>NC_064646.1:318867134-319171671 GCF_023864345.2 Schistocerca serialis cubense
AATTGAACAAAGGATAAACTATTTGACCGTTTATTTGTATCGTTATCGTTCATCCATGCAGTTAGCATATTCTGTATATCCTCATTGGCCCTTTCAACTGAGCCTCGTGTGTGACTGTGACGAGGCTTTCCATGAACTATTTCAACATCTTTCCACATAGCGCATATTTCGGATATGAATTGGTTACTAAATACTCTACCGTTATCTGATTGCAATATTGCTGGTGTACCAAATGTTAAAAATATTGAAAGAACGTGATGCGCTACTTCTTCAACTCTTTTAGTTTTCAAAGGTCGTAGCTGGACAAATTTAGTTAAATGATCTTGATACACCATTATGAACTCTTTTAGTTTTCAAAGGTCGTAGCTGAACAAACTTAATTAAATGATCTTGATACACCATTATGAACTTATATTCGCCATCTCTGTTTGACTGCAGATCTATCAGATCAACTTGACATCTTGAGTTTAATTCAAAGCTAACCATTGGCTTCACAACAATACCTTTCTTAGAAGCACTATGTTTCATTTGACACTGTTTGCATAAAATTAAATACAACATTACAACTTGATATGTGATGTTTTTGTATTTAACTTGCAACTCTTTAAGCATACGTGTTCTTCCTCCATGCCCTATTCTGATGTGAGTTTCACATAGTACACTGTTCAATTCTTCATTGGTAACATAATACTGTATATTCGTTTCGCCTGGTTTTAATAGTACAGTTAACTTCTCTTCATCATTAATTTTTAAAACATCAAAACGTTTTAATCGTCTGTAATGCATTTCATTTCAGCAGCAACCACTTCAGAAAGTATATTAGAATACTTTTCATGAGAAAAATAATAACAATTGTCTTCTCGATTACCAGCAATTAATGCATTTAACTTTTCATGAAAAATATCACGATTTACTGCAGTATCCATTTACTATAAATCAGGGTATCGGAAAAAAATTAAGAAAACGTTACTAGCGTTATCAAAGCTTGCATAAGACAGACAAAGCTGATTGACTCCGAGCACAACAAAGAATTTGGCGAGAGAGAGCCAGTCGCTTGTTTTTGACTCTTCTGTTTTGGACCTCCACCAGAGCATATCTGTGACTGTCGACACACACCGGAGAGGGTCCGAATGTACAACAATGTAATGAAATATTCGATCTTTCACCGACGTATTTGGTATCTGTTGACATTCACCGGTGAAAGTCGACATTCTCCAATTTCGGTCATTCACGGTAACATATATACCAAATTCGGTTGCAATTGGTCCAGAAATTCTTGAGTTTTGCTTTTAAATCACGCCTTTTCCTTTCAGAACCTCAGTCATAGGGATATTTGGGGTGTCAGATAGCAAGTGATACTGTTGTGGATTGGCAAGAGAGCCAACCCACTATGAGAGGAAACCGAAAGGCACGCGTTTTAGCTCACGCAGGCTGGCGTGAGGTCTGGAACAGGACAAGGAAGTTAGACTTTAGCAAAAAAGGACGTAGCTGTTGGAATACTTAACTTTAATCCGTAAATGGTGAACATCGCTCTTGACGGTACATGTTTCACAGCATCAATAGTAACTGGTAATGGCGGTTTGCTAGGTCGTAGCAAATGACGTAGCTGAAGGCTATGCTAACTATCGTCTCGGCAAATGAGAGCGTAATTTGTCAGTGAACCATCGCTACCAAAGTCGGCTGTACAACCTGGGGCGAGTGCTAGGAAGTCTCTCTAGACCTGCCGTGTGGCGGCGCTCGGTCTGCAATCACTGATAGTGGCGGCATGCGGGTCCGACGTATACTACGGACCGACCGCGGCCGATTTAAAGGCTACCACCTAGCAAGTGTGGTGTCTGGCGGTGACACCACAGATACGTGTGCCAGTTTAGGTCTAAATTTCTCCAGCTGTTATAGAGATACGCTGATTTGTCATTGTTTTCATACTGTCCCCAACACTTCCCCCCGGCCCTTACCATGATCTGTAGGGATGAAACGTTATCGTGCCTATTACCAGCAAGTCCAGCTATCCATAAAACTATAGATTTGACACCAATATCAGTTGTAATCGAATATTTTTGCATGTCACTTGTTCTCACAGCCTACACCCACCCCTAGGATTGGTTGGGGTTTTTTACCCTCACAGTATTTTTATACAAATAAACAAATAATGAGTCGTGTACACACAAAATTTGATAGAAATTTCTCCAGAAACTTCGGAGATAAACTTCTATGTTACCCCCTTTCCACCATAACCCTTACGAATGGCAGGCGGTTCGCCCTCCACAGAAAACTTCGAGTGCGCACACAACAGCTCACCAAAGTTTCATCGTAATCGGATAAATGGTATAGAAACGCATAGAAGGCGTACAAAGTACACTGAGATGACAAAAGTCATGAGATATGGATATTCACATATACAGAGCGCGGTACTATCGCGTACATGAGGTATAAAAGGGCAGCGCAATGGCGGAGATGTCATTTGCACGCAGGTAACTCGTGTGGAAAGGTGTCCGACGTGACGGCGGGAATTAGCAGACTCTGAAGGCGGAATGGTAGTTGGAGTTAGATAAATGGACAATTCCATTTTGGAAATCATTAACGAATTCAATACTTCGAGATCCACAGTGCTAAGAGTGTGCCGAGAATAACTAATTTCAGGCATCACCACGGACAACGCAGTGGTCAACGGGCTTGAGTTAACGACCGAGGTCAGCTCCGTTTTCGTAAAGTTGTCAGCGCTCACAGACAAGCGATGCTGCGTGAAACAACCGCAGAAGTCAATGTGGGACGTACCACGAACGTACCCGTTGGGATAGTAAGGCGGAATGTGGCGTTAATGGGCTATGGCAGCAGACGACCGACGTGAGTGCTTTTCTAACAGCACGACATCGCCAGCACCACCTCTCCTGGGCTCCTGACCATATCGGTTCGACACACTAGACGACTTGACAACCGTTACCTGGTCATATGAGTCCCGATTTCAGTTGGTAAGAGCTGGTGGTAGGTTCGAGTGCGGCACAGACCCCACAAAGCCATGGATCCATATTGTCAACAAGTTGGTGGCTGTGGCTCCATATTATTGTGGTTTGTGTTTACGTGGAATGGACTGGGTGTTATAGTCCAACTGAACCGATCACTGACTGGAAATGGTTATGTTAGACTACTTGGAGACCATTTGGATCCATTCGTGGACATAAGGTTATCAGACAACGATGGAATTTTTATGGATGACAACGCGTCGTGTCACCGGCCCACAGTTGTTCGCGATTAGTTTGAAGAATATCTGCACATTCGAGCAAATACTCTGGCCACCCATATCGCCCAATATGAATCCAATCGAACATTTATGAGACATAATCGAAGATCTCAAATTGTATATTGAGCAAGCAGTAAAGGAAACAAAAGAAAAATTCGAAGTAGGTATTAAAATCCATGGAGAAGAAATAAAAACTTTGAGGTTCGCCGATGACATTGTAATTCTGTCAGAGACAGCAAAGGACTTGGAAGAGCAGCTGAACGGAAGGGACAGTCTCTTGAAAGGAGGATATAAGATGAACATCAACAAAAGCAAAACGAGGTTAATGGAATGTAAATTAAGTCGGGTTATGCTGAGGAAAATAGATAAGGAAATGAGACACTTAAAGTAGTAGATGAGTTTTGCTATTTTGGGAGCGAAATAACTGATGATGACAGAAGTAGGGATGATATAAAATGTAGACTGGCAATGGCAAGGAAAGCGTTTCTGAAGAAGAAAAATTTGTTAACATCGAGTAGATTTAAGTGTCAGGAAGTCGTTTCTGAAAGTATTTGTATGGAGTGTAGCCATGTATGGAAGTGAAACATGGACGATAAATAGTTTGGACAAGAAGAGAATAGAAGCTTTCGAAATGTGGTGCTACAGAAGAATGCTGAAGATTAGATAGGTAGATCACATAACTGATGAGGAGGTATTGAACAGAATTGGGGAGAAGAGAAGTCTGTGGCACAACTTGACTCGAAGGAGGGATCGGTTGGTAGAACATTTTCTGAGGCAGCAAGGGATCACCAATTTAGTAATGGAGGGCAGCGTGGAGGGTAAAAATCGTAGAGGGAGACCAAGAGATGAATACACTAAGCAGATTCAGAAGGATGTAGGTTGCAGTAGGTTCAAAATGGTTCAAATGGCTGTGAGCACTATGGGACTTAACATCTGTGGTCATCAGTACCCTAGAACTTAGAACTACTTAAACCTAACTAACCTAAGGACATCACACACCTCCATGCCCGAGGCAGGATTCGAACCTGCGACCGTAGCAGTCGCGCGGTTCCGGACTGAGCGCCTAGAACCGCTAGACCACCGCGGCCGACGGTTGCAGTAGGTACTGGGAGTTGAAGCAGCTTGCACAGGATAGAGTAGCATGGAGAGCTGCATGAAACCAGTCTCTGGACTGAAGATTACAACAACAACAACAACAACAATCGAAGACCAGTTCGTGCACAAAACCTTGCACCGGCAACACTTTCGCAATTATGGACGGCTACATTGGCAGCGTGGCTCAGTATTTCTGCAGAGGACTTCCAATGACTTGTTGAGTCCATACCACGACGAGCTGCTGCATTACGCTGGGAAAAAGAAGGTCCGTCACGATATAAGGAGATACCCGTCAGTGATTCATTTTCATATATTAGATTCATCAATGAAATCTGTTGTTCAAATGACACTTCCACGTCATAATATTTTTCGTCTTGGGGTCTATAGAATATGGAACTAATTAACTGTTTGTGCCACATATCCTCTCCACATTGCTCGTAGCGTCATCTGGGTTATGTCTGTGGCTACGCACGCATTCAGAGACGAGTGTGCCGCGTGTGTGTGTATTTGGACGCGTGTGTGTGCGTGTACGCCGAATGCGGCTTCCGCGTCGCGAGCAACGTCAGCTCGCGCGCCGCTTCATCTCTCACGGGCTGTGGAGCCGGCGCTGGCCGCGACAGCTGGGTGATCTACGCTCTGCGGGACGGCGGCTGAACAGCCGCGGGCCGCGCATCTCGTGTCCCGCCACAGCGGCGTCCCGCTCCGCCTCCGGTCACACGCTCCCACCAGCCACACTCATTTCCATAAAAACACAACGTCGTTTCCTCTACATAAACACGCGCTCTGTCAGCCGCTGCTGCTGGCGGATCCGCCTGCTGCCGCCACAACACTGCGTTATCGCTACGCAGAGCAATGCAGTGAGATGTATGTATATGTAGATGATGTTGCCTTTGTGACACGGAATGAAACACCCTTGCAGAAATGTACGAAATAATGAAAGCAGGAGGAGGAAAAATCGGACAAGACGAAATACATGATAATGTGCAATTCTAAGGCAATAACAACACCACGTGACATGGTTCATGCTAATAAATGATTCAGAGGTGTCAGCTGATTCCATTACCTAGGTATGTTTTAATAAGAGGTGACCTTATCCTCTTTCTGAGCTCATTATCTCATGTGCTATGCAATGTGAACATTAATAAACCGGCAAACTGTAGAGACAGATTCCTGATTGGAAATGGAAGAAAAAAGGTCTTACGAACGTATGTCCGGAAACGCATCGTTGTCACTGAAATCTGGTTTTGCAGGATATAGCGGATCAGGTTATGGTTGTGGAGGGGGCCGTAATCAGTTACTGTCAGTTGCACAAAACACACAAACTTTAATTTCCTAAGAACCACTTAATTACACATTGCCTTAAAAGGATCAAATTAAAACAATACGGCTGAACGCCTAGTTAAGAAAACTTAAGATAGCTCCACACCAAAACCAAGAACAGCTGAAGGCCTGAACACAAGTTATAAAAAATTGCTTCAAAGAATACACCCGACTGAAGGCCTTACTTACAAAATATTTCACGTAAATACTCGGCTGAAGGTCACACACAAGACATTGAATACAAGAAATTCAGATAGAGCACATTTTAAAAAAAATTTGTTTTACACAAATCAATCTTCAAATTTTAAGACGGCTGAAGGCCTTATCTTAAAAATAATTCATGTAAAAGCTCGGCTGAAGGCCACACACTGTACATTGAACAACTCAGGGCTTAAGATCTGGATAACAAGAAGTTCAGATAGAAGAAACTTTCAAAATTTAGTTTTTAAACATATCAATCTTCAAATTTTAATTTAAGTCAGCTGAATTCCTGATTTTGAAATTAAAACAAACTAAATTAACAGACGGCTGAAGGCCTAACACAGTACTTCAGACTAAAATGAAAATCACAATCTAACACCAACAGAACAGTAGTGCTCAGAAGTGTTCCAAGGGTCAGCCTGAGGAGGTAGCTCTAACGTAAGGTAAGGTGAGACAGGCAGCCAAGAGTAATGTTAAAAAAAACGGATGGCAACCCGACCCAGGGACGGCTGAAGGACTGACCAACAACCTAATCACTTCCCTTCCACCCGACCAACGGTACGACAACTGAAAATATCAGCCGAGGACGAAGATACCAGCAGCACTACGTCTTCATAACTGGCGTCTAAAAACAGCCAAGGCACAATAACCACTCTAAGAAAAAAATATGAACTAACAACTAAAAGGCTGTGCCGGACAGCATCAACACGGCGAGGAAAAACACACTGCCGGAAAACTACGCTAACGACCAGGGCAGGTGAAAAAAATGGCTCTCAGCACTATGGGACTCATCTGCTGTGGTCATAAGTCCCCTAGAACTTAGAACTACTTAAACCTAACTAACCTAAGGATATCACACACATCCATGCCCGAGGCAGGATTCGAACCTGCGACCGTAGCGGTCGTGCGGTTCCAGACTGAAGCGCCTTTAACCGCGCGGCCACTCCGGCCGGCAGGGCAGGTGACTGGGACGTTAACGGCCACAAGGCAGAAAATACCGCTGGTGCACTTCACTAATAAGTAACAAGCAATTTAACAGTAAAAGCCCATACGGGAAGACGGCTGCAAAATTTCGCCGACTCCAACACACCATACGTTGCTGCTAGATAGAATTGCCCAAGAAGCAACAACCAGCAATGAACGAAGGGATGTCACAGCAGTTGAGATTTCATAACAGGTTAACTGATTACTCAACTTCAGTGTCCAGGTTCGATGGGCAACGAACTTTGTAGCTCTCGCAAAAAAATGGTTCAAATGGCTCTGAGCACTATGGGACTCAACTGCTGTGGTCATCAGTCTCCTAGAACTTAGAACTACTTAAACCTAACTAACCTAAGGACATCACACACACCCATGCCCGAGGCAGGAGCGCCTCACAATCCGACTGCGCGTGCGCACCGCCAGTGGTCCCAGCCTGACCTTACGCCGTGGAGACTTCCTCGCTGTTCTGTCCCAACCGACGGACCGCCACCACTACACGGAAATAGAATCGATAAGCGCTGCTGCTGCCACTGACGTGGACAAGTCAGCAACTCTTTATGGTAGTAACTCAGGGAGAAATATGGCGCCACTCGATTGTGGCAAAATGCCAAAGAACAAACAGCATCAACGCGAGCCGGCCACGGATCGGTCACGGTATATGGCGCTGATGAATAACATTTCCTCTGACCATGTAACGTGTGTTCTTAGTGCGCTTCAGACCGTGTCACTGATGCAGAGTATTTTAGTCAGCAGAATAGTACGCTGTTCATGTCGGGAACAAGCCAAAATGGTGTTTGTTTATAGCCAGGCAGGTAGAAACGGTCGAGAGGGAGCATGGCTATACCAAAGCTAGTACCCTCACAGGTGCCAAACTCGTCACACAAAATTTCAAGCCCTGTTTGGTCGTTTGTATGATCTTGGGTCACTTTAGACAGACGAACTTGCAAGGACGCAGGAGACTGTGCATGCACCAAATTTTGAGCACTAGTTTCTACAGGACACTGAGACGAAACATAGCACAAGCTCCAGGCAAATGGAACGCCAAAATCGTGTAGGTCAACTACTATCCCTATCACTTGGAATCCCATGCAGGCCACTTTCAACATCTGTCGTGACGTGGATGCGATGCAACTCTGTACTATGTTCCGGAACGATTTGTTGTCGTTCCACGCACACTACCCATTTGCAGACAAATGTTCATACTACAGTCTGGAACCTTGTGACCGCTACGGTCGCAGGTTCGAATCCTGCCTCGGGCATGGATGTATGTGATGTCCTTAGGCTAGTTAGGTTTAAGTAGTTCTAAGTTCTAGGGGACTGATGACCACAGTAATTAAGTCCCATAGTGCTCAGAGCCGTTTGAATCATTTGAACAAATGTTCATAGGACTTTTTCTCCTCCATTTCTAGCAAGGAATCCGTCCCTGCAGTTTGTCGGTTTTATTAATGTACACCATGTATAGATGGATGTTAACTGGGCTTTTCAGGTTAGCAAATGGGAAGTTACGGTAATGAAAATGGGACCAAGGATATCGTCGCTATGTTCCTATCATCAGCTGAGAATGTGTGTGCTGTAGCAATGTGACACAATGTGTGTATACTATGTGTGGAGCGTGCAGTGGCTAGGAGTGAGAAAGGAATGAACAGAGTAGCTCTAGCCTTTTATATTATCAAATAACTTCTTTTTAAAGCACTGTTGCACGTAAGGGTCAAACTGCACGATCTAGCGCTGCGTTAAACAGACTGACCTTGTATTCGGGATGGTGGAGGCTTCAGTCTTCTTCCAGCCATCCTGATTTAGGTCTTCCGTGGTTACCCAAAATTACTTCAGCCAAATGGTGGGATGGTTCCCACTATAAGGCCACGGTCGACTGTGTTTCCCATCCTTGTCATACTAGACGTTATAATCAAATGTTCGCAAATTGAGCGGGTGTAGACGGAAAACTGTTTACTGTATGGGTACCCAACTTTGTAACCGTTGGTCGATCGACGAATAAGTCTGTCGCACGCTGCCTGGTCTATGAGTTTTACGTATACGACGCTGGCCACTATTGATAGGTGAATTCCTTGGTCTTGTGTACTGTGCATCGAACGTGAACTTCATAGCCGCCTTCGGGTAAGAAAGAGCCATCATGATCTGTAGTAATCAATGCACCACTATGCGAAGCCTCACGGATATAAACAAAGCTCGCGCTAAACGGGGCGCGGCCGGTGCGCTAGGCACGTCCGAGACGCTACAACGCCCAAGGCGGACTGCCACTTGAGCACCATGGACTGAAACGTCCGGAGCCTACGCACAGATACATCAGTCACATAATAGACACGTAAAACTTCTCTTGTGATTTTATCGAAAATGCCAGATGTGCGCATCTTACAACTTGCACATTACAATTGTTTAATGGCCTACAATGTTTGAAGTAAATCTGTAAGTCCAACGTTGTGGCCTCCTCTTTTGAGTAACTAATACCTCACTGGATAAAATTTTAGTCAAATCCTGAAAGTAGCAAAGTGGACGCTTTGAAGTGCTGTAGATGCTGCAGAAATGGCCCGAGTCAAACATGTGGTCCCCTGCCAATGAGACGTAATGGCAGTGTAGTGGCGTGCCTATGGTGGTCGGCTGTATGGAATGCGAGCAGTATGGGTCGACGTGGAGGCGCGACAGGAAGACGTGATTCTCAACACTGATCCATCTAAGTTTGGATCTCTTTACTCCATGTTACATAGCTGCGTGTGGTATATGAGTTCTTGTAGACATGTTGGAGAGTCCGCGTTGATACACCAGCAAATCGGTCGCTTCCATTCATGTTGTCGTCATGTGCACGTCCAGACACCATAGCTCCTATCGAGCTTGGACGTTCCCGTGACCATGAGTGTCACGCATGGTCAACAGCAATGTATTTCGATCCGAAAGAAATTGCTGCTGTGAGTGAGTGAATCCAGATCCATCTCAACCAGTTTCCGAGAAAACGTCCCCAAGGGAAGTGCAACGATTACCATTTGAATTTGTGTACGACACAAAAAGGCATTGCTCAATCGTGCACGTAAAACTTCACGTCTTCAGTGGTCCAAACGACATCGAAACTGGGCAATAGCTGTCTGCAGGTGTATAAAATGGTTCAAATGGCTCTGAGCACTATGGGACTTAACATCTGATGTCATCAGTCCCCTATACTTAGAACTACTTAAACCTAACAAACCTAAGCACATCACACACATCCATGCCCGAGGCAGGATTCGAACCTGCGACCGTAGCAGCAGCGCTGTTGCGGACTGAAGCGCCTAGAACCGCACGGTCACAGTGGCCTGCTGGAGGTGTATACTATGGCCCGACTACTCTTGATTTTACCTCTTTTCAAATGATGCAAGACGTCGATTACACGTACGGTCCAATGAAGCGTTTAATCAGCAGTGTGTGGAGGATGAAATTAGAGCTGGGAGTTGTTGTGTGGTACTTTGGTGTTGTTT
This sequence comes from Schistocerca serialis cubense, assembly GCF_023864345.2. Classification (NCBI taxonomy): domain Eukaryota; kingdom Metazoa; phylum Arthropoda; class Insecta; order Orthoptera; family Acrididae; genus Schistocerca; species Schistocerca serialis. Next base: position 318,877,434 of record NC_064646.1, read on the forward strand.
TTCTTACCATGACTTGAGCCTATTGGTCCAGGTTACTGTGAACATGAACTAAGGTGATTATTTCAAAATTCTCAGTGGTGAAGTGTTGCACTTTCTTCTGCATTTTTGCGATGAATATGCTGTGTTCACGCCACCTTCCAATATGACAGCATTTGCGTTCACAGCGTTGCACCTGTAAGTTCTTGGTTTCACTAATACTCAGGTACCCTATTGGACGAGGCACGTTCAAATTCAGTCTAAAAAATAGGGAATTTGTTGCGGAAAATTGTGGAATATTACCGCTTCAGCCCTTGTAGTTTTATGCGTAGCCTTCAAAATGGCGCCTGTAACGAAGGTGCGTTCCAAGCAGAGCGGCGTCATTGAATTTGCTTTGGCGAAAAATCGAGCATCACATTTGTTCCTAGACGCTTTCAGAATGTCTTCGGGGACCTGGCAGTAAACAAAAGCATGGTGAGTCATTGGGCAAGGAGACTGTCATCATCGTAACAACAATGTTGCGCAAACCTGTCCGATTTCCCACGTGCTGGCCTGCCGCACACAGCCGTGACTCCTGGAGTATTGGAGAAACGACTTCAGCGAGTTCCTCACCACAAAAATTCACACGGACTTCTCCTTCCCCTGACAGTCCAAGGCCTCACACAAGTCAGCGCACCCGAGAGGAACTCACAAATCTTCATTGGACTGTTCTTTCTCATTCACCCTACAGCTCCTGTCTCGCAACTTGCGACTTCCATCTGTTTGGCCAATGAAGGATGCAATCCATAGGCAGCAGTATGTGGATGATGGGAAGGTTATTGCCGGCCGCTGTGGGGCTTCAGTCCGGAACCGCGCTGCTGCTAAGGTCGCAGGTTCGAATCCTGGCTTAGGTTAGTTAGGTTTAAGTAGTTCTAAGTCTAGGGGACTGATAGTGCTCAGAGCTATTGGAACCATTTTGGAAGGTTATTGGTACAGCAAGACGTTGTCTCCGACGTCGACCAGTAGAGTGGTATCGTGCGAGCATACAGGTCTTCCCAGTAAGGTGATGTAAGGTTGTTGCATTGAAAGCAGATTATGTTGAAAAATAGGGTTTGTAGCCAAAAGAGTGGGGAGTGATATGGTGTACTGGAATCCTGGATACAACCAACCTGCTATCAGAAAATATCTGCTATATTACTTATGTAACGCGCCTCGTACCTTGTCTGTTCCACCGAGCAAGATGGCGCAGTGGTTAGTGCACTGCACACGCACTCGGGAGACGACGGTTCAAATCCATGTTCTGTCATCCAGATTTATGTTTTCCGTGATTCCCCTAAATCGCTCCAGGCAAAGGCCACGATGGTTCCTTTGAAAGGGCATGGCCGATTTCCTTCCCCAATCTTGACACTGTCCAGGCCTGTGCTCCGTCTCTAATGACCTTAATGTCGACAGGACGTTAAACACTAATCTTCCTCCCATGACTGCACCCCTGAATCACCAGATCATAATTCCACATAAAATGTTTGGTACTATTTGGAGCTGGGGATGACGTGTAAAATTCAACAAATGAGCAGTAGCCCTGCCTAATGTACTCAGCAACGAATGGCTTCAGCAGGATATCGCATACCTGAAGAAACTTGTGGACTCTCTTCCTCGCCTAACTGTCTTTGTTACAAGATAATATCTGATGTCTCCTGGGGCTACTAAATTTTTGTCCGATGAGTTTAAGTAAGACGACCAGTTATAAAAGAGGACAGATAATTTTAAGTAAATTCATTTTGTACACGGAAAAGCCTGTTTGCTCCGTCTGAAGGAATTTCTAGTATCCATAAGTTTAGACTGTAATGGCTCTGAGCACTATGGGACTCAACTTATGAGGTCATTAGTCCCCTAGAACTTAGAACTAGTTAAACCTAACTAACCTAAGGACATCACAAACATCCATGCCCGAGGCAGGATTCGAACCTGCGACCGCAGCGGTCTTGCGGTTGCAGACTGCAGTGCCTTTAACCGCACGGCCACTTCGGCCGGCTTAGACTGTAATGAACAAAGAACCCACCCTGATAGCTAAGTGCGTTAAAACACCTATTTCTGGAACACGGAAGAAACGCTGGCCCTGGGTCGAATCTGCCCAGTAGATTAATGATGGGCGCCAGAGTGCCGGCCAGCCTCTATATGGTTTTAAGCGGTTTTTCACACTCATTAAGACAAATACAAGGCTAATTCCCAAGTTCCGCCCCAGTTGCACGATTTGCAAACACTTGAGGAACATTATTACAAGATCTATCCAGAAAGTAACAGACGTTTTGCTCTATGGCGGCGGTGGACGGGGTCAGAGCAGCCGTCATCTCGGCGCCATCACGTTCCTACACTCAATACGCGACCAGCGTTGGTAGCGTGTGGTCTGCATCTCTGCTACTTCGCTTTCAGTGACTTGTTTAGATGTGCGCTGCAACAGAACATCCCGCCCCTTGCGGTGTGCATTGTGTGATTAGTTTTTCGTTGGTAAAAGGCTGCAAACCAATTGGAATTTAACGCGACCTTTGTGATATGTATGGAAAAGAAATAATGAGTGAAAGCCGAGTGAATCAATGGTGCACTGATTTTAAAAATGGCCATACCAGTCTTCACGATGAGGACTGCAGCGGTGCTCCTAGCCTTGTGACCGACGAACTGGTGATGAAAATCAACACGCAAAATAGTGGAAATCGTCGTTTCACGATTACGGAACTTTCTCAACATTTTCCCCTAATTTTGTGGAGTTCAGTGCATGAAACTGTGGCGGGGAAGCTTGGTTAACACAAATTTCGTGCTGGCTGGGTACCCAAAATCCAATCGCAGGCTGCAAATGTCTACAAGGACGGTTTTGGAAAACTTGTGCTACGGTATAATAAGCGCCTCAGTTTCAATAGTGACTGGGTAGAAAACAGCTTAAGACCTTATCTTTAAAATGTATCTAATAAAATTTGGTTCTTCCATATTGTTAATTTTGTATTTCAAAACATTTGTTACTTTCTGCCTTGTACATACTTGTACATCCGTCCACGTGACGTACAATAGACGCTGATAGAAGGGGTGCACAGATTCCATTTCGGGGACAGCTGCAGTAGCGACCGACTCGTAATAGCAGCCTATTTATAGATATGACTGGTTCTCCGTCTAATGAGAGTAGTACCATACAACCCTCCGCTCGGCGGTGGCTGGATAGTAGGCAGCGGAATGGGTGGATGGATGGATAGACGGATGGATCGAATGAACAAAGAGCTTTCAGTCGGAAGCAATCGAGTAGTAGTCGACTTGCGCTAGCAATTAACCTTTCGATGCCATTATATCATACGCTTACACATCATACCTGAAATGCGTTCCACTAGTGCTCCAGTCCCCGACCGGCCTGGCATCTCGCCCCCGCCCTCTTAAAAGCACAATTGTAATACTCGTCGCTCGTCGCCACTGCACACACACACACACACACACCACTTCGCAGAGCAGCAATTATCCCGGCGGGCCCTGCACGCTATTTCGCCGAGACCCCGAACGTACAGACCCCTGCTGCGGAATTCCAGCGTACGACAAACCAAAAGGCGCTTACTGTCCCCTTAGAGCTGCTGTTGCGGTTTATGCCGTATTATTACGCGCTGCGGCAACATCTGCTTTTCCCATAAGGGAAATTCCTTCACGATCCCATTTCGCCTGGCACTGTGGAATGCATATGTCGAGTTGAAATGGCCTCCGATGAGCAATTAAAACATGTAGCTGTGTCGCTTTATATCAGTTTTCCCACGCTCGCAAGGTATTTTATGATCATTTACAGGCGTTAACTGAATTTTCTTTCATTAATTCATGTTAAGAACGTAACGGACAAAACATTACAAAAAAAAAACTAGAAGAAGAAAGGATAAAGACAAGTATGATATAACAGTGTTGGCTGAATCAGAGGGAGGACTAGAGCTTATAATGAAGAATATCGTACAATTGGGAAATAAATATGGAATGAGGTTGAATACAGGAAAGACCAGAGTAATGAGAATCAGCAAACGTGAAGGATCCACCAAATATCATTGGAATGGAAGACCACAGTTGTCTGGTAGGAAGTTTGGTAGCAGAAAATCGAAGCTGAATGTAGTAAACACGTCCTGGATTATTTAAATAATCGAACTCCCACGTATAAAACAGCTTCAAACATCTGATTACTTAACATATGAGGTAATGTGTTAAATTCTGGAAGTCGCTTTATGTGCTCTGACTAACAGACACTGGATGAGTATACTCGTAGTCCGGGTAATATGAGGTCTGGTTTAATAAAATCTATTCTTTATCCATCTCACGGTTTATGAAGTCATATCTCCTGAACTACGTATCGTATAATTACACCATTTTGCAGCTACAATCAACTATACATATGGATACGGTCTGATTAACGTGTGGCGAATCTGATGGTGGTAAGGAACTTACGAAGTAAAACGTCATGCCGGATGCTATAGTTTTACTCCATGAAAAGCGAAAATGTAGAAACCCATAAACTTCTTTCCTCTTCTTATTTTGTGGGAGGTGTCAGAGAAAAAATGTTGTATTCACTTGTCACATTATTTATTGTATGTGTGTTCTTCGACTCGTGATTCGCAACCCCTTCCACTGCTACAACAGCTTGGACAATATTATGGCAGCCATTAATTGGTTACAAAAGTGATAATTACCGTAGTTACACTTATTTGCAATCGCTCTTTCACTTAGCACATACGTGTTTCGTTGCGGTAGCACTCAAACGGTTTGTCCAGACATACGTATCTACATACATCAAAAAAAGTTTTGCATCACCCCGGTTCCCAGAAGCCCTGAAGACAGACGTTGGCAGTGGATATTGAATCACAGACACAGTCCCTTTGACTGTTCAGATATGTCACTAAACCCGCCCAAAGATGTAAACAACAATGCATGAGCAGCGCCTATTACACGTAGAGGGTGGGACAACCGATTAGTTCCAGTCATTCCACCAGGAAGGAGGTAAACGGCTCGTGTTGTCTGACCATGCCTAGACAGTCAATACCGCGGTTCGATCGCGCCCGCAATGTTACTTTGTGCCAGGAAGGGCTCTCAACAAGCGAAGTGTCCAGGTGTCTCGGAGAGAACCAAAGTGATTAAGATGTAGTTAAGGGGGACGAAATGGTGGACTGGAATTCGACAGCAGGTAAAAGAAGGGAAGCAAAGCAGTAGGAGAACATGGACTGCAGAAATGAATGATACGGGCGACCTCCTGGTTCAGTTTTACCCATGTTGGTTTAAGAATCATTAAAGAAGGTTGTGTAGTTAGAAGAAACCTGATGACGCCGGAAGGTTTCAGATATTTTATATAATGACAAGACAGAGGTTTAGAAAGCGGATTTTAAAAGTGCTTTACAGGGTCAAAATGAACTATAACCATATTTTATTTGTTATGATTGCTGATGGAAACTAAGGAAATTGCAAAAAGTAGCAAAATAAGGAGATGTGACTGATAAGCAAAGGTTGCTGAGAGTTCCAAATTCTCTTTGGATAACACTCTAGTTACTGTATGTAATAGACCCAGTAAGAGAATATAGGCATGCAGCAAATAGATGAAATTTATGACAGATGTTTGAGAATGAGACTAGCGTAAATAGCAAAATGACTAAGTAGAACCCGCTAGAGGACAAATAAAAGACTGTAGAAGGATGTATGACTACAAGGAGTCACATATGTGGAAAAATAAGCGCCTCCTATAAGGGAATAAGAGAGACCTTAAGAGAAAACAGAAGCAACGGTATAAATATCGAGAGCTCAGATGGCAAGCCAGTAATAAGAAAGGCGGGAAGGCTGAACAAAATTTGAAGGAATATAATGTGTCTGTACAAAAGGTGTGGACTTGAAGATAATATTATAGAAAGAGAAAGGAAGTAGATGAAGACCATATAAGAGAAATACTGCAAGAAGGATTTAACAGAAGACCTATGTCAAATCATGGCCACGGAGTAAACAACATTCCTCCAGAATTATTAAGAACTTTTCAAGAACATATCACGACAAAACTGTTCTACTTAGTATTGAAGACACAATAGGCACACGAAATAATTTCAGATTTCAGGAAGAATGTAATAACTTAAATTTAAAAAATTGGGAATACTGACTCATATAAATATTAACAACCTATCAGTATCATAAGTATACGTTGAAAAACACTGACACGAATTATTTACAGAAAAAAATGAAAATCTGGTAGTAGCCGATCTCGGCGAAGATTACTTTGTGTTCCGGATAAATGCAGGAAAATACAAGGCAATTCTGATCCGTCAACTTATCCTAGAAGATAGAGTGAAGAAAGGCAACCCACGTGTGTAGCATTTATAGATTTAGAGAAAAAGAGAGAATGACTATCTACAACCTGTACAAAAGCCAGACATCAGTTGCAAGAGTCGAGGAACATGATAGGGAAACAGTAATACACGAGAGAATGAGAAAGTATAGTCGCCTGTCTCCGACGTTATTTAATCTGTACAACGAGCAAACTGAAACGAAAAAGAAATCATTAAGGCAAAGGACTCGCAAAAGTAGTTGATTGCGGTGGTTAGTGTGTTGGAAAAAAGTTATAGGTTGAACAACAACAAAAGCAAAACAAGGGAATGGAAGGTAGTCAAATTAAACCAGACGATGCTGAGTGAATTACGTTAGGAATTGAGACAGCAGATGTAGTTCACGAATATAAAGTCACCTGCTATGGCACGATTGGAGTGTTGCCTTGTATGGAAGAAAAAAGTGGACAAAAAATTGTTTAGACAAGAAGACAGGAGAAACTCTAAAATCAGTTGCCATTGGAGTATGTTGAAAATTAGGTGAGTGTGTGAAAATAATTAATGAATTGAGGAGGAAAGAAACTTATGGAACAACAAGGATCAGTTGATAGGACACATCCTGAGGCATCAAGGGAGGAATCGTCAGTTTGGTAATGAAGGGAGAGATGAGTGTGTGTAGAGCGGGGAGAGGGATTGTTCAGGGCTGAGGCAAGTAAAATTTGTAAGCAGGGATTAACAGTTGACTACAATTTGGTAGTTCTGGGAGTAGGAAAAAAATAAGGGAACACGATAAACCATGCCTAACACGGTGTAGGAGACCCTTTTGCATTCAAACTAGCTTCAAGTCGTCTCGGGATGGGTAAATACAGGTCCTGCATGGTTTTCAAGGGAATCTTACACCATTATTCCTGCAAAATAGCGGTAAGTTCAGATAATGATGGTGGACGTGGATAGCGATCGCCGCCGTTTTTTACAAATTACACCACGAAGGCACAGTAGTATTGAGATCTGATGACTGTAGTGGCCAGGAGAGTTGTGAGTATTCATCCTCGTACTCACATCGGATCTGGACGATGCGAGCTGCGTGAACAGGGTCGTTTCGGCAAGCAGCATCGCGCCATTGGGGAACAAATATTCCACTATGGCATAGACCTGCTCACCCAAATGGTTACATAATCCTTGGTAGTAATATGACTTTGCAGAGTAACCATAGAGCTCCCTTCATGTTGTTTTGGTGCTGACATGGTTCGTGAGTACAACATTCAATTTTGCAATGACTTTTGGAGCTGTCATACTCTTATTTTCCTCTTTTTTTGTCATCAGTCTTCTGACTGGATCGATGCAGCCCGCCACGAATTCCTCTCCTGTGCTAACCTCTTCATCTCAATGTAGCACTTTCAACCTACGTCCTCAATTATTTGATGGATGTATTCCAGTCTCCGTCCTCTAAAGTTTTTGTCCCCTACAGCTCCCTCTGCTACCATGGAAGTCATTCCCTCATGTCTTAACAGATGTCCTACCATCCTGTCCCTTTTCCTTACCAGTGTTTTCCACATATTCCTTTCCTCTCTCATTCTGTGTAGAACCTCCTCATTCCTTACCTTATCAGTCCAACTAATTTTCAACATTCGTCTGTAGCACCACATTTCAAATTCTTCGGTTCTCTCCTGTTCCGGTTTTCCCACAGTCCATGTTTCACTACTATACAATGCTGTACTCCAGACGTGCATTCTCAGAAATTTCTTCTTGCAAATCAAGGCCGATATTTGATATTAGTAGACTTCTCTTGGCCAGGAATGGCTTTTTTGCCATAGCTAGTCTGCTTTTGATGTCCTCCTTGCTCCGTCCGTCATTGGTTATTTTACTACCTAGGTAGCAGAATTCCTTAACTTCATCTACTTCGTGACCATAAATCCCGATGTTAAGTTTCTCGCTGTTCTCATTTCTACTACTTCTCATTCGTCTTTCTTCGATTTACTCTCAATCCATACTGTGCAATCATTAGACTGTTCATTCCGTTCAGCAGATCATGTAATTCTTCTTCACTTTCACTCAGGATAGCAATGTCATCAGCGAATCATATCACTAATATCCTTTCCCCTTGAATTTTAATTCCACTCCTGAACTTTTCCTTTATTTCCATCATTACTTCCGCGATATACAGATTGAACGGTAGGGGCGGAAGTCTACATCCTTGTCTTACACCCTTTTTCATACGAGCAATTCATTCTTGATTGTCCACTCTTATTATTCCCCCTTGACTGTTGTACATATTTCGAACATCTTGCACCATTTTATATCGTCGAACGCTTTTTCCAGGTCGAAAAATCCTATGAAAGTGTTGATTTTTCTTTAGTCTTGCTTCCATTATTATCCGTAACGTCAGAATTGCCTCTCTCGTCCCTTTACTTTTCCTAAAGCCAAACTGATCGTCACCTAGCACATTCTCAATTTTCTTTTCCATTCTTCTGTATATTATTCTTGTAAGCAGCTTCGATGCATGAGCTGTTCAACTGATTGTGCAATGATTCTCACACTTGTCAGCTCTTACCGTCTTCGGAATTGTGTGGATGATGCTTTTCCAGATGGTATGTCGCCACTCATACATTCTACACACCAATGTGAATAGTCGTTTTGTTGCCACTTCCCCCAGTGATTTTAGAAATTCTGATGGAATGTTATCTATCCTTTCTGCCTTATTTGACCATCAGTCCTCCAAAGCTCTTTTAAATTCTGATACTAATACTGGATCCCCTATCTCTTCTAAATCGCCCCCTGTTTCCTCTTCTATCACATCAGACAAATCTTCCCCCTCATAGAGTCTTTCAGTGTACTCTTTCCACCTATCCGCTATCTCCTCTGCAGTTAACTGTGGAATTCCCTTCCCGTTGCACTCTTAATGTTACCACCCTTGCTTTTAATGTCACCGAAGGTTGTTTTGACTCTCCTGTATGATGAGTCTGTCCTTCCGACAACCATTTCTTTTTCGATGTTTTCCCTGGAGCCAATTCGTCTTAGCTTCCCTGCGCTTTCTATTTATTTCATTCCTCAGCGACTTGCATTTCTGTATGCCTGAGGTTCTCGCAACATTTTTTTTAGTTTCTCCTTTCATCAATCAACTGAAGTATTTCTTCTGTTGCCCAAGGTTTCTTCGCAGTTACCTACTTTGTACCTATGTTTCCCTTTCCAACTTGTGTGATGGCCCTTTTTAGAGATGTCTATTCCTCTTCAGCTGCACTGCCTACTGAGCTATTCCTTATTGCTGTATCTATAGCCTCGGAGAACTTCAAGCGTATCTCGTCATTCTTTAGCACTTCCGTATCCCACTTCTTAGCGTATTGTTCTTCCTGACTTATGTCTTAAGCTTCAGTCTACTCTTCATCACTACTATATTGTGATCTGAGTCTGTGTCCGCTCCTGGGTACGCCTTACAATCCAGTATCTGATTTCGGAATCTCTGTCTGATGTAATCTAACTGAAATCTTCTCGTATTACCCGGCCTTTTCTAAGTATACCTCCTCGTCTTGTGATTCTTGAACAGGGTATTCGCTATTACTAGCTGAAACTTGTTACAGAACTCAATTAGTCTTTCTCCTGTCTCATTCCTTGTCCCAAGCCCATATTCTCCTGTAACCTTTGCTTCTATTTCTTCCCCTACAACTGCATTCCAGTCCCCCATGACTATAACATTTTCATCCCCGTTTACATACTGTATTGCCCTTGAATTATTCTCATGCACTTTTTGTATCTCTTTATATTCAGCTTGCGACGTCGGTATGTGTGCCTGAACTATAACTGTCGATGTTGGTTTGGTGTAGATTCTTATAAGAACGACCCTGTCACTGAACTTTTCACAGAAACACACTCTCTGCCCTACCTTCCTATTCACAACGAATCCTTCTCCTGTTATACCATTTTCTGCTGATGTTGATATTACCCTATACTCATCTGCCCCCTACTATATCTAGCTTGAGCCTTTGCATTTCCCTTTTGAGATTTTATAGTTTCCCTGCCACGTTCAACGTTCTGACATCTCACGCCCCGACCCATAGAACGTTATCAAATGGTTCAAATGGCTCTGAGCACTATGGGACTCAACTTCTGAGGTCATCAGTCCCCTAGAACTTAGAACTACTTAAACCTAACTAACCTAAGGACATCACACACATCCATGTCCGAGGAAGGATTCGAACCTGCGACAATAGCGGTCTCGCGGCTCCAGACTGCAGCGCCTAGAACCGCACGGCCACTCCGGCAGTCCCTTCCCGAAGATCCGAATGGGGGACTATTATGGAATCTTTTACCAATGTAGAGATCATCATGACACTTCATCAATTACAGGCCACATGTCCTGTGGATACACGTTACGTGTCTTTAATGCAGTGGTTTCCATTGCCTTCTGCATCCTCCTGCCGTTGATCATTGTTGATTCTTCCTCCTTTAGGGGAAGTTTCCCACCCATGCACTGAAGCTCTGTCCGCTCCTCCGCCCTCTTTGACAAGGCCGTCGACAGAATGAGGGTGACATCTTATGCCGGAAGTCTTCGGCCGCTGATGCTGATTATTAATCAAAATTTAAGCAGCGGCGGGAATTGAACCGGGACCGAGAACGGGGACGCTACCCCTAGACCACGGGTGGTCTCATAATCATCTTGAATAACCGTCCATCAGGATTGTTCAACGCAGACCTCTTCCCGAGTTGTGATTTAACGGAAGATGTTTTCCATTTTTCTTGTATGCTGTGTAAGTCTTCGGTACGGTGCCTCTGAAACATTAAATATTTCAGCAGCCTTAGTTATGGAAGCGCCCACCATACGAGTACCAACATTTTCACGAAGTTCGAATCTACTTAGCTCCAATATAGTGCATTGACAACTATACAGAACACTGTTTTGACCACAACTGAAACTTGAAACGTATTGAAGGCGTTGCACAGGTGTCGGTCGGAATCAAACACAGAGTGAGGAAAATAAAAGTGGCATCGAGGACAAAGGTCCAGGGTACAAAGAAAAACAGCAGGGGAAAGGAAATACATACTAACTTCACTATAGCAGATGTTGAAAGTGACCACCATTCATCTCCTGACACTTTTAGACCATGATCAGCAAGCTGCTGAAGGCGGATCGAAACTGGACTGCTGGAGTTGTTATAGTCTCATCCGAAATGTTCTACTACAGTTCTTGAGGACTATGAGGTTTGTTGCGATACACCTTAGACTTCAGGGCTCCCCTCAAATTAATTGCACACTCACATATCAGGTGACCTGCGTGGCCTGCTAGGGCCGCAACCAGACTGACCCCTGCTAACAATTCTGTCAGGCGTTAATCGTGTAAATGTGCTCCAAGGTTCGACCGGTTGTATGGGCAGTTCCTCCATCCTGTTGGAAGTAACTGTCTTCCGTCCTCTGGGTAATGCTGTCACAAACTCACGCCCAACCGTAGCCACTCGTCTGGGCCACTTTTATTTGCCCCAACCCATACAACAGCGCCACTTGTAGACTTGCCTAGCATTTGATTTATGTTCATGCTTGCATTTCTCGCGGTGTTTCCATATTTTTGTCCAATTCCTGTAGGTTCCAATAATTATGACTAAATTAAGAGGCTTACAGCCCTGATAGACTAACGTGGAGAACTGAATAACACAGCAACAATATTCAGAACATAATCTTACTCGTGTACAGAAGAGAGCAAAGTACGCAATCATAAAAATATTTGATCACCTCTTTTGTGAGTTGAAGGTGCTGGCTGATAATGAAAACAAAAGAAAAAAACTTCTGACAAACTGAAATCAATCCGACGTGACAACACTTACTCCACGGACGAATTTCAGAATCTTTGTGAGATTGGGTTCCTTTTATTTACGAGTGATTTTATTATTGGTATAAAAAATGCAAGGATTTAAGTAGCTGGCAAAGAGTAATACCGTGATCAGCCTCAAAAAATTCCTATGGGACCTAACTGCTTAGGTCATCGGTCCCTAGACTTACAAATTACTTAAGCTAACTTATGCTAAGAACAACACACACACCCATGCCCGAGGGAGGACTCGAACCTCAGGCGGGAGGGGCCGCGCAGTCCGTTTCATGGCGCCTCAAACCGCGTGGCCACTCAGCGCGGCAGATCAGCCGCATTTGAGTACAAGTTGTATACCGGCTACCGTGTCTGCGTGCCATGCGGCGTCATTTGCCTCTCGTAGGAGACGCAGCCGGTCAACAAACCGCTGTCCTAGCCGTTGTTAGTTTTCCTAACCTCAAGCAACTGCTTCTCAATCAAGTAACTCCTCAGTCGACCTCATGAGGCTGAGTCCAGACCTTTCCACTCCTCCCACTGCATCATTACCGTCGACAGGCGTAGATGAAACTACACTACATGAATCACAAAAACTCTCGTATTCTGGGCTATCTTACTCTATATTGAAGACTATGTGATCTGGTTTCCTACCTGTATCTACTCTCTGGTAGTTCCTATGCACTTCTTAACGTCTAATTGTATTCTAGTGTTGCCGGTACAGCGATTTTAACTAACAATACCAACCTGATTTTAATTATCTTTACTGGTTCTACATGGAATCTGAAATGTAATAACGCAACGGATAATGTAGTTGCACCTCGAACTAACACATTCAGTACAGAATGCGGTAACTATTTGTTTTATCATGTCCATACTGGAAATATTAGTTGATTTTGAACCATTAAAGCTTTAATCATTCTCCCCGCAATCTTGTTTTTCATGTTTAAAATCATTCTTTGCAATGGAGTTCAATGTAATCTGCATTTAGCAAGGAAAGATAGTGGTTATCCGGTAACATTGATCTCAAAATGAGCTTCTTTATAATTATCTACATTTATTGCTCTACAACACTGCCTTAAACATGAGGTTATATGTATAATACTGATTCTACAAGTTACCTGGACGGATGGGTACTACAATATAATAAAATAATGGAATAAATGATAATAAAATGTTGAAATGCGAGGCTTTTTAAAATGTATTGAATTAATGAGATTAATTTTTCGGCGTGAATTACAAGCACAATAAGCTGAGCTATGCCAGGAAATAAGCTCGTATTAGTTCATATTATTTACCGGGGCGAAGTAGTTTCTTTCTCCACTTCGCTGTAGATTTGTGCTTACCCTTCTTTATAATGCTACGTTTGGTCGCCGTGTTCACCTTCGAAGTCTTGACCGAGTTCCCACTGAGCTTATCAAATCTTCGTAATTTTCCAAAGTACACAGGTGGGCTTCAGTTCTTGTAATTATCGTACTATGGGAATTAACAACTCATACTACCTTTCTGTTAATAAAACAATACTGTATTTTTCTGCACGGTGCACATATGAAATATATACTCCTCACTTATTCATAGCGACCCTAAAATGGCGGTCTACAATTACTCGCTTAAAAATGGCGTGCTTCTCACTCGTTCACTAACTGAACGCGAGTCCTTCCTTCCTACTACTGGTACAAGAAAATCTCCTCTGTTTTTTAACAACTGAAAATCAAAAATACCTGACGGCAGGCAAAGGCTCTATGATGGACTACCGCTTCATCTTTTCTCTTTGCCTTTAAGGAAGGCGAAAACATAAAAGAAATGCAAAAATTTTATCGCAGTACGATTGTATGTGAATGTATGCATATAACCATGCCCCGTGTCCCGCTCACCACGTGTTTAGATTGTAGTGCGGGCTGCGTCAGTGTGAATGGAGCAGTGCACAGGGAACGATGGTACTCACAGTGGAGCAGTGGGTGTTCGTTGGCGAAAGTTACGTGACAACAAAGTCGTGCAAACGTTGCGGTCAGTCGTTCGCTGAGAAATTTAACGGTGTCAAAGTGCCGGCTAAGAGTGCCACGCAATGCTTAATCCGAAATTGGCGTCAGATAGGATCTGTTTCGAAAATGTCAAAAACATACCTAAACGTGCCCGCACACCAGAAAATGTGGCTGCAATTCACACGAAAATGCTTCAGAGTCCTACCAAATCAACTCGACGTCTGTCGCAAGAAACCGGCATATCACGTCGATCATGTGGACGAATACTCCAGCTGGACCTGTATGTGGACTCATGTATGTCCGTTGTTCATGCATTAAAACCGGCAGGTGCGCCTCAGCGCCTCCAGTTTTGTGAGTGGATGTTCTCTGAGATGGCAATGAATGGCTTGGATATCGATGTGTTCTTTATGTCCGATGAAGCCTGGATTCACCTGAGTGGATACGTCAACTCACAGAATCAAGAGTTCTGGGCAGCGGAGAATCCACATAACTTACACGTAACGCCATTTCATGGTCGGAAGGTTGGTGTTGGTGTGCGTTATATGCACGCCGCATTATTGGCCCTACCTTCTTTCATCAGACGCTAATTTCAGCACGTTACATTGCCAACATGATGAAATCATTTGTGCCATCTTTAACGTAGGAAGAAAAGACCTACAGTTCCTTCCAACAGGATGGAGTAACTGCCCGAACCTTGGAGCATATTTACACGATCTTCACGCCTGACAGAGTTGTTAGCAGAGGTCAGTTACATAGTGACCCTAGCTGGCCAGCCACGTCATCTGATCTGTGATTGTGCGGTTACTTTGTGTGCGGAGCCAACAGGACTATGGTGTATCACCACAACCCTTATAGTCTTCAAGAACTGCAGCAGTACATTTTGCATGAGATTTCAGTAATTCCAGCAGTCCGGTTTCGATCCGCCTTCAGCAACATCTGACCAGGACTAAAAATGACAAGAGATGACTGGTGGTCACTTTCAACATCTGCTATTGTCAGGTTATGTGACGTCCCCTCTCACCTTTTGCTGTCGCTGTTGATGTTGAGCGGCTACTGTTACAGCTCGGTCGGTGGAAATGAGACGCGACGTGCAGTGATGGTTGTCCCCGTCGGATAACGTGGAACAGCACCTGAAAATCTCTAAAGAAAATTGTTTCTCGCGTAATGTATGTAAGTTCGTTTGCGAGTCCGCACAGTCTTCTCAGCGATGCGAACTGATGATTTTAATTGTCTGTTATGGTTCTATGATGATTTGCTATGCCCGGTTAGTTATTTATTGCAGTATTGAGTGAATCATTCATCACCGGCGTCGTTTCACACCACTGAAGCGAGGAAAAATTCATTTGCGGTTCAGTATCAGTAGTTGTTACGTTGCTAGGCAGAATTGTTCACTATGGCACGACGCAAATCCAGAGATAATCTATAATGCTATCTTGCTTTCGTGCGTCGTAATATTATTACGGTCAAACACTCCTTTAAGTGCTCAATGTTCATCAAGTCACTCATTTAATTAAAATGTTCACAGTTAAGCAATTTTGATCATCACATGGCTCTGAACACTATGGGACTTAACATCTGAGGTCATCAGTCCCCTAACTAACCTAAGGACATCACACACATCCATGCCCGAGGCAGGATTCGAACCTGCTACCGCAGACTGAAGCGCCTAGAACCGCTCGGTCACTCCGGCCGGCATTTTGTTCATCAACTATCACACAGTTCAATTAATGATGGAGCCAACACATGAGATTTCATTACTGACGAACAATTTTTATTGTTCGTTCTTTGCAGTTAGTTTATAATCATCACACCACATGCACACCGATGGAACAGATCAATTACTATTCTTTTCAGTTCGGTGATCGTGACAATTACAACTTTTACAATAGGCGTATTTGTATTATCTTCGTGTGGTCGTTGAAAGGTGGCTACACTGAGTCACAGCGCCAAAGATTACGCCGAAGATTATTATTCCGCCGCCTCCACTGAGGTAGTAGTAGTTCAGAGGTTGCCGTGGGCAGTGCTTGTTGAGAGGATGTCGAGAGCAGTACTAGTTCAGAGGATGTCGTGTGCAGTTGTTGTTGTGTTGGGAGAGAGAGTAGATGCTGTTCGGTTGGTGTAATGTATAGATGGAAGATGTTGCAATGATCAGTGTATTTTTCGTCAATATATATGGAGGTAACGAAAAAAAATTTTGTTTCACATTTCCTTAATGACAATGCCCCTTGGTCACAGGTTCAGTCAGCAAGGCATCTGGCTCGTGTTCATGTATTAGACTTGTAATTCTGGTTTCTATGTGCAATTATAGCATTTGTGGTTTTTCAATTAGATCATGGTAAATGGTGTTTAAAATATCTTGTCATATTGAGGAAGAACCGTGCCAGATACATGTACGTTGAATCACACTTCCACACACAGAACGGTTACACTTGTGCTTTGTTGTTTCGTAGCTTTTATAGTTGCAGGGGACTTAATTAATCAATTGTGTTAACGGAAATTTCGTTTCATTCTTTATTGTTATTTTATGCAGTCAGATTGCGTACTAATATTAGTCAGGGCCAACCGGTTACGAGACTTCGTAACCGGACACACAGCTACTAAAATTATTCCATTTTAATTAATCCCCCATGCATCGTATTAATGTTTCCTACTCAAGGCTAATCAGGTATTGCAGTCTTCGATACTATGTCCATTCTTCGTTGTAACTGTTCACTTTGATGAAGGTTGAGTCCATCAATTATATCTCCAATAATTAAAGTTCATTAACTCGTCGTACACTGTCAGAATATCACTTCAGGTCAAGTTTTCAAGTCAGAATAACTGAGAACGAAGTCCGCGCATCTCTATCGCGCAATAGTACTTCTTTTTTTAATAGATATAATCTCGTAGCGTTTCGTTTGTAGTACTATAACAAACGGTGCTCTCTCACGACGTGATAGCAAGCTAGCTAACAAGCGACTAACATTTCCATGATCGAGCATTAGAGATGCATTGAATTTTCCTTTCGCCGCGTTTACAACTCTCTTTCACAATAAATGTTATCTCTGACCGACACATTACTTTGGACTTAACTTTCGTCGTACTGATTTGCAGTTATTACTGAGATGTTTGATAGCTAATTAAAAATAACCTTTCTTTCTTTCTACCTTTATATCATGGCATACTCAGTAATTATTGAAATTGGTGTTCATCAAAACTTTAAGGTGTTATACTATTGTCAAAGTTGTCGTACCTGTCAGGATAACACTGTTCCCGACTTTAAATTATCATGAGATTATTATTTGGGTTTTTGGGTTTCTTGGGGTGTTACAGTTAGTACTGCTATGTTTCTTTATGACCTGGAACTCTGTTCTCCAGGCCACTTTTATTTGCTCCACCCAGTAAATATGATAACCACGTTTCAGTTAATCACAACAGTTTTGAATTTCACGTTATTTGGTCGCCTACGTACAAAGGGAACTTCAGTCACACTGTAGGGTAGGGAGATGGATCAAATGCGTTGTAGTTCCACGTAGCAGCACGCAACACCATATCCACATAAGAGCACGTAAAACTATAGCAGAAAGATAGGGAGAAGAGCGTGTTAGGTATACCGACTAATTGAGCCACCTTACACTGTCGGAAAACGAAGCAAAACTGAGATTCCTGAGAGGCTTGGTACAACAGCACATTGAGAAATACACAAATTAAGTTAAACATCGTACCTGGTATCATCTGGCAACGTGAATTCGTGTGCACTGACTCAACAAATTAAGTCTACCGCCAATTTTAAAATTTCAGGTAAACTAATGAATTTAGCTTTTACGGGCTATTATTCCACATCAGGGGATTCAAACAAGCGGCGTTACATGTGATAACGCAAACTGAGTGGCGAGAACACACAGAGTCCGTTAGCATTCACAAAAGCAGCTCACCGAAACTGACCAAATTATCCTCAGAAGTTAAGTCGCATAGTGCTCAGAGCCATTTGAACCAACTATTGCCACACACATGGCGAAACCTCACTTACAAAGAAACAAATTAAATTCGAAAGAAAATTCTCACAATGGAGGTTTGAAGTTTCATAGAAACACTGTTATAAAACATTGATAAATTTTAATACACTCTGATACCTCAGCGGACTCACCTACGTGGTGAACATTGCAGTTCCAGTACAAGTCACAAAGAAACTGCCCAAAATTTACTAAAAAAACTGAGCAAAAGTAGTGTGGCCTGGCTTCTATTCTCTTTACGAAGTACACTCCTGGAAATGGAAAAAAGAACACATTGACACCGGTGTGTCAGACCCACCATACTTGCTCCGGACACTGCGAGAGGGCTGTACAAGCAATGATCACACGCACGGCACAGCGGACACACCAGGAACCGCGGTGTTGGCCGTCGAATGGCGCTAGCTGCGCAGCATTTGTGCACCGCCGCCGTCAGTGTCAGTCAGTTTGCCGTGGCATACGGAGCTCCATCGCAGTCTTTAACACTGGTAGCATGCCGCGACAGCGTGGACGTGAAACGTATGTGCAGTTGACGGACTTTGAGCGAGGGCGTATAGTGGGCATGTGGGAGGCCGGGTGGACGTACCGCCGAATTGCTCAACACGTGGGGCGTGAGGTCTCCACAGTACATCGATGTTGTCGCCAGTGGTCGGCGGAAGGTGCACGTGCCCGTCGACCTGGGACCGGACCGCAGCGACGCACGGATGCACGCCAAGACCGTAGGATCCTACGCAGTGCCGTAGGGGACCGCACCGCCACTTCCCAGCAAATTAGGGACACTGTTGCTCCTGGGGTATCGGCGAGGACCATTCGCAACCGTCTCCATGAAGCTGGGCTACGGTCCCGCACACCGTTAGGCCGTCTTCCGCTCACGCCCCAACATCGTGCAGCCCGCCTCCAGTGGTGTCGCGACAGGCGTGAATGGAGGGACGAATGGAGACGTGTCGTCTTCAGCGATGAGAGTCGCGTCTGCCTTGGTGCCAATGATGGTCGTATGCATGTTTGGCGCCGTGCAGGTGAGCGCCACAATCAGGACTGCATACGATCGAGGCACACAGGGCCAACACCCGGCATCATGGTGTGGGGAGCGATGTCCTACACTGGCCGTACACCACTGGTGATCGTCGAGGGGACACTGAATAGTGCACGGTACATCCAAACCGTCATCGAACCCATCGTTCTACCATTCCTAGACCGGCAAGGGAACTTACTGTTCCAACAGGACAATGCACGTCCGCATGTATCCCATGCCACCCAACGTGCTCTAGAAGGTGTAAGTCAACTATCCTGGCCAGCAAGATGTCCGGATCTGTCCCCCATTGAGCGTGTTTGGGACTGGATGAAGCGTCGTCTCACGCGGTCTGCACGTCCAGCACGAACGCTGGTCACATGAGGCGCCAGGTGGAAATGGCATGGCAAGCCGTTCCACAGGACTACATCCAGCATCTCTAGGATCGTCTCCATGGGAGAATAGCAGCCTGCATTGCTGCGAAAGGTGGATATACACTGTACTAGTGCCGACATTGTGCATGCTCTGTTGCCTGTGTCTATGTGCCTGTGGATCTGTCAGTGTGATCATGTGATGTATCTAACCCCAGGAATGTCTCAATAAAGTTTCCCCTTCCTGGGACAATGAATTCACGGTGTTCTTATTTCAATTTCCAGGAGTGTATTTAAGATGATTAACAACCCGCAAAACTTTGTATTTCTAGTTTTTAATCTGCACTCACAGAATTGGCACGATCTTGTGCTCATGAAAACGTTACAAAGAAACTTTGTCCCACAAAAGTTTACTCATGAAGCAATAGCTTCACACATTCTCTCCACTGAATAACTTTTACTCACAACTATCCTCCAGAGAAAGTTCATAGCTAATGGCCGACATTCATTCTCAATGGTGAGGAACACGATTTGCCAGTTACTTTATCCCAACAAAATTATGGCAATGAAACCGTCTTCTAACACTTCTTTGCCTAAAGCGACTCTAAACGAAACATTACGAACCTTGTCGTTGTTGATTTAAACACTTTTTTTTACCTCTTATCCACCATATCAGCAAGAGCTCCACTGCAGCTTCCGCATTCCACGCCATCTCGTCTGTGTCCAGGCATGGCGAACGTCCGGAGACAACGTCTAGTTTTTCAAACTTCCCGGAGGCGAAACTTTCCTGTTGGTTGTAGCCACCTTACACCTTCTACTCTCGACTCTGTTGATCTTCTCCGAAACTTACAGATAACTTCTTCGCTTAGTTCTCGCACAGGTTATGCTTTGACAAAGACCATTACACTCTATCTTTGGCTAGTGCATCACCTTTCTGTATCCCATCACATTCAGACAATATGCCATCAAACTCTCATGGAAGGGCATAGACGGAAATTAGGAAGTGTGACACGTTAAAATAAAACGCAGATGTCCAATGTCCGTATTTCATGAGTATAAAAATAGAAAAAATATTGTTATTGCACGGAGTGTCATGACAGCCAGTCTAGTGACACTTTAACATCACTGGGATACAGACGGTTTAAAGGGAGAATACTAACAGCACAGCTTCATCACCAAGAGAAACCCCTGCCTTTGCTGGGAACTGAACCTGAGTTCTCCGCATTGCATTGAGACAAACTGGCCACTGAGCTATACAGGTGGACACGGAAATAACTAGAATGCTGCTACATTTCCACTGACAAAACATATATTATATATATAAACCTTGTGATACGTTGCACATTATAGCTATTTGTCGAAAATATGATTCACGAAAAATACAAATAATTAGCCAACCTCACACTGAAAATTGTTTCGAAGCTCACATTCCATACATAACCTTGGAAGGAATAACTCATACTTCTCTCAACTGGAATACGAATCTGACAAACTTAGGTCCCTCTGCTGCCTAAATTTACGCAAATGAAATGATGTTTGTCTTGATTAGTGCGTGGCCAGTTTCTTACCTTGTCGTCGATGAGGTTATTAGAGGCATAAAGTTCGGAATGGGAGTGCGTATGGAAGGAAATCGGCCGTAAACTTTCAAAGCACCCATCGTGGCATCTGTCACTAGTGATTTGAGACGAAAAGACGGAAAACCTAAATCCAGACGCCCGGACAGATAGTTTAACTACTGTTCTCGGGAATGATACTCCATTTCCTAATTTCTATGTCAACTCTATTGGTTCCTCCAATCCGATCTCGACCTCCACTCCTAATGACCAAATCGTCTACACTCTTTGGAGACGTAGAATCCTAATCGTCCTCCGTTCCTTTTTCTTCGCTTTCCATACATTTAATTCCAGGACCACAGTCGACGTAGCCAAATTATTTGTAAGGTTGCGGGAGGATCGCATTTTACTCATCGTCACTAATTCTCAGTCATTTTTTGGTTGAACACAAAGTTCTTCTGAACGTCGCAACAGTTCTACCGGAAGAGCGTTTCTGCATAATGGAAGTCTTTTTCCTTCTCAAGAAAAAACTCTCCCCAACTTATGTTACCTAGGTACAGCGCCTCTCTCCTTTTCTTGCGGGCAAAAGAGAGATCCATTAATCTTCTGACGAAACCGATATAGAGCGTTGTCGGTCTGACAGAGCGGTCAAAGAATGTCTGCCGGTGCAAGGTCATCTTTCATCTGTCAACCGTACATTTCTTGACCAATAAATCACTTCTAACGTGTACTGGTCAATTCTTTTGATTAAACGTGCCTGCTGAATTTGTGGAGGTGATTTCTCTTCCTTAATACAGATTTCTGCCGAGAAAATCGATTGTCAACTACACACTATGTTTATCGAAACTGTCCTGTAAAACCCTGTATAAACGAAAAATCGCTTATTGAAGTATCTTTTAAACGTTTTAGAATAACACTGGTGATATCATCATTAATGTCTAGATTATTTTTACGAGTATAGAAATGGATTTCAAGCAATTAATATACACTCCTGGAAATTGAAATAAGAACACCGTGAATTCATTGTCCCAGGAAGGGGAAACTTTATTGACACATTCCTGGGGTCAGATACATCACATGATCACACTGACAGAACCACAGGCACATAGACATAGGCAACAGAGCATGCACAATGTCGGCACTAGTACAGGGTATATCCACCTTTCGCAGCAATGCAGGCTGCTATTCTCCCATGGAGACGATCGTAGAGATGCTGGATGTAGTCCTGTGGAACGGCTTGCCATGCCATTTCCACCTGGCGCCTCAGTTGGACCAGCGTTCGTGCTGGACGTGCAGACCGCGTGAGACGACGCTTCATCCAGTCCCAAACATGCTCAATGGGGGACAGATCCGGAGATCTTGCTGGCCAGGGTAGTTGACTTACACCTTCTAGGGCACGTTGGGTGGCACGGGATACATGCGGACGTGCATTGTCCTGTTGGAACAGCAAGTTCCCTTGCCGGTCTAGGAATGGTAGAACGATGGGTTCGATGACGGTTTGGATGTACCGTGCACTATTCAGTGTCCCCTCGACGATCACCAGTGGTGTACGGCCAGTGTAGGAGATCGCTCCCCACACCATGATGCCGGGTGTTGGCCCTGTGTGCCTCGGTCGTATGCAGTCCTGATTGTGGCGCTCACCTGCACGGCGCCAAACACGCATACGACCATCATTGGCACCAAGGCAGAAGCGACTCTCATCGCTGAAGACGACACGTCTCCATTCGTCCCTCCATTCACGCCTGTCGCGACACCACTGGAGGCGGGCTGCACGATGTTGGGGCGTGAGCGGAAGACGGCCTAACGGTGTGCGGGACCGTAGCCCAGCTTCATGGAGACGGTTGCGAATGGTCCTTGCCGATACCCCAGGAGCAACAGTGTCCCTAATTTGCTGGGAAGTGGCGGTGCGGTCCCCTACGGCACTGCGTAGGATCCTACGGTCTTGGCGTGCATCCGTGCGTCGCTGCGGTCCGGTTCCAGGTCGACTGGCACGTGCACCTTCCGCCGACCACTGGCGACAACATCGATGTACTGTGGAGACCTCACGCCCCACGTGTTGAGCAATTCGGCGGTACGTCCACCCGGCCTCCCGCATGCCCACTATACACCCTCGCTCAAAGTCCGTCAAATGCACATACGGTTCACGTCCACGCTGTCGCGGCATGCTACCAGTGTTAAAGACTGCGATGGAGCTCCGTATGCCACGGCAAACTGGCTGACACTGACGGCGGCGGTGCACAAGTGCTGCGCAGCTAGCGCCATTCGACGGCCAACACCGCGGTTCCTGGTGTGTCCGCTGTGCCGTGCGTATGATCATTGCTTGTACAGCCCTCTCGCAGTGTCCGGAGCAAGTATGGTGGGTCTGACACACCGGTGTCAATGTGTTCTTTTTTCCATTTCCAGGAGTGTAGGACTCGATTCGATACTCAGAAGGAAGTAACATCACTCTTTAGTTTCTTGCATATATCATAACGTTATTTTGAAAGTGTCTTTCACGAAAGGAGATATTATATATAAATTTTTGATTAAAATGCTGTTAATTATTGTTACAAGTCTTGATTTTAAATTTAGTGTGCATGATCCCAAAGATGACACGACATTTATCATACACTGCATGTTGAGAAGTGTGCTATCTGCAAAATAGCCATACACATTTTACTAAACTTTATGTAGTAGTCCATGAGATCCGTTTACTGAAATGTGTTTAATTATTGACTTTTGTTCTGCGATATGTCTGTAGGATAGAAACAATTCGTACCTTGAAACAGCTTATGTTATCAGAGAAAGATAATTGTTCGCAAGAAATTTTATTCATCTGGCTATATTATCAAACAATTGTCCGTCCCCGTTAGCTGAGTGCTCAGCGCGGCGGAATGCCACGCCAGGGGCCTGGATCGATTCCCGGCTGGGACAGGAGATTTTCTCCGCTCAGGGACTGGGTGCTGCGTTGTCCTCATCATCATTTCATCCCCATCTCCGACGCGCAAGACGCCCAATGTGGCGTCGAATGCAAGAAGTACCTGCCCTCGGCGGCCAACCCTTCACGAATGGGGGACTCCCAGCCCACAATGCCTTACACTCATTTCCATTTCCATCAATCAATTACGATTATTTCAATCATCCTACGAATGGCAGTATATCAGATATTGGCATAAACGATCGCGAAGGAAAAAATTAATTAAAACTGGTCCACTTGCAAAAGCAACTGGACCAGACAAAATACGTTTCCTCTTCTACAGGAATTAAAGAAAGTGTTCCTTTCTAGTAGTAACTAACGGAACTGTGAAATTGGGTGAATAGAAATAATGGGGAGAACAGAAACGAACTTTCCAAAAAAGTTCTATGCTATCCTTTCGGAAGACAAATGAGGATATAATTCAAAGAGTTGCGTGTCTGGGTTGATAGTCAACCAATCTAAAAAGGAAATTATGGATTTCAAAGTTGGTGGCACTGCCAGTTAATTTTTTTTCACTCTATGACAAACATCTGAAGTAGTTTTGATTTGCTTTCTTCGAATTTTATTTGTAAGTACCAATCTAAATTGTATTGTTTTAACTTACGTAGATACTAAGCAAATTGGATATCCCATTTCATTAACAAGAAGTTCAGGATTTAAGTAGCCTTTCATCTGACTTGTGTTTCGACTCATTGAAATTACATGGTAGTGTTTTCGGAATTTGAGAGTTGTACAGAAACAGTAATCGTCAATGTTTCTTCAGAAGAAGAGTAGGAATTTGACAGAAATGAAAGACCACCTACCACTGTTCTCAGCTCAGGAAATTATGCCTTGATTAAAGTATATGAAAAAAGTAAGCAATCAATTGGATGTATAAATCTAAAATTTGCTATTTAGAAGGCAACAGCTTTTCTAATTTTCTCCAAACAAACAAGGCAGATTAAACAAGTTTATAGTAACAAATAAGTGGTCATTTTTCAATCAAGGAGACGTCGTGGCTCTACGTTGTTTCTGAGGATATGACTTGTTGATTCAAAGATATCATTTTTAAAGATGATATCAGTGACTGAATGCACTGACAACCCAAGTTCATAAATTTAATGTTAGAGTTAAGTAATTACAGATATAAAATTTTTATCTGCAAACTGAATAAAAACAATTTCACACAATATTTGTAAATTTTGTACTGAATGAAACTCGTTTGAACAAGAGAAACTTTGTTTCTCTTTCTCCTATATGCAAAACACATCTTGACATGACCCTGTTCACCCCAAGAAACAACAAATATAAAAAAGATATAAGTTTAACACTGCTGTTTCTGCTCACACCTCTCAGATGAACAGAAACACGAAGTTTTTATTTTTTATGTTTTAAAGCGTGAGCTGGGTTCCAGATTTAAAGTTAGGTACAAGACTAATACTCACATATAATTTTGATTCTTATATCTGTTTTAAAAATTAGTTACTCTTTTCATTTAAAGCTGAAAGCTTTTTTAATTCACCCTTTTTATTGTAGGTTACTGGAGCAACCGAGGGTGCTTAATGAGTGGAAAAAAGCGCGAGGTATTCCTGTTTTCAAGAAGAGTTGTGCCTACGTTACTGATGCCAATATCTTGTAGAAATATGAGATATGTTTTACATTCCGGCATTACAGTATTTTTCGAGAACGAAAATCGCATCTATGAACACTGACATGATATTCTGATCTTGTGAAACTCAGCTTGCTCTCTTCGTCTGTGAGATCTAGACCGCCATAGACAACGGCACTGAGGTTGATGCCGTGGTCCTTGACTTGAGGAAGTCATTCGATATATTTCCATCCTGTCGCTTAGTGAATAAAATACAATTTTACCGAGTGTGAAAACAAATTTGTGATTGGATTCAGAACTTCCTTGCTGAAGGAATTTAGCTCCTTCTTTTTAACGTGACGAAACAGACAGATTCAATTTCAAGAGTATCTCCAGGCAGAGTGATTGGTTCGTTACTGTTTACGATATATATGGTGACTCAGCTTCCCCTAGCTATCTGTTATATGCAACCCACAACACCTTCAAAAACCAAGCACAAAATTTTCATATTCTCTCACTCACTACATGCAAACTATTAATCCTATGGAAATAATTAACAGGACATTTTTGTCAAAAATTTAATGCAGTTAAATTTGGTCTAGTGGATAACGTCGGGAAGTCCACGAGCCTGTTGACCGATGATGCAGGTGTCTATAAAAATGTAGCAACGCCCAACGAATGTAGCGAAATGCAGGAAGACCTGTAGCGAAAAAATGGTTCAAATGGCTCTGAGCACTGTGGGACTTAACTTCTGAGGTCACCAGACCCATAGAACTTAGAACTACTTAAACCTAACTAACCTCAGGACTCACACACATCCATGCCCGGGGCAGGATCCGAACCTGCGACCGTAGAGGTCGCGCGGTTCCAGACTGTAGCGCCTAGAACCGCTCGACCACCCCGGCCGGCACCTGTAGCGGATCCACGCTTTGTGCAGGGCCTGGCAGTTGACAATGAACGTAAATAAATTTAACATATTGAGCATAAACAGGATAAGGAAACTGTTACTGTACGATTACGCTACCGATGACAAAAAACAGGAAATAGTAACTGCCGTAAAATACATGGAGCAACCATCCGAAGGAACATCGCAAAACAAATATGAGGAAAAGCAGATGTTAGGCTGAGATTCATTGGAGATAGTCAACAAATTGCACTGACTAGCGTTACAAGAGAGTAATTACGCAGCAAGGAGAGGATTACTGTTGAAATTTCAAGACCGTACGATCCAAGTTCTCCCTGTCACATAAGTCTCGTGAAATGAAGAAAAGCAGGAAAATTTGAGTTTATGCAGAGTTTTACCGATCCGTCATTCATCACTGGAACAGGCGAGAGAGTGTAATAGACAACGGTACTATAAGTAACCTCCACCATGCACCGTACGGTGGCTTGCGGAATATAGTAGATGAAGAATTCTCTCCTTTCTCAGCCGAAGCTGCATTTACAGGAGAATACTGAATGTTAGTGTACTAAAGAATATCACTAGTGCTGTATGAGAAGACAGCTGTCACGTTGTCATCTGATTTGTCCCTTATTTTTAGATTATGTGTGACGTCATTCTTCCCCACTAAATCGCGTACTACGGAGACGGTGTTAACAGGTACTCTTGTGTGTTTCTGAAACAATTGGTTGCCACTTACCTACTTTGCATTTTCGAACATGTAGTCTTATTGGACTTGTAGTAGTTGAGAAACGAGAGAGACATCTTTGCATCCTATACCGGATGTGATTCAGTCTGTACACTGTAAAGGCAGTAAAAGGAATCAAGCAGAAATTAGGAAATGAAATTAAATTTCAGGCACATCGAATGAGAACTGCGAGGTCTGACGATGCC
The DNA here is from genome assembly GCF_023864345.2 of Schistocerca serialis cubense. Classification (NCBI taxonomy): domain Eukaryota; kingdom Metazoa; phylum Arthropoda; class Insecta; order Orthoptera; family Acrididae; genus Schistocerca; species Schistocerca serialis. The sequence continues at coordinate 318,904,737 of NC_064646.1, forward strand.
ATTGTGATGCTATTATACATGGCAAAATGCACAGGAGATAAACGCAATGCATAATGGCTTGCAAAAACGTTTAAAATGAACATCAACAAAAGAAAAACAAGGGCAATGGAGTGTAGTCGAAGTGAACCCGGTGATTCTGCGGCAATTAGATTAGGAGAATGAGGTTTTCTATTTAGACAATTAAATAACTGACGATACAAAGATAGAGCGGATATAACATGTAGACTGGCAACAGCAAGAAAAAATGCTGAAAAAAAGAAATTTGTTAACATCGAATATAAAATAAGTGTTAGGAATTTTTTTCTGAAGGTATTTGTCTGGAGTTTAGCCTTGTACAAAAATAAAAAGTGTAAACGGTTAAAGATTGATAGAGCGAATAACTAATGATGAAGTACTGAATCGAATTGAAGAGAACTGAAACCTATAGTTCTGCTTGACTAAAATAGAGGTTAGTGTGCTAGGAAACATCATGGGGTACGAAAGAACAGTTTCTTTGGTAAAGGTGTGAATTCGAAGGGGGCGGGTGGTGGAGGTGGATAATTGTACTTAGAGGCCAGAGTCTGACAACGGTAAGCAGGTCCAAAGTGAAGTAGTTATGCAGAGATGAAGAAGCTTTCGTAGGACTGACATAGTGCCTGTTGGCCTTCATCTTGAGATCTTCGGCCGACGCTTGTTTAATTATTTTTTTTAATGTTTCGATAGCAATGAAGGGTGAATATTAGAGAATTTCATCCACTCGTGCTGGCGAAACGTCAGAAAAATTATTAAACAAACGTCGGAAGAAGATCCCGCAAAGAAAGAAGAATTACCACGAATTTCTCAACAGTTCTGTTGCACAGTATTTACAAGCTTGGAGAGTTACATCAAACCAATTATTTAACCGACAACCGCAACAACAATAACAACAAACCATCAGCTAGCACATGTTGCATTTGATGAAGCATGAGACGCAATTTCTATGCAGCTACAAAAGCTATTACAATTAAAATGATATTGCGTGTTGTTATGCGCGAGTGAAATAGACAGCATTATTAAAAATCATGACTGAAGGGGCAATGCCTATAAATATATACCTTTAGAAAACGAGTAGTTCGTTTGTCTACATGTCTTACTGCAGTGTATAATGGAACTGTTCAATACGCTCCTTTTTTCCGTCCAGTAAAGAAGAACACAACACATTATAATCCACAAAACGATCCAAAGAGATCAAAATTGTAAATTGTACATTTTCTGTAGTTCTGATGTAAACTTGTATTGATGAACCTTAATGCTGACGTAAAATTAGCTATTTCATGAGAAACGTAATTACTTTTGTATTTGTAGTGTGATTCACTGGTTTGTTCATTTTTTAATTTGAGCATATTTAGATTTAGTTCTATACTCAAACTTATTGTTTTCCACAGTTGTTCTCGAAAAGATAGAATCAATAGAAGGCTATGTTCCTTTTCGCTTTCCTGAAATATTAATTACATCGTAATTCTTTAATCAAGGACATGGATTACATCGATCTTGTAAACGTATTTTTGTACTAAAACGAAAATATTTCTGTTCTTGTTCACTTGGATTGTGTTTTACGTTTTGGTGGAAGCCAGCTGTGAAAGAATAGTAAATTAGTTCTTATGAGATGTCACAGTTGAAAGCAAGAAGTCCTTGTATAGAAACGTGTTAATTTGTCGGAACTGCAAAATGAGAAATAAATTAATTTTGAAGAGAAAATGTGTTCCTGCTTAGTGGTATTATTGATGTAATGTTTGGATAAACAGAACGCTGAGACTTCTTTGCAGCTTCAGCATGCAGTAATTATTAATTTACCACGACTGTGTCAAGCGAAAGCACACACAATAAGCGAAGAGAAATAAGTTAAGTGTAAAATACATTTCACTGGTCCTCTTCCTCTCTATTTCATGCTTTTAATAGCTGAATACTGATAATTCTAGTTCAGACGCAGTAATTGCGTAAAAATTGCATTAATTATCAACATTTTAATTACATTTTCGAGCTTTTTATGGTTCTAAAGAGAGTAGAGGGGTGAGTAGAGAACCTTGTCGCCGTCACTTCAGTTCATTTTCAGGTTTGGTCGTTGACTGAACTGCCCACATTGGGTTTTTATCATCTCCAGCTCGGACCATCGACAAAGCTCGCCTGCTTGCGGCGCTATAAAACCCTGCCGTCCGCCCACCCCCATCGGCCCCTTCCTCGCTCTGATGCCTGCCTCTTTAACTAAGTGTGCCCTCATCCACACAACAGATGTGCGCTCTCATCCTGAGATTGCAGTTAACTTTGCGTTTTCTTAAAAAAAGTATTAAAGATTACGATAACAATAATAAATCTTTCATTTAAGGAAAATGCATTTTGTTCTCGTAGTATATATACAGGGCTATTACAAATGATTGAAGCGATTTCATAAATTCACTGTAGCTCCATTCATTGACATGTGGTCACGACACACTACAGATACGTAGAAAAACTCATAAAGTTTTGTTCGGCTGAAGCCGCACTTCACGTTTCTGCCGCCAGAGCGTTCGAGAGCGCAGTGAGACAAAATGGGGACAGAAGCCGAGATAGCGTATGTCGCGCTTGAAATGCACTCACATCAGTCAGTCATAACAGTGCGACGACACTTCAGGACGAAGTTGAACAAAGATCCACCAACTGCTAACTCCATTCAGCGATGGTATGCGCAGTTTAAAGCTTCTGAATGCCTCTGTAAGGGGAAATCAACGGGACGACCTGCAGTGAGCGAAGAAATGGTTGAACGCGTGCGGGCAAGTTTCACGCGTAGCCCGCGGATAATTGGCTCATGCCACAACTGGAGACCGACAGCGCCGACTTCATCTTTCAACAGGATGGTGCTCCACCGCACTTCCATCATGATGTTCGGCATTTCTTAAACAGGAAATGGGAAAACCGATGGATCGGTCGTAGTGGAGATCATGATCAGAAATTCATGTCATGGCCTCCACGCTCTCCCGACTTAACCCCATGCGATTTCTTTCTGTGGGGTTATGTGAAAGATTCAGTGTTTAAACCTCCTCTACCAAGAAACGTGCCGGAACTGCGAGCTCGCATCAACAGTGCTTTCGAACTCATTGATGGGGACATGCTGCGACGAGTATGTGAGGAACTTGATTATCGGCTTGATGTCTGCCGAATCACTAAAGGGGCACATATCGAACCTTTGTGAATGCCTAAAAAAACCTTTTGAGTTTTTGTATGTGTGTGCAAAGGATTGTGAAAATATCTCAAATAATAAAGTTGTTGTAGAGCTGTGAAATCGCTTCAATCATTTGTAATAACCCTGTATATATTTTTATATTTAACTCTTCACTCAGTAAGTTCATTTAAAGTACCTGATAACAGTATAGTGTTATTTATTTGTATATCAGTAACTTTAGAAGTACGTTCGTCTCCATTAAAAATATCCGTTTGACTCAATTAGTCATAAACTACTTTCTCATGTTGTTGTTGTTGTTGTGGTCTTCAGTCCTGAGACTGTTTTGATGCAGCCTTCCATGCTACTCTAACCTGTGCAAGCTTCTTCATCTCTCAGTAACTACTGCAGCCTACATCCTTCTGAATCTGCTTAGTGTATTCATCTCTTGGTCCCTCTCTACGATTTTTACCCTCCACGCTGCCCTCCAATACTAAATTGGTGATCCCTTGATGCCTCAGAACGTGTCCTACCAACCGATCCCGTCTTCTAGTCAAGTTGTGCCACAAGCTCCTCTTCTCCCCAATTCTATTCAATATCTCCTCATCAGTTATGTGATCTACCCATCTAATCTTCAGCATTCTTCTGTAGCACCACATTTCGAAAGCTTCTATTCTCTTCTTGTCCAAACTATTCATCGTCCATGTTTCACTTCCATTCATGGCTACACTCCATACAAATACTTTCAGAAACGACTTCCTGACACTTAAATCAATACTCGATGTTAACAAATTTCTCTTCTTCAGAAACGCTTTCTTTGCCATTGCCAGTCTACATTTTATATCATCTCTACTTCTGTCATCATCAGTTATTTCGCTCCCAAAATAGCAAAACTCATCTACTACTTTAAGTGTCTCATTTCCTTATCTATTTTCCTCAGCATAACCCGACTTAATTTACATTCCATTAACCTCGTTTTGCTTTTGTTGACGTTCATCTTATATCCTCCTTTCAAGACACTGTCCCTTCCGTTTAACTGCTCTTCCAAGTCCTTTGCTGTCTCTAACAGAATTACTATGTCATCGGCGAACCTCAAAGTTTTATTTCTTCTCCATGGATTTTAATACCTACTCCGAATTTTTCTTTTGTTTCCTTTACTGCTTGCTCAATATACAGATTGCATAACATCGGGAAGAGGCTACAAACCTGTCTCACTCCCTTCCCAACCACTGCTTCCCTTTCATACCCCTCGACTCTTATAACTGCCACCTGCTTTCTGTACAAATTGTAAATAGCCTTTCGCTCCCTGTATTTTGACCCTGCCACTTTCAGAATTTGAAAGAGAGTATTCCAGTCAACATTGTCGAAAGCTTTCTCTAAGTCTACAAATGCTAGAAACGTAGGTTTGCCTTTCCTTAATCTTTCTTCTAAGATAAGGCCATCAGTTCCCTAGAACTTAGAACTACTTAAACCTAACTAACCTAAGGACGTCACACACATCCATGCCCGAGGCAGGATTCTAACGTGCGAACGTAGCGGTCGTGCGGTTCCACACTGCAGCGCCTAGAAACGCTCGGTCACTTCGTACGGCTTCTGCTGGCACTTGGACAATTTTTTCTTTACTTAAAGCAATATGGACTATGCAGCCAGCAATAGTTATAACTCTACACAGTTAACATAAAGCATTTAGCTATAGCAAATTGAAAGAATAAGTTCAGCATTGTGGATAGTACAACATACTAAGGCGATTACATTTCGCAAAAGTCTGTTCTTAGAATGGTTTCATGTGTAATATCTAATTCAAGATAGTTTGAATTTACTTATACAAATACAAGATCTTAATATAAAACGTATACCTAGGTACAATAGTTCAGGTCTTCATATATATACATACGCTTTTGTGTGTGTGTGTGTGTGTGTGTGTGTGTGTGTGTTTGTGTGTGTGTAAAGTGGAAGGTGACCCTCTCAAATAACTGCACATATAAATGTTTGAAAGGATATCAAAAAGCGAATTTAATTGTTGGTCCTTATGCGACACCACTTGAGTTTGATCAACTTCTGCTCCTAAACCACGTGAGCCATTTCAGCCAAACTTGGTACCACGTCACTTACTGTCAGGAAACAATCGCTGTGAGGTACGTACCACTACCTGACCTAGTTCAGGAGATATGATGTCATAAACACCGAGATGCGTAAAAAAATTGCAGCGTCATCCATGAAGTTTTAATACATGTATTCTTTACTAATAAGACACTCGTACGGCAAGTCAAATTAAGGAAATCGCTGACACCTGGCAGCGCTACTGACAGCTTTCCAATGAAAAGCACAAACGGTTGTAGGCGAAAACAGTAGCCGCCTACAGAGTGGAAGGTGACTCCCATGAGGGGCAGCTGGTGACTGCCTTATTTGAACAAACCAGTATCAGAGCCTAGCTCACTGATACGCACCACCCTCAAATAACTGTCTTTGTAAGGATATGAATAAACGAATTTAATTGTTGGCCGTTATGTGACACCACTTGAGTTTCATCAACTTCACATCTATAATTGTTAGAAAAATTAATTGATATCCACGAGTATCTGTGATCAGGGAGTAGGTATGGGAATTATGTTCCACTACCGAAATTACATAACGTCATGACGTCACAATAAGATTTATTTAAATCAAACATGTTCATGTGAGTATGATTACGCTCTTGATTATTAAATGAACGTTAGCCTTCAACATCAAATACAAGTGAAATCCGAGACTGTATGCTTGGCAAGATTCATCACGGGTCCCTACTGCTCTCTGTGCAACCTAGTGTGCACAGGGAAGCAACACGATCAGATAGGAATTAGCATACTGTGTACCAGTGATTCATCACTCCAGAAAGACTACTATGGAACATGCACAATTGATTCGTACTAGACCTTTAGTACAGTTGAGTCTGCTACAGAGGGAGCATTCGAACAGCCTGTTAATTCCGAAAATGCCAGAGTTGCGCATATTTTCACTTTAGTTGTCATTGTGTCTGTGTGGACGATGGCTGCGTCAGGTGGAGGCCGATGCTGTGACCAGGGTGGCTGTACCAGGTCGATCAAAGGACTCGGGAGCAAAGTACATAAGAGAAGTGCATCCACAAAATTTCTCTAAGTTTTGCGTCTGCCGGTCTGGATAATGCCCAAACTGGCCTCTCCATCTGGTTGGAAGAGAATTGCCAATTCTTCCAATGCAGCAATCACCAAAACCCATGGCGCTGAGTTCGCCGTACATTAGTTAAAGCTCGCAGAGCAGTCTTGAAGGATTCTGTGTTGTCCCCACTCCTCCTCACGAGAGCCTACTGGTTCTATGTCGGAAGTACGGAGAAACCGAATCTAAAAATTTCCCATCAGCTGCAGCGTGTATGCAAGTAGTAATTCTTTTTGCGTCTGAAACATCTCGTGGTCTTGCGGTAGCGTTCTCCCTTCCCGCACACGGAGTCTCGGGTTCGATTCCCGGCGAGCTCAGGGACTTTTCCTGCCTCGATATGATTGGGTGTTGTTGTGTCGTCTTCAGCATCATCATTCATCCCCATTACGGTCGGAGGAAGGCAAAGGCAAACCACTTCCACTAGGACCTTGCCTAGTACAGCGGTGCGAGTCTCTCTCATCGTCCTCTGCGCTCCTCGGAGTATGGGACCTCATCATCATCAAACATCTTGATGAGTCCCTTGAATCCTGATGAGTCAAGATACGGTCGTGTTATTTGTTCATGTCTTGCGTTTCTCGAAATCGATAGGTCTTCGAATTCTTCATACGAACGGCAGCTCGCTGCGACATGCTGCATCTACTCTGGTGTCGTCCCTTAACGCACCATAAATGAATTCGAATTTAGCACTCAATGTCCACAATGATGGTAAGCATCAGCTGAATTGCCTTAGTCAAATTTTCGGCTGAAGCGCGTCCCTGTTCTCTCGGAAATTTTGAAATTTCAAAATTAAGAGGAAGTACTTGTGGTCGAATTTTGGTTTATCCCTTGTACTCGAGCGGAATCGTTAAAATGTATTTGCTCCTCATGGTGTGAACGTTTATGTCACGGGTGACTATCTTATCGTCTAAATTCTTCATTGTATCTTCGTGTTTTTCGTCCTTAGCGGGATGCGATCATTTGAGAGTTCACTCGCCGTGCCTCAGCACGTGATTTGCACCCCCCTGCTGCGTGTAGAACCAACGGGTATAGACCGTTCCATTGGAGATGCAAATCTACTTACAGGATCGGTTACACTTGACTGTGATGTTCCGTTCCTTAGCGTTTGCTCCACATGAGCTAAGCGGTGGTCTACCTTGGTGAATGTCTCCGCGTTTTCTCTCAGTCACATTACGTCCTTGGGCCTGTGGCTAGGACAAGGCTCTCACATTTTCGTTTGCCGCACACTTCCCTAGCTTGGCCCGTTTATAGGCGACAAGAGCAACGTCCTTGACGCTGATGGCTTCTAATCTCCCTAGACGGGCGCTTTTCTTTGCGCCTAACGCTGCCTATCTCAAGTCGGCATTGATTCTTGCAATTTCCTTAACCTGCCCCTCGATCCTGTTCACATGACTCTTTACTCTCTCTTTTGATTGCTCTAGCCGGCCGAAGTGGCCGTGCGGTTAAAGGCGCTGCAGTCTGGAACCGCGAGACCGCTACGGTCGCAGGTTCGAATCCTGCTTCGGGCATGGATGTTTGTGATGTCCTTAGGTTAGTTAGGTTTACCTAGTTCTAAGTTCTAGGGGACTAATGACCTCAGCATTTGAGTCCCATAGTGCTCAGAGCCATTTTTTTTATTACTCTAAACTCTTGTCAATCCTCCTCAGTGCTTCGTTCATCTTCAGTTTTAACTCTTGGGATGCCTGTTTTATTTTATTTTCTCTGTTTTCTAACCTATCTTTTATATGTATTAAAGGTGCGATCATTGTGTGCGGCTGCTGCTCGTGATGCGCGCGGGTTGTTGGTGACGTGACCCGTGATTCCCTTGCGGTTCTGGACTGGCTTCGCTTGACGTCCCTGTGCTCATCCTCCTCAACCTGATTACGGGTTCTGATCACGGCATCGATGTGCAGCCTCCCATCCCCCGTGCCAATTTCTTCTTTCGTAACAGTTGACTGCACGCCCGTGTCATCAGCGTCTGGTAAAATTTGACTATTATTGGTGCTCGCACCTGACTGCTCCGTGGGATAGTTTACTATTTCAGCCCCAATATGTCTTCGTCCTTGTCGCCTGTGCTGAACATAGCCTGTTGTATTGCAAAATTTCATCTGACTTTCGTTTTTGCCTTAAACGCGCTTTACTCCATGCTGGTGTAGCATGTCACAGAAGGACTCCAAAGTACTGGAATTCGCCTAATCATATACAACATCAAGTCGTTAGAGTACACAGAGCTCAATCACTGTATCTAGATATAAAAGATGGCTCAAACACAATAAATAAATTTCGCATAATCGATAAAATGAAAGAGGAATGGGTTCGAGGGCCTTCCATCAGGGACCAGAAGGGCCTGCCGTTTTTAGGAGCTATGAAGAGGCATTGCCATAGACACTTTTACAAAATCTCGTTGTACACACGTGAAGCAGCCCCGACCTGGATACATAAACTGTGCGGGATCGCCTTTCTTAATGTAGATACTGTAGTTATACATTTGTATATTATGCGTATTTCTCTGTAGGACTGTTTGGTAAAATGAATGTAACTCTCCTCTTTGCCAGGTGGTCAACCATTTGGTTAAGAAAAATTCCGTAGAAAATTGACGCCTATGTCATTTTTACTTGCTTCTGTGATGGCCTCTAACGTATCCCAAATATATCTGTTGCTTCGTTTGACGTATTTTGGATTTTATAACTTCTGCAAAACGCTTAGGGAATCCGCGAGGCCGGCCGCGGTGGCCGTGCGGTTCTAGGCGCTCCAGTCCGGAGCCGCTCTGCTGCTACGGTCGCAGGTTCGAATCCTGCCTCGGGCATGGGTGTGTGTGATGTCCTTAGGTTAGTTAGGTTTAAGTAGTTCTAAGTTCTAGGGGACTAATGACCACGGCAGTTGAGTCCCATAGTGCTCAGAGCCATTTGAACCATTTTTTTTTGAGTCCGCGAGTATGAACATGAGCTTAAATGTCTCTATCCTACTACAGGGAACTATAGAGGCTTTAGAGCCGAAAACAAAGGAAGTAGGTTACAGTACACTTGTTCGCCCACTGCTTGAATACTGCTCACCGGTGTGGGATCCGTACCAGATAGGGTCGATAGAAGAGATAGAGAATATCCAACGGAGAGCAGGCTGGATCATTTAGTAATCGCGAAAGCGTTACGGAGATGATAAATAGACTCCAGTGGATGACTTTGCAAGAGAGACGCTCAGTAGCTCGGCACGGGCATTTGTTGAAGTTTCGACAACATACCTTCACCAAGGAGACAAGCAGTATATTGCTCCCTCCTACGTATATCTCGCGAAGAGACCATAAAATCGGAGAGATTAGAGCCCACACAGAGGCATACCGACAATATTTCTTTCCAGGAACAATACGAGACTGGAATAGAAGGGAGAACCGATAGAGGTACTCAAGGTACCCTCCGATACACACCGTCAGGTGGCTTGCGGAGTATAGATGTAGATGTAGATGTATATAAGTTTCAAGCGTACTGCGTGCAGTGTCTTTCAACAAATTGATGTGGTTTGTAATTAATGTCCGTCCGATGTCTTAAGTCGTGTGGCAAGTATGAGGCCACGGTTATATTAAAGGGGAAAGTTCATGAAAAACACACACTATCTAAAACTTGCACCAAATCCTCAATTTTGAAAAAGAGGCGTAAAAGTTTGTATCATGCTTTGCATGAAATTAATACATCTACTGTTAAGTTTCATGGGTTACATATATTTTACTCTTTTGTGGAATTTAAAAAATTTATTTTCAGAAAATAATAAAAGTGCTTTTTTCTCAGAAACTATTTAAAGATTTTTACAAAATGTTGTCTGGTTAATCTCTTCGCATATCGTAAGTTTCTCCCATGTTGTTTTTTGAATATGTCATATAGGAGAATTTTAATAATTTTAATTCCAATTTTGTAAGTGTAATACAAAATTCATGCAAAATTTCAGGCACTTCGCAATATATCTCACCTTACAATCAGAATTTCAAAATCTAATGTTGTTTATTGGGGTTATAGAAATAAGTGTACAAAATTTCATAGTTCTAATTTTCACAGATATTGAGAAAAAGGTTCACAAAGTTTAAAGAACATAATTTTCAGCAAATGCAAATTAAGTTTCTACCTAACGTTTTTTCATATTTCACTTTTTCGGAGGGCCCTAGATTTGTACTCAGGACTCGTTCTTACTTGAAGGCTTCTCTTCTGGTTTCTTACTTGCCGCCTTCTTTACTATGTCAGATCTTCAACTGAATTTTCAGCTCCAGCTGTAAATCTGTTTCTCTCAATATTTTCTATCTTAAAGCCCGTTCTCTCTAACACCTCCATCTTCCCTACGTTCCCATCATTAAATACAAGAACTACATCATAAGCTGCAATCCTGACAACTTTGTCAGGTCAAAATGTGGCACAACAAGAATTGCTTCTTGATAAACAATGCAACTGGTTTGCTATTATTTCTAAGATACGGAACAGAGTCACAGATGATCCATAAAACCAAAGAGTGTATATCACAGCCTCCTAAATGTATCCCATGCAAGTTTATTTGAAAACAATCCAGGGAAGCGTTGTTCACCGAGCTAGTATTAAAGCGTTGCTTCAAAAAGTAGGCGTGGCAAGAAGGTCGCGTCAAATATTTAATTATTTTTTCAGGCACTTAGGATATGATTTCATCATTGAAACTTTGGGAACTTATTGTCCATGAGTCCTAGCAATAAAAATAAATTATAAACTGACATTTCCGGTTATTTCATGAACGTTCCCCCATGAAGATGATGTCAAACGGATTCCGAAACTAAATTAATTTCGTGTCCTGTACGATTATTGCTAACAGATTTCACCGTTTATCATAGCTTCTTACCAGCGATGGAGCTCTTTTTCTGCTTTTATTGTGAGGTGCTTGTATGGGACCCCAGAATTTAGTCACGGGCTTTATAGAGTTATGATCAGATAAACCACCTAAGAGGCATATATCTGACACCTGTCTTTGTATCTTTAGTGACATTCGGAAGCTTGGTGGGAGTTGATTTCACGGCTCCAAGAGTTAGGCAGATCACCCCATAATGGCGAAAATTTAGTTTACGCTAAGTAAATTTTGGTGAGTTCGTTCCACGTTAGTTTGCAGTCAATGTTGACTCACAATAGTTAGGCATGCGACTGTGTGGGAAATCTGTATGGCCCAAGCCAGATTTCTGTTGATAAGTGATTACGCCTTTTCCTAGTAAGTCACCACCACGGACATTTCTGGCGGCAGAGCATGTCCTTCCTCAACTCCTGTTTCACATGCATCGTTTAGTCATAATCTTATCATCCAAAAACATAGTGACTAGGCGTATACACAAACGTCGTTCGCATTCTGATGGATTCTGATGTTGGCTGTAGACTTTAGATCTGTGACATACGGGGCCTACTGTAGAGCACTTAATATTGCACTCTGTGGTAGGCCATGTTTCACTATGCGACGGCCGTGTAACCTTTTACTCTCATTTCAGTTGTATACTGTACGACAGCAGAGCACACCGTAAATAATTCGTAAAAGATGTAGCAATTTCGGATTTTTAAGTAACTCATGTAGAATGACATTATCGTAAGCTCTAGAAAAAGCAACAAATAAAACCGTCAAGTTTGAATGTAATATTGTTTAAATTTCTTGACAACAATAACTCTTTTTCTAGCCATAATTCCAAGTGCAGCTTGAAATAAAAGATGTTACCCTAACTTGACAACAGCACAATCTCTCTAGCCGAAAGCAGAGGTTAAGACAACGGCATTCCAGCGGAGAGGCGATCGAATACCTGCCCAGCCATTTGCCTAAATCTACTGGGCCGAATGTGGGGTCAGTACCTGTGAAAAAAACGTGACCGATTTGTTCTCATCATTGTCCTGCCAGAGATTGAGCTCCATCTCCAATGAACCCGTCATCTACGAGCACTAAACAATAACCCTCACTTCTTTTATTTCCATTATCAGTCTGACACTCAGCTGTAGAAAAAATATAGCCTATATAAGCAACTCTACTGATGAGCCGAAACTTTAAGACCACAGTCCGTCACGAGATCGAACGTTGTGTGGTAGCGGTGCAGGCACATGATGCTGTAAGAAAAGTAAGTTGGCACGTCTTTGCTTGTGTCGGGGGACTGGCACAGCTTCGCAGTGTGCGAGCTGGCCTACACGAGCACAATCGGGAACCTATGGCAGAAAGCGACAAGGACAGGCACAGGGTCAGTTGAAACGAGCTATCGGAAACGCATGTACGACCAGTAGCAGCGACTGATACGACGTGATGTACGACTGTTAACTGGGTAGCATAGGGAATTTGCTGTGAGTCGATACGCCCCGTGTACTGGAAGCACGGCATGTACCTGAAATCCGATGAAGGTTTGGCTGATGAATGTAGATATGCTCCAGTACTGCATAATTGACGTGTGCAGTTGGACACACAGTGGAAGCGGGCTATGAGGGATGTTGGTGAATCTTATTGCTGTATTACGCTACTTTGTTGTGGCTAGCACTTGCTATTGCTGTGCCGCTTGTGGCCGTGTTGCTGCTATGGCCGCTGGATGCGCAATCGGCTGAGGACACACAGATGTTTAGGACGGGTGGTAGAGACAGAGCATCGAGTGACATTATACTGAGTGCATTATCCGAAAATTACCTCGAGCAATTAAACAGAGAACCGACTCGTGGAGATAACATCTTGGACCTACTGATAACAAACAGACCCGAACTTTTCGACTCTGTAAGCGCAGAACAGGGAATCAGTGATAATAAGGCCGCTGCAGCATCCCTGAATATGGAAGTAAATAGGAATATAAAAAAAGGGAGGAAGGTTTATCTGTTTAGCAAGAGTAATAGAAGGCAGATTTCAGACTACCTAACAGATCAAAACGAAAATTTCTGTTCCGACACTGACAATGTTGAGTGTTTATGGAAAAAGTTCAAGGCAATCGTAAAATGCGTTTTAGACAGGTACGTACCGAGTAAAACTGTGAGGGACAGGAAAAACCCACCGTGGTTCAACAACAAAGTTAGGAAACTACTGCGAAAGCAAAGAGAGTTTCACTGCAAGTTTAAATGCAGCCGCCGGCCGCGGTGGTCTCGTGGTTCTAGGCACGCAGTCCGGAACCGTGCGACTGCTACGGTCGCAGGTTCGAATCCTGCCTCGGGCATGGATGTGTGTGATGTCCTTAGGTTAGTTAGGTTTAAGTAGTTCTAAGTTCTAGGGGACTGGTGACCACAGCAGTTGAGTCCCATAGTGCACAGAGCCATTTGAACCATTTTTTTAAATGCAGCCAAAACCTCTCAGACAAACAGAAGCTAAACGATGTCAAAGTTAGCGTAAGGAGGACTATGCGTGAAGCGTTCAGTGAATTCGAAAGTAAAATTCTATGAACCGACTTGACAGAAAATCCTAGGAAGTTCTGGTCTTACATTAAATCAGTAAGTGGCTCGAAACAACATATCCAGACACTCCGGGATGATGATGGCATTGAAACAGAGGATGACACGCGTAAAGCTGAAATACTAAACACCTTTTTCCAAAGCAGTTTCACAGAGGGAGACCGCACTGCAGTTCCTTCTCTAAATCCTCGCACAAACGAAAAAATAGCTGACATCGATATAAGTGTCCAAGGAACAGAAAAGCAACTGGAATCACTCAACAGAGGAAGGTCCACTGGACCTGACGGGATACCAATTCGATTCTACACAGAGTACGCGAAAGAACTTGCCCCCCTTCTAACAGCCGTGTACCACAAGTCTCTAGAGGAACGGAAGGTTCCAAATGATTGGAAAAGAGCACAGGTAGTCCCAGTCTTCAAGAAGGGTCGTCGAGCAGATGCACAAAACTATAGACCTATTTCTCTGACGTCGATCTGTTGTAGAATTTTAGAACATGTTTTTTGCTCGCGTATCATGTCTTTTTTTTTTCTTTACAGACGAATGGAAAAACTGGTAGAAGCGGACCTCGGGGAAGATCAGTTTGGATTCCGTAGAAATGTTGGAACACGTGAGGCAATACTAACCTTACGACTTATCTTAGACGAAAGATTAAGAAAAGGCAAACCTACGTTTCTAGCATTTGTAGACTTAGAGAAAGCTTTTGACAATGTTGACTGGAATACTCTCTTTCACATTCTAAAGGTGGCAGGGGTAAAATAAGGGAGCGAAAGGCTATTTACAATTTGTACAGAAACCAGATGGCAGTTATAAGAGGCGAGGGGCATGAAAGGGAAGCAGTGGTTGGGAAAGGAGTGAGACAGGGTTGTAGCCTCTCCCCGATGTTATTCAATCTGTATATTGAGCAAGCAGTAAAGGAAACAAAAGAAAAATTCGGAGTAGGTATTAAAATTCATGGAGAAGAAGTAAAAACTTTGAGGTTCGCCGATGACATTGTAATTCTGTCAGAGACAGCAAAGGACTTGGAAGAGCAGTTGAACGGAATGGACAGTGTCTTGAAAGGAGGATATAAGATGAACATCAACAAAAGCAAAACGAGGATGATGGAATGTAGTCAAATTAAATCGGGTGATGCTGAGGGAATTAGATTAGGAAATGAGACACTTAAAGTAGTAAAGGAGTTTTGCTATTTAGGGAGTAAAATAACTGATGATGGTCGAAGTAGAGAGGATATAAAATGTAGACTAGCAATGGCAAGGAAAGCGTTTCTGAAGAAGAGAAATTTGTTAACATCGAGTATAGATTTAAGTGTCAGGAAGTCGTTTCTGAAAGTATTTGTATGGAGTGTAGCCATGTATGGAAGTGAAACATGGACGATAACTAGTATGGACAAGAAGAGAATAGAAGCTTTCGAAATGTGGTGCTACAGAAGAATGCTGAAAATAAGGTGGGTAGATCACGTAACTAATGAGGAGGTATTGAATAGGATTGGGGAGAAGAGAAGTTTGTGGCACAACTTGACTAGAAGAAGGGATCGGTTGGTAGGACATGTTTTGAGGCATCAAGGGATCACAAATTTAGCATTGGAGGGCAGCGTGGAGTGTAAAAATCGTAGAGGGAGACCAAGGGATGAATACACTAAGCTGATTCAGAAGGATGTAGGTTGCAGTAGGTACTGGGAGATGAAGAAGCTTGCACAGGATAGAGTAGCATGGAGAGCTGCAGCAAACCAGTCTTAGGACTGAAGACCACAACAACAACAACAACATCATGTCGTTTCTGGAAACCCAGAATATACTCTGTAGGAATCGACATGGATTCCAGAAACAGCGATTGTGAGAGACCCAACTCGCTTTATTTGTTCACGAGACCTAGAAAATATTAGATACAGGCTCCCAGGTAGATGCTATTTTCCTTGACTCCCGGAAGGCGATCGATACAGTTCCGCACTGTCACCTGATAAACAAAGTAAGAGCCTACGGAATATCAGACCAGCTGTGTGGCTGGATTGAAGAGTTTTTAGCAAACAGAACACAGCATGTTGTTCTCAATGGAGAGACGTCTACAGACGTTAAAGTAACCTCTGGTGTGCCACAGGGGAGTCTTATGGGACCATTGCTTTTCACAATATATATATAAGTGACCTAGTAGATAGTGTCGGATGTTCCATGCGACTTTTCGCGGATGATGCTGTAGTATACAGAGAAGTTGCAGCATTACAAAATTGTAGCGAAATGCAGGAAGATCTGCAGCGGATAGGCACTTGGTGTAGGGAGTGGCAACTGACCCTTAACATAGACAAATGTAATGTACTGCGAATACATAGAAAGAAGGTTCCTTTATTATATGATTATATGATAGCGGAACAAACACTGGTAGCAGTTACTTCTGTAAAATATCTGGGAGTATGCGTACGGAACGATTTGAAGTGGAATGATCATATAAAATTAATTGTTGGTAAGGCGGGTACCAGGTTGAGATTCATTGGGAGAGTGCTTAGAAAATGTAGTCCATCAACAAAGGAGGTGGCTTACAAAACACTCGTTCGACCTATACTTGAGTATTGCTCATCAGTGTGGGATCCGTACCAGGTCGGGTTGACGGAGGAGATATAGAATATCCGAAGAAGAGCGGCGCGTTTTGTCACAGGGTTATTTGGTAAGCGTGAAAGCGTTACGGAGATGGTTAGCAAACTCAAGTGGCAGACTCTGCAATAGAGGCGCTCTGCATTGCGTTGTAGCTTTCTGTCCAGGCTTCGAGAGGGTGCGTTTCTGGATGAGGTATCGAATATATTGCTTCCCCCTACTTATACCTCCCGAGGAGATCACGAATGTAAAATTAGAGAGATTCGAGCGCGCACGGAGGCTTTCCAGCAGTCGTTCTTCCCACGAACCATACGCGACTGGAACAGCAAAGGGAGGCAATGACAGTGGCACGTAAAGTGCCCTCCTCCACACACCGTTGGGTGGCTTGCGGAGTATAAATGTAGATGTAGATGTAGATGTAGATGAAGCATGGGGAGAGAGGTAGTGATGGGGGATCGCTCAGAGCGCTGTAGGGGAAATGCCGATCTGTGGAGGGGAAGTGCCGTTCTAACCTGAAGCCCATACCCACATTTTTTGTAAATATTAAGTGGGGCCTCTCCACACCCACACTTGCATGGTGATCATTCAAAAAGATCTGCTGTCAGATCGCTATTATCTACAAAGAATTCCGGTGAAGATGCAGTGATTTATTTTCGCCTGTCTTGTTAACCATTTGTAACTTTCAGAGAAGCGTCATTAGTGGCGAATTTTGAATAAAACCTACAAATTTCTCTGGTTGCCATGTGAAAATTTGCTTCTTTTGCCAAATCACAAAGGAGTTTTACTATATCACTAACATGTACTGCAGACACAATTGCGAGATAATTCTGAAACAGTGGTTTATTAAGTGGGATCCGGAGAAAAGTAAAGTCAGCCGCTTATGAAAATGCACATCCTCGGTACAAAAAAAAAAAACATGTAATGTCTTCACGTATGCTGTTCCAAAACCTATAACATTTCTCGTTTCACAAGCTGTCGATAGTCCTTAAAAAGTACAGTCTTCCATCGAAAGTCTGTAGTCATTGGAATAACACTATAGATAATGAAATTTTTCATAATAACAGTATGGTAAAATACTCTCCTCTTAGCGTGCTATCATTTGACAAAATTTCGTTTCGATTTCTAAACTGTTTATGAAATATGAGGAGTGCTGTGAATATTTCAAAATGGTTCAAATGGCTCTGAGCACTATGGGACTTAACAAAAAAATGTTCAAATGTGTCTGAAATCTTATGGGACTTAACTGCTAAGGTCATCAGTCAACCTAAGCTTAATCACTACATAACCTAAACTATCCTAAGGACAAACACACGCACCCATGCCCGAGGAAGGACTCGAACCTCCGCCGGGATCAGCCGCACAGTCCAGACTGCAGCGCCTTTGACCGCTCGGCTAATCCCGCGCAGCAGGGACTTAACATCTGAGGTCATCAGTCCCCTAGAACTTAGAACTACTTAAACCTAACTAACCTAAGGACATCACACACATCCATGCCCGAGGCAGTATTCGAACCTGCGACCAGACTGAAGCGCCTAGAACCGCTCGGCCACAACGACCGGCGTGAATATTTCACTCTGACTTCATCGCTGGCGCGGCGCCATCACAAATGAGTGTGCTAAATCAGAACAATTTTATCGAAATCGCTGACAGATAGATGATACATCTACCCAAGTCTAAAGAAAAATTCATTACGTTAGCTAAATACGCAACAACATAATGTGCAGTATGCACCAAACTCAAAATCATAGCGACCTCTATTTTCCATTGCACACTTTTACGAATGTAGTGTAATGTCTTATTTTCACGTAAGTATCACAAAAAATATGATCATTAAAGAAATGTTGGACACATGATGATGAAACTGACATATGAAGCTATAAGTGAAGCAAAAATGATTTTTTTTTTTACCGAATACTTTCTGTAACATCGTTTGAGAAAGATCGCACAGTGCGCATCTCGATTCTGTCATCGATGACCGGCCAAAAGATGGAAAACGCTTATTGGCCTCCCCTCGCCAACAAATTAATAAACACGCACAGCGCTTTGGACGAAAACTGGTCACTGCTCGTCGGCCAACATATCCCGTGAAAACTATATGTGCAAGCACTCAGGCTCTTGGTTGTAGATAAACTTGCACCAAGCCTGTGTCTCGAAAATAAAACTAAATGTTCACTTGTTTAAAATCGTGTACATCTTAAAATTCTTCACCGATAGATCTGAAATTTTTCCATAACGTCGCATTGGAATACGAGCGTATTATTATTCACATATGGTATATACAGTATATAAAAAGATACGTTGTCAGCGAAAACGTCATGTTGGTTTATTGGAAACCTTAATTGTCTGAAAGTTCTTCACCGACTGATTTGAGATTTTGACACAACGTTCCATCCTACTACAAGCGTGTTTTTATATACCTACTGCAACGCCATGTGTTATATAATTATATCTATTATATAAATAATAAATACAAGATGTTATATATATATATATATATATATATATATATATATATATATGAAATGTTTCTATGTGTAATGAAGTAGAACAGTGCGTGCACAAGTGAGAAACACATGATGATGATTTTATTTTTAACTGCCACTTACACAATTTGTTCAGTACGAGCACCAGAAATGTCAAAGAGAAGTTGCATCCATAAAACGACTTGATCAACATTTGCTCACAGCAATTCCGGCGGAATCTGAGCATCGTGTTCCTGTATACTGGCTTTCAGATCAGGTAGAAAGCAATTGTGTTTCTAGTAAACGCGTTCTCTTCGATATCCCCAGAGCAAAAAGTCACATACACTCAGATCAGATGATCTTGTAGCCTGTGCATCTGTAAAATCTCTGGAGATAGCTCAATCGTGGTAAGTCACATTAAGCAGATTTTTCGCTGGGCAGGGGATGTGAAGTGTCTAACGTACCAGTGAGTCTTACGGCTTATTCCCCACAACTTGGCATGCAAGAATCGCTCTCAGTGTGTGTAGAAGTGTTTATTTTCTGGCCCTGCCATGTATGGAGCATATGAATCGTGGAGTTAGACATTAGAAGAATAGTTATTTGTGGATTCCTGTGTAAGTTAGTTTAATTACAATAGGTAGCCTATTTTTTGGACAAACAACCCGTTCCCTGTATAGTTTTTTTTGTCATGTTCTTTACAAAATAATTCAGGATAAAAATGGTTTATTGATGATTGAATTTAAAAAAGGACACACGAATCTTGATGCAAGTATCACATAGTTCCACCAGCTGAAACGTAGTCGCGTATATGCACAGTGATCCAATAATGTCAAATGTTATTTATTCCAGTCTTTGATCACAATATCAATTCTTTTGACGATGACAGGCTACAGTCAGTAATAACCATCTTCATATCTTTACTACACCATGTTCTAAAGTGATAAGACCATAATGGCATCGTCATTACATACACTCCTGCAAATGGAAAAAAGAACACATTGACACCGGTGTGTCAGACCCACCATACTTGCTCCGGACACTGCGAGAGGGCTGTACAAGCAATGATCACACGCACGGCACAGCGGACACACCAGGAACCGCGGTGTTGGCCGTCGAATGGCGCTAGCTGCGCACCATTTGTGCACCGCCGCCGTCAGTGTCAGCCAGTTTGCCGTGGCATACGGAGCTCCATCGCAGTCTTTAACACTGGTAGCATGCCGCGACAGCGTGGACGTGAACCGTATGTGCAGTTGACGGACTTTGAGCGAGGGCGTATAGTGGGCATGCGGGAGGCCGGGTGGACGTACCGCCGAATTGCTCAACACGTGGGGCGTGAGGTCTCCACAGTACATCGATGTTGTCGCCAGTGGTCGGCGGAAGGTGCACGTGCCCGTCGACCTGGGACCGGACCGCAGCGACGCACGGATGCACGCCAAGACCGTAGGATCCTACGCAGTGCCGTAGGGGACCGCACCGCCACTTCCCAGCAAATTAGAGACACTGTTGCTCCTGGGGTATCGGCGAGGACCATTCGCAACCGTCTCCATGAAGCTGGGCTATGGTCCCGCACACCGTTAGGCCGTCTTCCGCTCACGCCCCAACATCGTGCAGCCCGCCTCCAGTGGTGTCGCGACAGGCGTGAATGGAGGGACGAATGGAGACGTGTCGTCTTCAGCGATGAGAGTCGCTTCTGCCTTGGTGCCAATGATGGTCGTATGCGTGTTTGGCGCCGTGCAGGTGAGCGCCACAATCAGGACTGCATACGACCGAGGCACACAGGGCCAACACCCGGCATCATGGTGTGGGGAGCGATCTCCTACACTGGCCGTACACCACTGGTGATCGTCGAGGGGACACTGAATAGTGCACGGTACATCCAAACCGTCATCGAACCCATCGTTCTACCATTCCTAGACCGGCAAGGGAACTTGCTGTTCCAACAGGACAATGCACGTCCGCATGTATCCCGTGCCACCCAACGTGCTCTAGAAGGTGTAAGTCAACTACCCTGGCCAGCAAGATCTCTGGATCTGTCCCCCATCGAGCATGTTTGGGACTGGATGAAGCGTCGTCTCACGCGGTCTGCACGTCCAGCACGAACGCTGGTCCAACTGAGGCGCCAGTTGGAAATGGCATGGCAAGCCGTTCCACAGGACTACATCCAGCATCTCTACGATCGTCTCCATGGGAGAATAGCAGCCTGCATTGCTGCGAAAGGTGGATATACACTGTACTAGTGCCGACATTGTGCATGCTCTGTTGCCTGTGTCTATGTGCCTGTGGTTCTGTCAGTGTGATCATGTGATGTATCTGACCCCAGGAATGTGTCAATAAAGTTTCCCCTTCCAGGGACAATGAATTCACGGTGTTCTTATTTCAATTTCCAGGAGTGTATTTATATGTTTCATTGTGCAGCTGTGGTGGTAAAGATTTGATTGACGGTTCAAAGTAATGCTGTTTACTGTGTTTTCAATTTTTATTTAATTGCATGTGTAGTTAATAAATGTTTAAAAAGAGCACTCTGCATTTATTGAAGCCAGTTACCGCTCCACTCCTGTATATGTAACGAAATGAAGCAGAGACAAATGGTGAATCATTCCAGCGACGACATAGGATCCAAATTTCGAAAGATACTGACATTAGCTACTTTGACAAATGGAACACTTTAATGCCTGACACCTAGGGGCGCAAATCTTTGTAATGACAAAGCTGGTCGGCTGTTCGCGAGCTATTGTAGCGAGCATCTGTGGAAAGTGGTAGCAGGACGGTGAAAGCACGGGTGTCAGAATGTGGACGTCGGAGGCTTCTCTGCCCTTTACAACAGGATACGTGGCGATCTGTGGCAGTTCTGACGCTGGAGTACAGCGTTGGTGCAAGGACAAGTGTTTCGGGGCACCCTGTTCAGCGCGCATTGTTGACCACGGAGCTCCACAGCTCACGACCCATACGTGTTTCCATGTTGACCCAACGACAGCGTCAATTACAAGGGCCATTCGATAAGCAACGAAACATATTTTTCTTCTGAAAGCAAGTTGATTTTATTCGGGATTTCAATATAGCACATTACTCCCAAATCTCTTGACTACAGAACCCTATTTTTCAACCTAATCACCATCCACCTTGTTGGGAGGACCTGCACACCCACTTGGTACCACTTCACTGGTCAACGCCGGCGCGAACGTCTTGCTGCTTCAGTAACGTTGCCCCCATCCAAGTACTTTTTCGAAACGGAGTGCATCCTTCATTGGACCAAACAGATGGAAGTCGGAAGGTGCGACATCCTGGCTGTACGGTGGATGGGGAAGAAGAGTCCAATGAAGTTTTGTGAGCTCCTCTCGGGTGCACAGACTTGTGAGAGGCCTTGCGTTGTCATGGAGGAGGAGGAGTTCATTTGCATTTTTGTAGTAACAAACAAAATGAAACCGTTTCTTCATTTTCCTGAAGGTAGCACAATACACTTCAGAATTGATCGTTGCACCATGAGGGAGGACATCAAACAGAATAGCCCCTTCAGTGTCCCAGCGACCGACACCACGACTTCACAGGCCGAGGGTGCGGCTTTCAACATTTTCTTCGGAGGAGACGTGGTATGGCGCCACTTAATGGATTGCCGTTTTGTTTCCGGTTTAAAGTGATGAACCAATGCTTCATCGTCTGTGACGATGTTCAACAAAAAAATCGTCACTATGAGCCTCGTAACGCGCAAGCAATTTCGCACAGATGATTCTTCGTTGCTCTTTACGGCCTTCTGTTAGGCGGTGGGGAAACCAGTGGCCACACACTTGTGAGTACTCCACCTCGAACGAGAGCGTCCGCACGTTCCGACATTGCAGGAGTCACAGGTGTGTGCTGCCGGCCGGCACGTGAGAGGTCGAACAGGTTTGTACGACTTGTTGCGGTCGTAACAGACGTCTCGCCCAACGACTCCGAGTGTCTGCAGACATTTTGCAAGCGACTATGAACACCTGAGATACTCTGATTTTCAGCTAAAAGAAACCCAATGGCAGCTCTCTGATTGAAACACAAAGATGCCAAAAATGTGTGTGAAATCTTATGGGACCTAACTGCTAAGGTCATCAGTCCCTAAGCTTACACACTACTTAATCTAAATTATCCTAAGGACAAACACACACACCCATGCCCGAGGGAGGACTCGAACCTCCGCCGGGACCAGCCGCACAGTCCATGACTGCAGCGCCTAAGACCGCTCGGCTAATCCCGCGCGGCTTACAGATGCCATTTTTAAAGTTAAGTATAGCGCCGCCACCTGTCGCAACTTCATGAAACTATAGGGACTGCAGCGGTAATATTCCTACAAGAAATTCCGATTTTTTTTCAACTGGAACTGGCAGAGAAAAAAAATGTTGCAATACCTATTGAACATCCCTCGTACAGCCACCTGGTAAAGCATCATCGAGATTGGACTGCTGATCAGTGTAAACGTGTCGAATTCGGACCGGTGGTAGCAGTATTATTCTATGGATGACATTCAACTGGGCTTTCGTGGGATGTGTCGAAGCAATCGAAGGCACCATGACAACAGTAGTCTACGTGAAAGTCACTCCAGAGCACCGTGAGAGGTGGCATGAACCTCCTCTCATATTTATATCTTACGATTCTCCTCTCTAATTGCATGCGGTGGAAAGTTGCTATTCCTTCACACGCGGACTTCCCACGCAGCGTCTCTCGTCACCCGGGTGGTCCAGTGACAGGCGGGCTCGGTCTGACTTTGAAAGGATAAGCCGACAGGTGTGAGGGGGTCGAGTGAATGCTTTCCAGACGCCGACATTGTCAAGAGGCACACCCACAGGGCCAGAAGTAGCGGCTGGGCTAGAGGTTCCGTTACTTCGCAGAAACTTAGCGAAAACACTTTCTGGCGGGCTACCAGCGAGGCGTGGGAATGACTTGTGTACCCAGGCAGCTGTGGCGGGAAAATTCCCGCGCTTTCTGCAAAATAGTAACTGTGATTGGCTTGCTCAGGGCACAGCTCTGTGACGTAGCAAGATCGGCGCAGAAATTGGCGCCAAGAATCTCCATTGGTGGAATGGTAGCGTTCCGGCAATGGAGTGGAATTTTCCGCCGGTTTTCGAGTTGCTGATTGGAACGTTTAACCACGGCCACTGTCGTGGGGGCGGGAATGTTCTATGTTCGGTTTTGTACGGGTGCTCTGGTGGGTAGTTGGCTCTCGCCTTTCGGTCGAGGACGTCGAAGCAACCAGCCAGCGGCTCCGGTACGGCAGATCGTGTCCTGGGAGTCAAGAAGTCGGTTTGGTAATGTATGTCCGCAGCACCGGCAGATAGGGATTTTCCTAGGTGACAATCAGAGCTCAGCAGAGCGCGCCTGTTCGCCTTTTTCTAACTTTGTTCTGTCTTGGGTAGCAGCAATTAATGTTGGGTTGGCTATGTGTTTTCTCTAAGAATTGAGTTGCTAGGAATTGGCTGCACATATCACTTCGTCATAATCCTCACAATCTAGTTTTAGGGACAACTTCACTTTCACAGCGTTTGTTTAAGTATCCAATTAGAGCCAATTTGATGTATTGTTAATGTTTCATGTGTTGTTGTTTATTATTTTGTGTTTAGTCTTAATAAATCATATTGTTATTTTGGACAGAACTTTCACTCTGTTAATAGGTAGAGCAACCACATCATTCCTCACTATGTTAATGAAACCTTCGCTTAATTAACTTATTTATCAAATTAAATTATTGCAGGTGCCAAACTCTCTTCTACTCCACTGGCAGGGTTGATTAGAGTCAGTTCGCGTATTTTTTTTATCCTTGTGCAACAGCAAAAGTTGGAGCTGGAATAGGGGGGGCTCAGAGCATCATGAACATATGTAGATTCTAGAAGAATTGAGTGTTAAATACACTGCTAGCCCCGGCACCTCGCATAATATGGCGACCCTTAGCCTCGGATCTTTCCTGAGAATCACTGATTAACAAACAGTATTCTTAGTACGAACATTCAAATTTTTTTCTCTAATTTTTTTTTATTGAATAATACCCAAGTTTTTTCTGGTAGTTCCGCGTTTACTTTTAAGTAGCGGCGCATGAATACAGTTTTTGTTTTCAGTATATATATTTTTTTTTGTTCATTGTTTTTGTGTTCCTTTGATGGTGTGTCCGTATCACATCACACTTTGTTGGGTTTGTGTGCGGTTTCTGTACCACAACAAATCGTGCGTATAATTACAGCGTTGGAGCGGCGTTGTTGAAACTTTAGGTCTATGTGTAAAAAATATATGGAGTAGATTAATTTTATTGTGCATTTTTGATAAATTTGTTTTGCATGAATGATAACGAGAAGTAAGGCACGACTATTATCGAGCGACGCTAAAACAAAAGAGGATAGCATAATGGATAAGGGGCAGTTTACCGACGGGAATAGGTTCGGAGATGAGATGGGCACATTTTTAGCAGGACAGGACGCCAGGGTCATTGATGAGGAAGGTGATTTGGACGCGATCTTAGAGCAGCGTTGCGGCCGTGATTATGATAGGGAGGTAGAGGATGAAACAGAGACAGTCACACAGGTCGAGACGGTAGCAGAAGTTTATAATCAAACGAACGAGAGCAGACAGGGGCCAGCTCGGCCACGTCAGAGCTCTAGCGCCCAGGTGTCCAGAGTTACATCACCCATGTGTGACGAGGATCAAAATGATGACATTAACCCTATACTGAGCTTCCTACGATCAATGAAGGAAGAAGAGGAGAAACAACGTAAGAAGGAGAAGGAAGAAGCTGACGAACAGCGTAAGAAGGACACTGAGGCAATAATTTCGCATATAGGGGAAATTCGTGGGGAATTACTAACAATAAAGAAAGAATGTGGAGAAGTAAAACAAATGTCAATGGCTGCACAAAAAGTAGCAGGCCTGGCCAAAACGGCAGCAATAGGGGCAATGAAAGTCGCGGAAGCAACTTCTAAACTCGCAGGGCGCTTGCGACGTACAACACAATCCCACTCAAAATCCCTAGCGTTCTTAAAAACTCAGGGTAATATCGCGGTTGCGAACAACACGAAACGAATGGAAGAAGTAGAGAGTCGGATAGCAAAACTAGAGCAAAACGGGCACACGAGCACTGCGCGTTCGGATACCAATGATGGAGTACACAGAATTGTGTCTCCGAGGAAAAGCCCGCCGTGCTCTAGCCCAATGACCGAGTGCGGAACTAACAATGCACACGCAGAAACAGCGAGTAATAGCTCCAATAATTGTAGCCCACTTGTGAATTCTGAGTGCCACTTCCACTGTGATACAGAGGTAGCACATCACAGTTATCACCAAGATAGAACAGGACACTCAACAGACGTGCAAGTATCGGAAACGAGTGACAACACCAGTGCGAGGATCAGACAGGATTTTGATCAGAATCATTTCCTGTCGATACTTAAATTCCAGAAGTTCAAAGAAAATGGAGGGTCGATGCATCCGAAGAGCTGGGTGATGCAGTTTACAAATTCATTACCGGCATCATGGCCAACCCAGGCAAAATTAGAATTCATGTGTGGACACATCGAAGGCCAAGCCGCGGAAAAGATGCGGGGTGTAGCAGTGACGTGTCGGACTTATCAGGAATTTGTTGGTGCATTCCTGCGGACCTACTGGTCAAAGGAAACGCAGGACAGGATTAAAGAGGAAATAATATTTTGTCCTGAACTGGA
This sequence comes from Schistocerca serialis cubense, assembly GCF_023864345.2. Classification (NCBI taxonomy): domain Eukaryota; kingdom Metazoa; phylum Arthropoda; class Insecta; order Orthoptera; family Acrididae; genus Schistocerca; species Schistocerca serialis. The sequence goes on from NC_064646.1 coordinate 318,931,131, forward strand.
AGTGTCCGGGTATAGGAGCGCAACCAAATTTCTTGATGAGTTACTCAAGAAAAATCAATTTTTAGATAGTCCATATAGCAACGGAGAAATCATTAAATTTTGCTTTTCCAAATTGCCAGTTAGGTACCAACAGACACTTGTCGGCAAGTGTGGATCTGACATAGAAGCATTCAAGAGTCTATTGCGCGAACTCGAAGTAGTCTTTGATAAACAAGACGCAAAGGACAGGAAGAAGGGGCAAAGTAACAAATACCACGGGCCAGGAAGGGAAGACGACAACAGATCGCATAATCGCACTGGTCAGTTAGGAAACCAGGGTTACGGAAGTCAAGGTTACGCTATTCAAGGTTATGGAAACCAAAGACACGGAAACCAGAACGTCAGGGAGCGGGGTCAATCTAGACAAGGAATCTGGGATAGGAGGAATAACGAACGGCAAAGCGACCGTAATTGGAGAGAGCGAAACCAAGGACAACAGTGGAACCAGGAGATTGAAACTAGACCCGCAAATCCTAATGCACGTCAGAGGAGGGGGAGCTTAACAAGGGATTGACGTCAGACTAGTGCGAACACAGGCCGCCGGAATTTCGCACGTAATCTCGGACCTGGCCAACTACGGATGATACATTACGAAGATTTATCAGAAATCCTGCTCGAGGAACATAAAGCAACTCCTCGACAAGATCGGCAGCCTCTTATCACAGTAGCAATAGCTGAAAAGAGTATGAATGCGATAATAGATAGTGGAAGCTACATAACAGCAATATCTGAGGCAGCATACAAGAGGTGCTCTCAGGAGATGTACTGGCCTGTCCTATCGGTCAAGAAAACCAAAATAAAAGGGGCATTAGCGGGTAAATGTACAGAGGTCACCCAACAAACAAGACTGGAATTCTCCTGCCAAGGACACAAAATAGAGTCTAACTTCTGGATCGTGCCAAATCTGGCGATCGACATGATAATAGGAACGGACTTCCTAAATGAACATGAAGCGATAGTTGATCTAGGACGAGGTGAAGTGGTTTTGAGGAAAGGGAATCCCGTCCACATTAAGTTCGACGACCAGCTGATCCCAGCTCAACTACCGTCTAACTGTGTACGGATAAACTATGCGTGTCTGAAAGACAGAAAGGAAGAACAGGTCGACGTTGCGGGTAGGGGAGAGGACACGGATGAGAATGAAGTCGGAATAATGGGAGAAATAAAGGAGAAAATAGAAGAAAAAGTGGAAGCAATAAAGAATATAAGGTGCGACCACCGCAAAGAACTTCATAAATTACTAGTAGAACATGCGGAGGTCTTCCTTCCCAAGACAGGATCAATAAAGAACTTCCAATATGAATTTCGTGTACGTCCGCACAACCAGTTTCGTGTGCCACCCTATCCAATCCCCTTGGCATATCGACAGAAAGTAGCAGCTGAAATTGCGCGAATGCTGAGTGAAGGAATAATAGAACCTACGGCTTCAGCCTATAATAACCCGTTAAGAGTAGTCGAGAAGGCAGATGGTAGTATTCGTTTAGTCTTGGACTCGCGACAAATTAATACCATAATAGAACCCGAAACAGACAGACCGGAACGATTGGAGGAACTCTTACAAAATTTCCATGGAATATCAATCTTCTCATCAGTTGATCTAAAATCGAGTTTCTGGCAGATCGAGCTCCATCCAAATTGCAGACAGTACACAGCCTTTTTAGCATTTGGAAGATGTTACCGGTTTCGTCGTCTCCCATTTGGTTTGAACATTTCGTCTGCCGCATTCATTCGGGGACTGGACGGCATACTAAGCGATAATTTGAAACGTCATGTCACCAGCTATGTGGACGATTTGCTGATCGCGGAGAAATCTTGGGGAGAGCACAATGCGGTCCTCGGTGAACTCCTTGCGACATTCAAGGAATACGGAGTGACTATCAATATCGAAAAATCGAATTTTGGGACGTCCTCTGTCAAATTTCTAGGACATATCATCACGGGTGAGGGCATTGCGCCAAATCCCGAAAAGATCGAAGCGATTGAAAAGTTTCCCATTCCTACGACAAAGAAGCAGTTAAGGGGGTTCTTGGGGATCATAAATTTTTACAACCGCTTTATACATGTCAAAACTCAGAGCAGTCCTAGGTTGCATCAACTTACAGGAAAGAAGATTCCTTGGGAATGGGATGAGGCGGCCGAATCCGAATGGAAAGCATTAAAGTTCGCATTATTACAAGCACCCATCCTATCACACCCTAACTTAGCAGAAGAGCTTTGCATAGTAACGGACAGTTCATACTCAGGTCTGGGTGTCATGGTGTTCCAAGACTATGTACATGAAGGAAACAGGGTGTGGAAGACAATTGCGTTTGGTAGCAGAGTACTAGCCAAGAGTGAGAGGAATTACTCAGTAACCGAGTTAGAGGCGCTGGCTATTGTATGGGCGTTTGAAAAATTCAGATACCTTCTGTTTGGTCGCAAGACGAGGGTCTACACAGACCACAAGGCACTCGAGTTCTTGATGACTGCAAAGCTTAATCACAGGCGGCTCATTCGGTGGGCATCATATCTGCAGCAGTACAACTTTTCGATAGAATATATCCCCGGCAGTCAGAACATTATTGCAGACGCCTTGTCACGGTCACCGATCGGATTTGAGCACAACATGGAAGAAGATCTGGAGGAAAATCACTACTGCCTTTTTTATATGCAGAAAGTAGCCTTTGAAAATTTTATTACCTGTAGTATGCAGGACATCAAGAAGGAACAAGACAAGGACCCTGCCCTAGTGTTATTGAAACAGAAATGGATAGACAGAAGACACGCCACCATCAGGCAGTTCTACCTCTTGCGGAAAGGCATAATTTTCCACCGAAATTATGCCAATGACACTGAATGGGGGGTATGCATCCCTGAACACCTAATAAACAAGGTTATATGGCATACTCACCTCAGCTATGGACACTTCGGACCACGCAAGTGCAATCTCAAGCTAAGGACCATATGTTACTTTCGAAACATGGAGCGCCGAATACGGAGGGTACTGTCGGTGTGTAAAGACTGCCAAAAGGCTAAGCACACCACTGTGAGCATGCAGGCACCATTATACCCAATCGTACCGACCAAATTAAGACAATTAGCAGCAACAGATTTGATGGGACCTTTGCCAAGAACAAGAAGAGGATATACTTACGTATTAGTGTTTGTTGAACTAACGTCCAAATACGTTACCTTTACGCCACTGAAGAGGGCGACAGGACGAACTGTATCACGAGCCCTAATCCGGGATTTCCTACAACAGGTTGGTCATGTGAGTAAAATTATTTCTGATAACGGGCCACAGTTTAAGTCAAAAACCTGGAAGGAGACGTTGCGTCGATGTAAAATTGATCCCATTTTTATATCTTCGCACCATCCGAGCTCGAATGCTGCAGAACGGGTTATTAAAGAACTCGGAAACTTGTGCCGGTTGTACTGTAACAAACAGCACACGACATGGGACGTTTTCCTTAAAGACTTCCAGGAGGTGATCAATGAGGCACCCCATGGGATAACAAAATTGGCACCCATTACAGTACTAAAAAACCGGATTCCTAAGGACTTGATAACCAAGGTCGTAAACTTCCCACCAAGATCGCGAACGCAGCACCAAGCCATAGTGGATTTGGCTCTCAAGAGGATACGGGCTGCAGCAGAGGTCAGGAAGAGACGTGCCGACAGGGGAGCTCGTCTACGACACTTCCAAATTGGACAAAAGGTGCTCGTTAAGTCTTTCCGACTTTCGAACAAACAAAAAATGAAATGCCAAAAATTCTATTCTGTTTACAACGGCCCGTACCGTATAAGGAGAGCAGCTCATCACAATGCTTATGAATTGGAGACGCTGAAAGGAAAGAAGTCCATAGGACTCCACCACATCTCTCACATAAAGGAGTTCGTGGGATAGTAGTAGTGTAAGTGGTGTACATAGTAGAATGGGCAAATACATGAACCTTGCTATAGTAGTAGTGTAAGTGGTGTACATAGTAGAATAGGCAAAGATATGAACTTTTCTTCGGGGAACAATACTCGTCGCATTAATAGATTAAGATTGTTAATTAAAGTATTAACACGCTGCGTTTTCTCGCATAAGAATTTACTGCTGCTAATTTTTTTTTTCTGTTTATGTTCGCAAGCTCCACTGTCAATGCGATAAGAGGCACTACCTTTCCGTGAGCAATGTTTTTGTCCTTTCCAATCTGGTGTCCATGTAAAGGGATAAAGATGAGTGACGAGATGTCGCACAAACGGGCGCATACAAGAACGTGCTCTTAGAAGCGTTCTGAGAACTCGTGATTCGCTCCATAGCGGACACAACCAGTTCGTGAGACGTTCATACCAATGCTTGCAGGCACGCGTCATTGCACTGCAAGATTGTGGTATATTGCGTGATTTCGAGGATGAATATGGGCAGTATAGCTTTTTGCATAGCTGCGCCAGCATCGTTGTCTTGCAAGTCGGGGTGAACCTGTGAGCGTTTGACTCCAATGGTGCCTTAGACGAGAGAAATGCGGGTATAAAGCCTACCATGCCAATGTGCTGGTTTGGGATTTAGCGTGCTGCTCGTGACTGTCACAGATGAATAACCAGGGACTTATACTTGGATATTCGTGACATACTGTGTAGCTGGCGTGTGTTGGGCGACTGAATCCTCAACAGGAACCAGTCCTGGCTTGGTCATATTACATTGCCTCTGGAAAGGTGTGCTTTGATCGCGAATACTGCATAACATAGAAAAAGAAGTTGCAACCATAAATTTATTGTCTTGTACAGCCATGGCTAAACCAGTCTCTGGAGTTTCAGTGAGGCGTAGTGAGAACTCGGAGGCCATGTCGTACGGCGCGCACATCACTGTCGTCAATAGCGGCGAGCAGCGAGATATCTCAGCGTAACAGTAATTATGTAAGAGTGTTGTATAAGGTAAAAAAAAAAATAAAAATAAAAAAAAATAATAATAATAATAATAAGAGAGTACCATATACTAGGATAAATTAAACTTTAGGATTTTACAATAACTAGATCCTTAATATTGTGGCGGTTTTCTACCACAAGTGTTTGGCGCGCTTGTTAAGATGCTATTTTTCAGGTCACCAAACCACAGACCCGAGATGGAGGGGCGACGGGCGAGCGAAAGTAGCATAGTTGCATGTTCTGTATAGCACAGTAAAACTTAGACCTGCATAACAACATAATTTAATTAAAAGACATAGAATGTAGATCGTTGGCAAATGGTAGTTAATTCTTGAGCATGTCTACTGTCGGTCTATATAATTAATAGTAATATTAGTGCGGGCCCGCACATTTAGTTGTTCATCCATTACATAGCATCAGTTATCACACACCATGTACAATACTGAGATCGGTCTCTACACGAATATTAAGATAAATTATTTCCATGTCTAGATTAGATACACCAAGATAGCTACAGATAAATAACTATAAAATTAAAATTAGAGTGTCTGAAATGACAGACCATCAATGTATCGTTATGTAAATTTATTATAACATAGAAGGTCATGGGGAAAAGTGAGGCATAAGATTTTTGTAAGAATTGTGCAGATGACGGGGATTGTGGCAATGCAGAGGCCAGCCGGAGCAAAAACAAGAGGTCATCGGCTACCTGCAGAAGAGAGCGTCAGCGCGCCACCTGACGTGAAGGGCTCGAGAGCATCCGGTCCTACAAGCTGACAGTCACCGGGCTCTATACCTGAGGGATTAGGCGGCAGACAGCCCTCGCCGGGCCACAAGTGAAAGTGAGGCTGGTCGTTGACACTGACACGCGACCCACACGCGACAGCCAACTAGCTCTCCGGACGCGGCAGCCGTTTGGAGGGATTCCCTGCGGCAGACCACGTTGTCGTGAGTACACGAAGAAGATCACATATGGTGTCATAACCGGCGTCTCATGTGCCTCAGGACAGAAAGGGACGCTATATACTCACCTGTTTGGGTTTTTACAACTCACTAGCATTGGCCGATCTGCATGCACAAAGCAGTATCGTGCCACACTAACAAATGTATGGTCTCATTTCTAACTTCTCCTCTCTATTAGAGAGCAGTTTTGGCAATCGTCGCTTCTAGTTCGATCCTGTATGGATGACCTCACACACTTGTGGAGTCACTCCACGTGCCATCATCCCTCGTCGAACTGCAATATTGGGAAACGTAAAGTACTGTCCAGCGAGAGAAGAGACCTAGACTAGTGATGTATCCCAACAAGTAGACCTCAGAGACAATTAATCGACGTGAGGAGGGCCTATCACTGTGTCTTCCTACCGTACTGCCGTGATCATATGCGTGGGTCTGACTTCAATCTCAACAGCGTACTGCAGACGCTCCAGCACTCCCTATTGCTGTTGCAACAACGTAGCAACAACACCCGACGTTTAGCCCTATGTGATGTCAGTACTGTGGCCCCATCCCAAAAGTCCCTCTCCAATGCTCAAGACATGGAACCACGTGCATCAATGCATATGACTCAACATACCTCAGAGAAACTAATGAATTTGTGAAGTGCTTCAAACATTTCTAACAATGTGATTTAGTGCCTCATTCTCAGCACAGTCGTGAACAGTGTACAATGTGCACGCACAACTTAATGTCCCATGAACCTTGTTTTTTTCTTAAATTTCTTTCTCAAGTGTTGTTTTTGTAATGTATGTGATACCTTGTATGTGTTTGTTTTACACTGTAATTCTTATTACAAATTACTGTATTGTTCTCCACACCATGTTTTTTTTGTATCTTGTATTTATGGTTGTGTGTATGCAAACAGTGTGCCTGAAGTCCCCATAAACTGAAGCAGATACCACCACTGTCATTGTGAATGGACCATCAGTTCAGGGAACATTTTGTAAAGGTTATTCTTGCTGCAGGGAGACAGAATGAATCGGAGGTTGTAATTAGATTCTGAAAGCTCACAAAGAGATTGTTAACTTAAATAATATCATGTGTGAGTGAGTTCAGGTTAGTTTAATGATTAAAATTGTTGTAACATTTTGGGCATTTAATTGCGGAGCACTCCAACTCTGATTGTAAAGAATAAATTGCTCCATATTTGGCTCACATGTCCGGGCCATATTTAGAGAGTGAATGTCTGTGTGAATCGGTGTTTGGAAGGGGCTCCCTGGGTATGGATGTGTGATGTGAGTGTTAGTGTTCCATATTAAGAAGGTGATGTTGGCTCCATCATAAACAATCCTCCCTCTATGAGCTGCATTTTTCAGTTGCAGTGATTTTCTTTATAGCCAGTTTGCGAGATTGTTCTTGGGCGATTGACTCACTACCTTGCTCCTAAGTGAGCCAACCGCTCACCAATTACAATCTAAAATGGCGTAGGGGCTATGAGAGGTGGCATGAACCTCCTCTCATATTTATATCTTACGATTCTCCTCTCTAATTGCATGCGGTGGAAAGTTGTTATTCCTTCACACGCGGACTTCCCACGCAGCGTCTCTCGTCACCCGGGTGGTCCAGTGACAGGCGGGCTCGGTCTGACTTTGAAAGGATAAGCCGACAGGTGTGAGGGGGTCGAGTGAATGCTTTCCAGACGCCGACATTGTCAAGAGGCACACCCACAGGGCCAGAAGTAGCGGCTGGGCTAGAGGTTCCGTTACTTCGCAGAAACTTAGCGAAAACACTTTCTGGCGGGCTACCAGCGAGGCGTGGGAATGACTTGTGTACCCAGGCAGCTGTGGCGGGAAAATTCCCGCGCTTTCTGCAAAATAGTAACTGTGATTGGCTTGCTCAGGGCACAGCTCTGTGACGTAGCAAGATCGGCGCAGAAATTGGCGCCAAGAATCTCCATTGGTGGAATGGTAGCGTTCCGGCAATGGAGTGGAATTTTCCGCCGGTTTTCGAGTTGCTGATTGGAACGTTTAACCACGGCCACTGTCGTGGGGGCGGGAATGTTCTATGTTCGGTTTTGTACGGGTGCTCTGGTGGGTAGTTGGCTCTCGCCTTTCGGTCGAGGACGTCGAAGCAACCAGCCAGCGGCTCCGGTACGGCAGATCGTGTCCTGGGAGTCAAGAAGTCGGTTTGGTAATGTATGTCCGCAGCACCGGCAGATAGGGATTTTCCTAGGTGACAATCAGAGCTCAGCAGAGCGCGCCTGTTCGCCTTTTTCTAACTTTGTTCTGTCTTGGGTAGCAGCAATTAATGTTGGGTTGGCTATGTGTTTTCTCTAAGAATTGAGTTGCTAGGAATTGGCTGCACATATCACTTCGTCATAATCCTCACAATCTAGTTTTAGGGACAACTTCACTTTCACAGCGTTTGTTTAAGTATCCAATTAGAGCCAATTTGATGTATTGTTAATGTTTCATGTGTTGTTGTTTATTATTTTGTGTTTAGTCTTAATAAATCATATTGTTATTTTGGACAGAACTTTCACTCTGTTAATAGGTAGAGCAACCACATCATTCCTCACTATGTTAATGAAACCTTCGCTTAATTAACTTATTTATCAAATTAAATTATTGCAGGTGCCAAACTCTCTTCTACTCCACTGGCAGGGTTGATTAGAGTCAGTTCGCGTATTTTTTTTATCCTTGTGCAACAGCAAAAGTTGGAGCTGGAATAGGGGGGGCTCAGAGCATCATGAACATATGTAGATTCTAGAAGAATTGAGTGTTAAATACACTGCTAGCCCCGGCACCTCGCAACCGTGCGTAGACTTTTGGCACCACAAATCTCCCAAACCCTAACAAGGACTTGTGGAATCCACCCTCGCAGAATCGCTGCTCTATTGCATCGCGAACGTGGAGCAGCACGCTATTAAGCCGGTTGTCATAATGTTTTGGGTATTAACTGAAAGGAGAATCGGATGCTTATACTAATCAGACAGCCCATTCTCAGACCCGAATTGACAACAAAGGATGGTTTTTGAAGACACACAGCTTTATAATCTCTGAATTCGTACATCTCCATGTGATTCTTCTTCTTCTGCGTGATTAGACCCATTGGACCGCACGCTGCTACGTTTCCTCCTCCATTGTATTCTGTCCATTGCTGCTATCCGTCCACGTATATTGATCTTCATGGAGGCCACACCTCCAACGCTTCTTGGGTCTCCCTGGGGGTCTCTTTCCTGTAGGTGTGAAACCAGGAGCTTCCGAGCCCATCTGTGATCTTCCATCTGGACCACATGGCCGGCCCACTGCATTCGTTTGGCTTTGACAGTTCCTGCTATGTTGGGCTACTAGTATAGTTCCTCAAGCTCTTTGTTGTGTCTGATCTTCCATTCCCCTGTGTCTGCATCCAGAACCGGACCGAAGATCTTCCGAAGCACTTTTCTCTCAAAAACTAGGAGCTTATGGAAGCCCTGTTTCCAGATACTCCATGTCTCATAGCCATATAGAACAACATGCTGGATCAGTGTTTTGTATAGTCGAATCTTGAACTGTCTGGAGAGATACCTGGACCAAAGCAGTTGTTCTAGGCCATGGTAAGAATGGTTTCCTTCTTGTATTCTGGCACTGATCTCTGCTTCACATGACTTCTGAGTGAAAAGTGACCCTAGGCATTTAAATTCATGCCCTCACTTGTAGGATTGGTCTCCCACCTACAGTGATTGTAGATGACCAGCAGTCTGACTTTGACCACGCGTCATAACGAGGTACTCTGTCTTGGCTTCGTTTATGTTTAGCCCAAATTTGCTGGCAGCCTCCTTTAGTGCTCTGATCATTTGCTCCAACTTCTCTTCAGATCTAGAGAGTAAACAGATGTCGTCTGCATAGGTTAAGTATGCCAGTCTCTTTCCTTCGATTTCAATCCCTTCGTTCTCTTGGAAGGTCTCGATGGCAAAGTTGAACAGGATAGGGGACAAACCATCGTCTTGCCTGAGACCTGTCACTATTTCAAATTCCTCAGTTACGCGATTTCCCATCTTCACTTTTGTACGTGTTTCGCTCAGATAGATCTTTATCAGATTGATGAGTTTCTCTGCCATGCCAAACTCCCTTAAACAGCTGAATAGGCTCTTGCGATGTATACAATCACACGCCTTCTTCAAATCAACAAATAAAATATGCAAGTCTTTACCATATTCATCCAGTTTCTCAGTGAGCTGCCGGAGATTGAAGATGTGATCTACTGTTGACCGCCCTAGCCGGAAACTTCCCTGGTACTCACCAATTACCGATTGTGCCACTGGCTGAATTCTACGTATGAGGCAATTGGACAGGATCTTATAGCAGACGTTAAGCAGGGCGATTCCTTGATAATTGTCACATTTCAGTTTGTCGCCCTTCTTATGTATTGGACAAATTAGAGCTCTATTCCATTCTGCTGGTAGTTCTTCTTTGCTCCATATTGTCTGTCTCAGTAGGTGTATTCTTTCTGCAAGTGTCTCTTCTCCTACCAGTATTATTTCAGCCTGTATTCCATTTTCACCTGGACTCTTATTCTGCTTAAGGTGTCTGATTCTGGTTTTTATCTCATCCAGTGTAGATGGGGGATAATCTACATCGGCTGTAATTGGGTACTGGAATTCAAACTACAGTTCGGGTTCATCGCAGTTTAGCACCTGTCGAAAGTACTCCTTCCATCTCTCAGCTATATCGCTATCATTCGTCAGGATCTTATCATGGGAATTTTTGACAAATTTCTGCTTGGCCTGGTGACCTTCGCAGAGGTACTTCACCTTCAGAAACATTTCCCTAGTCTTTTGTCCTCTGAAGTCTGTTTATGCTTCAGTGATGATATCCCTTATATATTTCCTCTATGCTCTTCTCAGAGTTTCCTGTGTAGCCTTTCGGACCTCCTCGAATTGTCCTTTGCCCTGTGCCAGATTTGTCTCCTTCAGCCACTTGCTCCTGGCATCCTTCCTCCATTCCAGGGCATCTGCACATTCCTTCCCAAACCAGATCTTCTTGCCCACTGTGTTTCCCCTAAGTCTTTCCTTTGTGTATCCCTAACTGATCCCTGCATGTTTCCCCACGTTAGTTCAAGGTCTCGATTCGCGTCCATTTCACTGACTGCTTCAAAGTGGTTACTAAGCTGCACTTGGTATTCGGTTTTCGTTGCCGCATCTTTTAGTTTCTCCACATAGTAACTTACAACTCTTTTTAACTTAGCCCCCGTTCTTCATTTACACTGTACGCTTAAAAGGCCTCTGACCAGGAAATGATCACTCCCACCTTCGGCACCCCACGCTGTCGTAACATCGAACACCCATCTCCTGGCTCTTAGGTAAATGGCAACATGGTTTATTTGATTTATAGTTTTCCTATCTGGTGACACCCAGGTTCACTTATGTATGTTTTTTCCGCTGGAAGTTTGTGCTGGAAATGAACAACCCTGATGAGGTAGCGAAGCTGATGAACATCGCCCCATTATCATTGTTTACGTCTTGTACATAGTGTCCTCCTGTTGTGTCTTGGAATACTTGTTCTTTCCCAACTTTGGCATTCATATCACCAAGGAGGGGCCTCAGGCGTCCATTTGGTACAGCGTCCACCACCGCCTCTAGCTGTGCGTAGAACTCGTCTTTTACTCCACTTTCGCTCTGTTCCGTGGGACCATGACAGTTCACATTCATATTAATGATTTACGTCCACTGTTAGAACAGATGTTCTTGGGTTGACTGACACGAACTCTGAAACATTAGTGGTCAAAGTCTTAATTCCATGTGATCACCATTCATAAACTGTGTATTACGTGAAGCTATCAAGAGATTTATGCAAAAACACATTGTTAGAATCAGAAACAACTAAACTGTTATTCCTCATGCAGCCCGTTAGCTCTTCTCGTTAACTGTTCGGATTAAAAAAGACAATTCATTCACGAATTGCTCCCCCGTAAAGTTTGCAATTTTTTGACAAAACCAGTAAGCTCCAATATTCGCTTTCATTAGTCTTATAGAAGGATTCAAATGCAATTAATTCTTAATCCGATTAGGGAAAATTTAATCAAGTGCAAGTAACGAACGCTGAATACCATTCGATTTTTTTTGTCGATCTCTTTTCTTGTTTAATCTTTTTATTTGTGAGAGTAAAATGTATCACCGGCAGTGAAAGCTGTCACAGATCCATTAACTGCAGTGTATCGAAAATATCTGGTACTGGAAATAACTAAATTTGTTTATGAACAGCTTCTTTTCCGCTTGTGATGTCCTGCATTGTTGCAACTTTGAGATGAAATTGATAGATGGGACACTGGTTCATGATACACTGTCTACAAATCATAAGGTATTAACAAAATTAATTTTTGATCGCCTGTTAAAATAATAACAGAGATCACTCTGTTTTTCTATCTGTTATCAGAGGCAATAAAAGCAAACTACATGCCCCATATGGAGACCGTACTGGGTAACTCAACGTAAGTGTGCGCAAATCATGGCATAGGGCATCTCCCGATAAACTTGATGAGTTACAGAACTCGGTATCTAGGAAACCAAATTAAGAAGATGAGTGGTTGAACATAACTTCTGACATCGATGTCCAGAAGTTAACGCACATAGCGTTGCTTCAACAGTATTTTCAGATCCTTCCTATCCATATATCTATCATCTTCTCTTCTTGTGTAACGTGTATAGTATATATTCCATAATCTTTAATGAGCTGGCACTTCTGATTAACAATGCTAAGTACAATAATAACTTTAAATTTGTTTCCTTCATTCTTTTTGCAGTAATTATTTACTTTACTATTCTGTACATGCATTTAACCGTTACTTACACTTAACTCTACTGTAGTACGAAGGAAGGAATGAATAAAATTAGGGTTTAATATCACATCAACGTCCGACGTCGAGGACGTTAGAAACGGAGCTTAAGCCGTGTTTTGGGAAGGAGGGCGAAGGAAATCTACAGTGTCCTTTCAAACGAAGCATCCCAGCATTCGTCTTAAGCAATTTAGGGATTTGGCGGAAAAGTGTCGATGGCAGGAATCGGATATGAACCGAATGCAAATACAGTGTCTCACCACGGCGTTAGCTTCCTCGCCTGGTTATTTTGGTACTGTTATCGGGTTTAAGAAAGACGTGTTGGAGATCGTATCTCCTTAATTTGGCTTGCAGATCCGAGTTACACATTTCGAAACCTTTAGCGGAGCACCCATTACATCCTTTTTTATGTCTGCGGGTTTTCACTGAATCACACTGTATACGAACATGAGTTGTTGATATTCAGTCACTGATCAGAAATGCTCTCTTGTGACATAGGGCATCTCGGGAGATGCCCTATGTCATGCTCTCTTGTGATTACCAGTTTTGGTGTTAGCCGTCTCCAGATCTGTCAACGTAAATATAAAAGAAAACTGATATTAACAATTTTCTCATAGTCATAGGAAACGGGATCATGGAACACTGCTCAATGGTCAGAAGGAATTCTACCACAATTCTCTGATATATTTAAATTCTAGCTCATATAGGGGTGACAGGCGAAGTGAACACACACGGCAGGTAGACACTGGTAGCTAGTAGCGGGCTGTGTGGCTGCGTTGTCAGTCACAGACTTCGTGGAAGTGAAGAGGACGGCGTGACCGACTGGGCGTTTGAGGAAAGCAAGAGTTCCAAGCACCACAAGACGGTGTGCACGCCACATCATGAATTACGAAAAAAATCTCAACTCCAAAAAGTAATTAATGTACAGTAACGGAATTTCGGGAATACATTTATCTAGGTAACATATTTCAGTGATTAACATTACCAGATCACAGTGCCAAAGAAGCCACTGCAAATGTGAAATGCTGGTACATTAACAACTGTTGTAACCACCAAAATGTTGAATGTAAGCATGCATACGTGGATGCATCGTATTGTGTAGGTGCCAGATGTCAGTTTGTGGGATGTTACAGTTGCCATCCCCTCTTCCTCGGGATCCCACCGTCAGAAGGCAGTACCCTGCTGGGCCCCAGAGATCCCTGCGGCCATTAGATCGTAGGCGGGCTTTCCAGCGCCATAAGCGTCACCCTCCACTGCAACACCTCATTGCCTTTATATGGCTCCGTGCCCGTCTTCGCTACCTCATAAAACGACGAAAGCAAGAATTCTGAGAACGATACATTTCCACCATTGGATCACGCACCTCTCCATCATAGGTACAGACACAGATCAGACGACTATACGGCTTCCAGTCCCCTGCAGATGTACGAAGTATTTCCGTAGACGGTGCCATTTATACTGATCCAGAAGGTGTCGTCGAGCTTTTTGGTGAACATTACGCTCACGCACCTGCGTCTGAGAACTACCACCTCGCCTTTCGGCTCGTAAAACAGCGCGAGGAGCGAATGCGCTTATCTTTTACTACCCTCCACCTGGAGCCATATAACGCTCCATTCAGCGAATGGCACCGCGCGGGGTAGCCACGAGGTCTAGGGCGCCTTGCCACAGTTCGCGCGGCTCCCCCCGTCGGAGGTTCGAGTCCTCCATCAGGCATGGATGTGTGTGTTGTCCTTAGTGTAAGTTAGTGTAAGATTAAGCAGTGTGTAATCCTACAGACCGATGGCATCAGCAGTTTGGTTCCATAGGAACTTACCATCATACACTGCAAAGCACTCACTGAATTGGAACTGTCCATTACCCTAGTCCGTTGTCCTGATACGGCTCCAGGGACAGACTGCATTCACAGCCAACTGATGAAACATCTCTCAGTGGATTGTTGGAGTCACATCTACATCTACATTTATACTCCGCAAGCCACCCAACGGTGTGTGGCGGATGGCACTTTACGTGCCACAGTCATTACCTCCCTTTGCTGTTCCAGTCGCGTATGGTTCGCGGGAAGAACGACTGTCTGAAGGCCTCCGTGCGCGCTCTAATCTCTCTAATTTTACATTCGTGATCTCCTCGGGAGGTATAAGTAGGGGGAAGCAATATATTCGATACCTCATCCAGAAACGCACCCTCTCGAAACCTGGCGAGCAATCTACACCGCAATGCAGAGCGCCTCCCTTGCAGAGTCTGCCACTTGAGTTTATTAAACTGATGAGCAATACTCAAGTATAGGTCGAACGAGTGTTTTGTAAGCCACCTCCTTTGTTGATGGACTACATTTTCTAAGCACTCTTCCAATGAATCTAAACCTGGTACCCGCCTTACCAACAATTAATTTTATATGATCATTCCACTTCAAATCGTTCCGCACGCATACTCCCAGATATTTTACAGAAGTAACTGCTACCAGTGTTTGTTCCGCTACCATATAATCATACAATAAAGGATCCTTCTTTCTATGTATTCGCAATACATTACATTTGTCTATGTTAAGGGACAGTTGCCACTCCCTGCACCAAGTGCCTATCCGCTACAGATCTTCCTGCATTTCGCTACAATTTTCTAATGCTGCAACTTCTCTGTATACTACAGCATCATCCGCGAAAAGCCGCATGGAACTTCCGACACTATCTACTAGGTCATTTATATATATTGTGAAAAGCAATGGTCCCATAACACTCCCCTGTGGCACGCCAGAGGTTACTTTAACGTCTGTAGACGTCTCTCCATTGATAAAAATATGCTGTGTTCTGTTTGCTAAAAACTCTTCAATCCAGCCACACAGCTGGTCTGATATTCCGTAGGCTCTTACTTTGTTTATCAGGCGACAGTGCGGAACTGTATTGAAAGCCTTCCGGAAGTAAAGAAAAATAGCATCTACCTGGGAGCCTGTATCTAATATTTTCTGGGTCTCATGAACAAATAAAGCGAGTTGGGTCTCACACGATCGCTGTTTCCGGAATCCATGTTGATTCCTACATAGTAGATTCTGGGTTTCCAAAAACGACATGATACTCGAGCAAAAAACATGTTCTAAAATTCTACAACAAATCGACGTCATAGATATAGGTCTATAGTTTTGCGCATCTGCTCGACGACCCTTCTTGAAGATTGGGACTACCTGTGCTCTTTTCCAATCATTTGGAACCCTCCGTTCCTCTAGAGACTTGCGGTACACGGCTGTTAGAAGGGGGGCAAGTTCTTTCGCGTACTCTGTGTAGAATCGAATTGGTATCCCGTCAGGTCCAGTGGACTTTCCTCTATTGAGTGATTCCAGTTGCTTTTCTATTCCTTGGACACTTATTTCGATGTCAGCCATTTTTTCGTTTGTGCGAGGATTTAGAGAAGGAACTGCAGTGCGGTCTTCCTCTGTGAAACAGCTTTGGAAAAAGGTTTTTAGTATTTCAGCTTTGTGCGTGTCATCCTCTGTTTCAATGCCATCATCATCCCGGAGTGTCTGGATATGCTGTT
This sequence comes from Schistocerca serialis cubense, assembly GCF_023864345.2. Classification (NCBI taxonomy): domain Eukaryota; kingdom Metazoa; phylum Arthropoda; class Insecta; order Orthoptera; family Acrididae; genus Schistocerca; species Schistocerca serialis. The sequence continues at coordinate 318,947,334 of NC_064646.1, forward strand.
TCGAGCCACTTACTGATTTAACGTAAGACCAGAACTTCCTAGGATTTTCTGTCAAGTCGGTACATAGAATTTTACTTTCGAATTCACTGAACGCTTCACGCATAGCCCTCCTTACGCTAACTTTGACATCGTTTAGCTTCTGTTTGTCTGAGAGGTTTTGGCTGCGTTTAAACTTGGAGTGAAGCTCTCTTTGCTTTCGCAGTAGTTTCCTAACTTTGTTGTTGTACCACGGTGGGTTTTTCCCGTCCCTCACAGTTTTACTCGGCACGTACCTGTCTAAAACGCATTTTACGATTGCCTTGAACTTGACATTGTCAGTGTCGGAACAGAAATTTTCGTTTTGATCTGTTAGGTAGTCTGAAATCTGCCTTCTATTACTCTTGCTAAACAGATAAACCTTCCTCCCTTTTTTTATATTCCTATTAACTTCCATATTCAGGGATGCTGCAACGGCCTTATGATCACTGATTCCCTGTTCTGCACGTAAAGAGTCGAAAAGTTCGGGTCTGTTTGTTATCAGTAGGTCCAAGATGTTATCTCCATCCTTGCATTCTTTAATCGGATCTGGAGTGAGGGTGAGTTCCCGTTTCAGTGGCGAAAAAGCGCGATAGTTCAAGCACTGTCCAGATGGACAGTTATCACCCAGTCAGCCTAATCACGTTCTCTCTATTTTGCTTGAACGCATGGTGAGCAAGTGGTTGTATCGGCTCCTTGACAGGCCCTTTTGGCTGCATCTGAGGACGGTTTTTGCAAAGGCCGCTCCACAGCTGGAGTCCACCATCCACAAGGCCTTTGCACGTCGTCAGCACCTCATTGCTGACTTCTTCGACCTACAGACAGCTTATTATACGACACGGAATCACTATTTCAATACTACCTCAAATGAATTAAGTCTCCGGGGATCGCTCCTAATTTTTGTCCAGAACTTCCTGTCGCACCGTACATTCCATATTCAAGTGGCCACTTCACTCTGTACTCTCCATATCCAAGAGAACGTGGTTCCGAAGGGCTCTGTACTGAGCGTCCCCCTCTTTCTGGTTGTCTTCAACGGTCTAGTGGCCGCTGTGGGGTCTTCAGTATGCCGACGACTTTTGCTTTTATTATTGTTCCTCTAGTATGGTTATTGCTGGGTGTCACCTACAGGGCGCTATACAAAAAAGCGCAGTTGTGGGCTCCCACCCATGGCTTTCGGTATTCAGCTACCAATACTTGTGTCATGCACTTCTGTTGTTATCGTATTACCAACCAACATCCAAAGCTTTACCCAGACGATCATCTATTCTCGTAGTTGAGACCCACCGCTTTCTGGGACTAGCTCAAAATGGTTCAAATGGCTCTGAGCACTATGGGACTTAACATCTGTGGTCATCAGTCCCCTAGAACTTAGAACTACTTAAACCTAACTAACCTAAAGACATCACACACATCCATGCCCGAGGCAGGATTCTAACCTGCGACCGTAGCGGTCACGCGGTTCCAGGCTGAAGCGCCTAGAACCGCACGGCCACACCGGCCGGCTCTGGGTCTAGTCTTTGATTCCCAGCTGACATGGTTTCCCCATCTTCATCAACTTAAGCGAATGTGCTGGTGACACCTCAATATACTTCGTTGCCTCAGTAGCACTAGCGGGGTCCATATCGCTCTACCCTTTTGCGGCTCTACAAAATCCTGATTGTGTCCAGTTTTGATTATGGGAGTCTTGCATATGATTCGGCGTCACCCACAGCATTGTGGATACTGTATCTCATCCATCATTGTGGGGTACAACTTGCCGCTGAACTAGCTATGTGAACAGCCTATTAGCCGAGGCAGCGGTCCCTCCCTTATCTATCAGGCGGAAACAACAGGTGTCGAATTACACTATACGATTCCTGAGCGCCCCAGCCACCATGTCCTTCTCCGTGGAACGGAGTTCCACCTCCCACAAAGGCGACCCAGAACTGGTTTACAATTGCTGAACGCCTCCAGTGTCGCTGTTCGGATCTGCAACTTCCTCCACTGTCGTCTCTGGTCAGGGAGACATCGCATCTGCCCCCATGGCTTGTGCCCTGACCTCGGATATGCCTCGAAGTGTCCTTTGCTCCACAATATTCCGTTGACCCCACGATTTTTTGCCACCTAACCTTAACTGTCCTTGAGAAGTTCAGAAGCAGTATTCACTGTCTGCCAAACGGCTGCAGTGTCTTCCACTGCCGAACTGATGGCCATTAAATTAGCCCTTAGTCATGTTCATTCTTGCAACGGCGAGAGTATCCTACTCTGCAGTGACTCCCTTATCAGCCCTCAGGCTATCGACCAGTAACACTCTCCTCACCCGCTGGTTGAGAGCTCCAGCGCGCGGCCAGTCGTTTTTATTTTGACCTCCAGACGTGTTGGGATTTTGGAAAATGAACGAGCTGACTGGTTGGCTAATCTGGCCACCAGGATGCTGATTGTGGAAATGGGGGTCCCAGACCTTGATCTTTGGTCGTTTATTGGCATCAATTGCTGGAATTATGGCATAATGGTCTGCCCTGACGTCCCCAACCAAACTGAGGACAATTAAAGAGACCATTACCATGTGGCAGTCGTCCCTGCATGCTTCTCACAGGGAACCCACCACCCTTTGTAGACTGTGCATTGGCCACACTTGGCTGACGCATGGCCACATTCTTAAATGTGAGACTCCCCCTCACTGCCAATGTGAGGCGCCCCTGATGGTGGCCCCACATTCTCATAGACTGCCCTACTTTGGCTGCTTAGCATCATCCCGACATGCTGCCTCTGGTGCTAGCAGATGACGCTGACTCGGCTGACTTTGTGTTTCATTTTGTCCACAAAGGTGGTTTCTATTCATTCCTGTAAGTCAGAGCTTTTCGGCGTCATTAACTGTCTGAGGTGTTGGTATGGCACCCCTCTCCACCTCTCTCCCCACTCCAGGGTTCACTTGATGGCCTTTGCTGGGTGGTCCAGCCTGGCCTCTGCTTTTACACATTTTTATTCTCTTTATTCTTTTTCCATTTCGTGAGTTTAATGAATTTTCTTAACTGATCTTTTAACGGCTTGCCTATGTTGTCTTTTTTCTGGTCTTTTTCTGTGTTTTTATTGTGATAGTTAAACTTAGGCTTTCCAGGATTTGCCTCTCCCCTCCCTCCTTCGATGACTAATCATGGTTTGCCACTTAACAGATTAAGATACTGATTACCCTGCAGTTTAGTCCCTTTCACTCCAAACCAACTAACCAACCAAACTGTCACATTTGGTAGGTCAATACCAGGATGGTTCATGTTCTCTGTAGGTGACGCTGCAGTGGTTGTCCGATGGTGTCTCACATGTGCTTGCCTGAAGATCTATCTAGTGATGCTTGCAGGCCCTCAACTGGCCTACTTCTAAACAACACACAGTCATCAGGGGTACCGAGGCAGCATTAGCTCTCATCATAAAACACGACAGACCTCCACAATACTCTCCAATGAGCTCTCGCTTGACACCACTGAAGTCGCAAGAGGCAGTGGTTTCAGGTCAGTGGAATGTATGCTGCCAGGAGTCCGGTTTGGAGCTGTCCTTGAAGTAACCGATCTGTACCAGTTCGCTGTGTCACTGTGGTGCCAGCTGTTGCTCAAATTACTGCTGCAGACGCTGTATGATGCACCAGAGCCATACACTGAACACAATGGTCTTCCATCTCAGGAGTGCCAAATGGCTGTTTCGCATGCATAGGGAGGTGTGAGGAGTGGTAAGAGGATATATATATATATATATATATATATATATATATATATATATATATATATATATATATATATATATATATATACTACTGCCACTCCTCACACCTCACTTTGCCCACCTCATCCACCCCTCTTTCTATCCCTCATCCTCTTCCTCTCTTGTTACCCATCTCCTTTTCCCTCCCCTCTCTATCCATTTACTCACTCTCATCCTGCCACTCTCCCTGTCATCGTCCACCTCCCCTTCTCTCGCTTTGCTGCATCCTTCACATCCATCTCTTTGTTTATCTCGCCCTGCCCCTCACTCCCTACCTATCTCGTTTTCCCTGCACCTCCTCCTTCCCACATAACCTTAATCAGCTGTTCCAACCCCCTCTCACTACCATCTCTTTCTGCCCCACTCTCCTTATCCGTCTCATCTCCCCTCTCTCTAGTCATCTGCTTCTCCTCTCTCTCCCTCCCACATTCCCCCTACCCCTTTTGATTTCCTCCTCACCCCTCTCTCCATCCTTCACCTCCTCCCCCCTCTCTCTCCCGATCCTGCCCCCTAAGTGTCCACCACCTCCAGCTCCCCCCACTGTACAACCCACCCTGACTCTTCTCTCCCCATCTGTCCCCCCCCCCCCCCCCCAATCCCTTTTCTGTCCTTTCCTCATCCATGTCCCTCTGTACATGTAGCCCCTGCATACACTATGTGATCAAAAACATCCGGACGCCCCCAAAGACACACGTTTTTCATATTAGGTGCATTTTGCTGCCACCTAATGCCGGTTACCCCGCATCAGCGGCCTCAGTAGTCATTAGACAACTTGATAAAGCAGAATGGGGTGCTCTGTGGAACTCACAGACTTCGAATGTGATCAGGTAAGTGTGTGTCACTTGTGTCATACGTCTGATGCGAGATAACCACACTCCTAAACATCCCTAGGTCCACTGTTACTGATGTGATAGTAAAGTGGAAACGTGAAGGGACACTACAGCACAAAAGCGTAGAGGCCGACCTCGTCTGCTGATTGTTGAAGATGGTTGTAATGTGTAATAGGCAGACATTTATCCAAACCATCACACAGGAATTGCAAACTGTATCAGGATCCACTGCAAGTACTATGACAGTTAGGCAGGAGGTGAGAAAACTTGGATTTCATGGTCGAGCGGCTGCTCCTAAGCCACGCATCACGCCGGTAAATGCCAAACGACGCCTAGCTTGATGTAAGGAGCATAAAGACTGGACGATTTAACAGTATAAAAACGTTGTGTGGAGTGACGAATCACAGTACACAATGTGGCGATCCGATGGCCGGGTGTGGGTATGGCGAATGCCCAGTGAACGTCACCTGCCAGCATATGTAGTGCCAACAGTGAAATTCAAAGACGGTGTTTTTCATGCTCACCGACTGACATCAATACCTCTCCTCAGTGCAGCACTCCGTTAGGAATGGGCTCCATTCCCCAAGAAACCTTCCAGCATGTGTGCCTGCAAGAGTGGAAGCTGTCATCAAGGCTAAGGGTGGGCCAAACACCTCCTCATATACCTATCTTTCAATGCCTCCTCCCGACTCAACTGCACTCATCAAGATGGCAAGTGATGACTAGCACTGGCGCATTGTTGATGTTACCTAGAAAGACAACGCTTCCGCCCTCCCTTCCAGAGAATAGATGCGCCGAGCTTCGAAAGTTCCAGAAACCAGCGATAAGTAAGGTGTAAAATGCTGATATGTTACATCATCAAAGAAGACAACAGTCCTCCTTAAAGCAGTTACCATTGTACCTATACTTGTCTGTTAAACTACAATAACTGTCATTTTTAGAGATGTCCATTTCTCTTCAACAGAACTTATTTCTGTAGTATTTATTATCTTCGTATCCATAACCTTAGAGAACATGACACATACTTTATCATTCCTTAGGACTTCATTGTACCACTTCTTTGACAATGATTCTTCCTGACGATTCTCTTAAACTTCAGTCTACTAAACTTCAGTCCACTAAATTGCTGTCTGAATCTATTTTTGTTCCTCAAAACACTTTACAATTCAGTACTTGAGCTCAGAGTCTCTGTCCGATCGTTATGTAACCAAGCTGGTGTCCACTTACGCCTTCAGGCTTTTTCCAACTATGCTTCCTCCTCCGGTGATTGTATTTCTTTTTACCGGCCCAAGTTTAGTGCAGATCTCTATTAGTCTTTCTTCTCTCTTATTTTACTTCCGAACCCATACTCCCCCGTAAAACCGACATCAAGTACTTCCCCTACTACAGCACTCCAATCCCCCATGATTATTAATGATTATTAGATTTGTGTCTCCGTTTATGTACTAGTTACCAATTCGATGCTCTCGTATACTTCCCATCTCTCTTCATTTTTCTGTTTGTGATTTCATCATGTATACCCGAATTACTGTTGTTGCAGTTGTCTGCTGTTGATTCTGATAGGAATAATCCTATCAGTGAATTTCCAAAGTATATCACTTTCTGTCCTATTTGCCTATTCATTTCGAACTCTGTCCGCATTATACCAATTTTCTGCTTCTATTGACATAGCACTATATTCGTCTGGCCTGATATCATTATCTTCTTTCCATTTCACTTCACTGACCACCCAATATATCTCGACTGGGCCTTGCTCTTCCGTTTTCAGACTTTTTACATTCCACACTACATTCAGGCTTCTCATATTCCATCCTCCGACTAGTACAATGTTGCCCCTTCGCGGTTTATTCAGTCTTTTTCTCATGGTCACATCCCCCTTGGCCATCCCCTGCAGGTGATCCGAATGAGGAGCTTATCTGTAATCTTTCGCCAACAGTTGGATCGCCAGGGCATTTTTTTTCCAATTACAGGCCATATGTCACGTGGATACAAAATTAAGTGTCTTTACTGGAGTGGTTTCCATTGCGTTCTGCATCCTCATACCTTTCGCCGTTGCTGATTTTTTCACCTTTTGAGGGCAGTTTCCCACCCCAAGGTCAAAATGGTTCGATCATTACCAAACCATACACAACAGCCTCTACTCGGGAAATATAATGATTGCAGTTTTCCCTTGCTACCAGCTGTTCACAGTAAAAAAATAGTACAGACATATTGGTTAGTATTGGATGGATTTGTCAATCATGCAAAATTTTGCCCCTCCAACTACTGGGAAAGCTATTGCATCACTTCGGGAACCATAAATTTGTCTGGCCTCTCCAAAGAACAATAAGCTTGCACCAACGCTACGCGCTTTGGCCCTCGCATCTTCTTCCCACTTAACCTCTATAGAAGGAATTGGGAGTGGAGAAATAAACCTAATACATCACACAGTGGCTTGTGAAGTACAATCGGAGATAGATGTGTTATGTCAACTTCCAGTTCAGCCACGTTGTTCATTTCTTATGCTTTCAAATGTTCCTGTTCCTTTACCAACTTCATACGAGTTTCCGATGGAGTTAAACCGCCCAAAACCAAACAAATTACCATGGCGCGACATTCCAGTTTATCCATATGAACGAAACACACAAGCACGACTAGTTCTTATGTTCCTAAAAGTACATACTCGTAGTTCAGATATCAAGTCACACTTGACTTACGTTGTGCCCAACATTCGGTAATATTAAAAAAAAACTCCCATGGGCCAGGTCTCGGTGGGGTCACTTGCGTCGTCAGCGATACAGTTGGTCGTGCCGAAGGTGCAACCACAGGCGTCCACAAGAGGGGGGGGGGGGGGGGGGGGGGACGGGAGGCAAGAAGATGGGGCACTTGCCCGTCCCCCCTCTCTGGAGTCTGAAGTACAGAGATTTTATCCGTATACTGAGTAGATAATCACCAATTTTTTGACATATAATAATTTTTTGTTTCACCTTTAAAACTAGACACTCAATTACATTGCACAGTAATACCGTGTCATCTGTAAAATTTATGTGAGTGTGTCAGTGAAGTCATCTGGTGGCGTATAACAGGTGTAGGTGAAATCAAGTTAATTGTTGAATGTTTTTACCGACACCCGATTCTGCTGTCACAGTTCTAGAGTCATTCAAAGAAAGCCTACGGTCGATAGCGCGTACATACCCAGATCATGCATACTAATTGGAGGCAACTTTAAAATGGTTCAAATGGCTCTAGGCACTATGGGACTTAACATCTGAGATCTCAGTCCCCTAGACTTAAAAGTACTTAAACCTAAGGACATCACACACATCCATGCTGAGGCAGGATTCGAACCTGCGACCGCAGCAGCAGCGCGGTTCCTGACTGAAGCGCCTAGAGCCGCTCGGCCATAGCGGCCGGCGGAGGCAGCTTTAACCTGCCCGAGTATAACTGGGATGTTTATCGATTCATTGTGGGGGGGGGGGGGTTTCAGACAGACAATCATGTTAAATACTTTTGAACACGTTCTCTGAAAATTGTCTTGAAGAGCTAGTTAGGCAGCCCCACGCAATGGAAATATCTTACATCTTCTAGCTACAAATAGGATGAATTTTATCGAGAATGTCAGTACAGAAACGGGGATTAGCGATTATGATGTCACTATAGCAACTATGATTACGAAAGTTAATAAATCAGTCAAGAAGGCTTGGAGAGTGTTTCCACTAGATAGAGCAGATAACCAGTTATTTACATCTTACTTAGACAGCGAATTTGCGTAACTTAGTTCCTATAAGATGGATGTAGAGGAATTTGGTCAAAGTTTAAGCAGACTGCAGATCGTGGTCTGGAGTTTTATGTGCTTAGTAAGTGGCTAAGGGATGGAAAGGATCAAAATGGCTCTGAGCACTATGAAACTTAACATCTGTGGTCATCAGTCCCCTAGAACTTAGAACTACTTAAACCTAAGGACATCACACACATCCATGCCCGAAGCAGGATTCGAACCTGCGACCGTAGCAGTCACGCGGCTCCGGACTGAGCGCAGAACCGCGAGACCACCGCGGCCGGCGATGGAAAGGATTCACCATACTTTAATAACAAAATTCGGCGGATGCTGAGGAAGCAGGGGTTGTTGCACTCTGCAAGGAAACGCTTAAATGACGGCAAGCTAAGGTTAGTGGAGATTCGTGCATTTTTGAAAAGATCTACGCTCGAATTATACGACAACTACAATCCTCATACCTTGGCAAAAGATCTGGCAGAGAACCAGAGAAAAATCTGGTCGTATGTAAAATCGTTAAACGAATCTAAAGCTTCTATTCAGTCCCTCGTTGACCAGTCTGGTGTGGCAGTTGAAGATAGCAAAACGAAAGCTGAAGTTTCAGATTCCACGTTCAAGAAATCGTTATACTGGAGAACCGTACAATACCATGATTTGACCATCGGACAGATTCTCGTATGGTTCAAATGGCTCTGAGCACTATGGGACTTAACATCTATGGTCATCAGTCCCCTAGAACTTAGAACTACTTAAACCTAACTAACCTAAGGACAGTACACAACACCCAGCCATCACGAGGCAGAGAAAATCCCTGACCCCGCCGGGAATCGAACCCGGGAACCCGGGCGTGGGAAGCGAGAACGCTACCGCACGACCACGAGATGCGGGCATTCTCGTATGGATGACATAGTAATAAGCATACCTGGCATAGGGAAACAACTGAAAGATTTGAAAGCAAATCAATCACCAGGTCTGTATGGAATCCTAGTTGGATTTTACAATGAGTACTCCACGGCATTGGCCCCTTACTTAGCTTCCATTTATCGTGAATCTCTCGCCCAGCACAAAGTCCCAAGTGACAGGAAATAAGCGCAAGTGACTCCTGTATATGAGATCGGTAAAAGAACGGACCCGCAAAATTACAGAGCAATATCCCTAACTTTTGTTTGCTTGCAGAATCCTTGAACATATTCTCAAAAAAATGGTTGAAATGGCTATGAGCACTGTGGGACTTAACATCTATGGTCATCAGTCCCCTAGAACTTAGAGCTACTTAAACCTAACTAACCTAAGGACATCACCCAACACCCAGTCATCACGAGGCAGAGAAAATCCCTGACCCCGCCGGGAATCGAACCCGGAACCCGGGCATGGGAAGCGAGAACGCCACCACACGATCACGAGCTGCGGACGAACATATTCTCAGTTCGAATATAATTAACTTTTTTGAGACCGAGAAGCTTATGTGCGTGAATCAGCATGGTTTTAGCAAGCATCGCTCGTACGAAACTCAACTTGCCCTTTTCTCACATGGTATACTGAGAACTATGGGTGAAGGGCAACAGGCAGATTCCGCAGCTTTAGATTTCCGGAAATCGATACGGTACCCCATTTCAGGCTGTTAAATATGGTATGCGCATATGTAATAAGTTCACAGATATGAGAATGGCTCGAAGACTTCTTAAGGGAAGGTTTACCATATTTTTGTTAAAAAATCGATTTTTTTAAATTGCATTTTGGATCTATAAAAGTGTTTATAATCCACCCCTGAAACGGTTTTTCCGATTACGGAACGGAAATGTTTGTTATTCGCGGTTGAACAAAAAAAAATACATCTGCCTGATATCGGCCTTTTTCACGCACCACTTTTTTTTCTTTCGGAGGACGAGTCATTGTACCGGTGCTTGGGAGGACACACACAAAATTCAAATGAAAATTTGAACGCGTGTGTTTGGAAATCAGCCCCCAAGCATTTGCATTCTGGTGCGAAGACTGTGGAGATTGCGACTTTCCTGGCAGTGAGCAGCTTCAACGAAGGGTATTCAGCAATTCTGAAGACCATGACAACGATGGACGTCACCGTGGGACTCTATTCGACGCAATTCGCCAAGCATTCGGACGACCGCCGGATTTAAGCGGCCGAAAACCGCTTGTCACCGACCGTTCGAGAGGCTCTGGAGCAGCGCAGGATGGCCCATATCGAGCAGAACGCCCTCCCTGAGGAAGAGGAAGGACTAATTTAAGGACCCGGAATAGCACATTGAACGCAAGTTGCATAATATTGCATTTATATGTAGACAAAACTTCAAAAGCGTTTTTCTCGAAATGACTTTTTTTTTATCGCGCGGTATGGTAACTTCAAATCTACTGAACCGACTGGCATGATTCTTTGTGCCCAACCAAGCTAACTAAATTGTCTAGGAGTTGCACCGCTTTTATTCCAATCCATCAACTATAAATATTTTTACTTGGCCGAAGATGTTGAAAAATCGATGAAAAAACACTATTTTTTTCAAATGGCCGCCATTTTGTTTCCTATGGTCCAAATAACTTAAGCGAGGTACAACTCCTAAAGAATCTTATATACTTCGCTAATGTCAACTCAATTTTGATTTCAGACGAGCCGGCTGACCTGTGACATTTCGACATTTCCGGTCGAAAAAATTCCAGTTTGTAGAGGAAATATCAATAAACATTTTGACCAAATTTGACATTGATATTTACAACACATCCCGAGAAAAAATTTTCAAAGATCATGCTTTATTCGGGCCAAAGATAGTAAACCTCCCCTTAAATAATAGAACGAAGTATGTTGTCCTGGACGGCGAGTGCTCATCAGAGAGAAGGGTATCGTCAGGAGTGCCCCAGGGAAGTGTGATAGGACCACTGTTGTTCTCTATATACACAAATGATTTCGCTGACAGGGTGGGAATCAATCAGTTTGTTTGCTGATGATGCCGTGGTGTACGGTAAGGTGTCGAACCTGAGTGACTGCAGAAAGATACACGACGCCGTAGACAATATTTCCAGTTGGTGTGACGAATGGCAGCTAACCTTAAATGTGGAAAAATGTAACTTAATACGGATGAGTAAGAATATCAGAGTGTAATGTTCTGATACAGTATTATTAGTGTCCTGCTTGAAGCAGTCATGTCGTTTAAATATCTGGGCGTAACGTTTCAAAGTGATATGTGGTGGAACGAGCATATGAGAACTGTGGTAGGGAAGCTGAATGATCGACTTCCGTTTGCTGGGAGAATTTTACGAAAGAGCGGTTCACCTATAAAGGAGACCTTATATAGGACGCTGGTGTGATCTGTTCTTGAGTACTACTCCACTGTTTTGGATCCGTACAGGTCGGTTTGAAGGAAAACATCGAAGCAATTCAGAGCGGACTACTATATTTGTTACCGGTAGGTTCGAACAACACGTAACTGTTACGAAGATTCTTCGAGAACTCAAACGGGAATCCCTGGAGGAAAGGCGACATTCTTTACGAGAAACTCTATTGACAAAATTTGAAGAAGCGGCATTTGAAGCTGACTGCCGAACGATTCTACTGCCGCCAACATACGCTGGGCGTAAGGTCCACGAAGATAATTAACGAGGAATTAGGGTTCGCACGGAGGTATACAGATAGTCGTGTTTCCCTCGCTCTATCTGCGAGTGAAGCAGGAAAAGAAACGACAAGTAGTGGTGCAGGGTACCCTCCGCCATGCAGCGTACGGTGGCTTGCGGAGTATCTATGTAGATGTAGGATTTAAGCATCCTGAAATAGATTCCACGAGAGTTACTAAATTTTAAAATACACACACGTATGGGCAACGGGACAAGAGGACAGATGTTAGAAACTGAAATGTAAAATTGGCCAGTAGACAATTTAAACGCTATGTAACACAGATTCTACAGATAGTACGAGACATCTAAGTACGAATCGGGAGGACTTCTTACTAGTGAGGTAAGGTCACTGCTGCCTTATTTGAACTTCGCGAAAGGAATACCTCCCAGCAAAGGAACAGTTAACGTTTCACAAGATACGTTTTCATCCTGTGCTTTATCGAGCATAAAACAAGACCGTTAATTGAAAACTGGGGTCGTATCAAAGACTGTGACGCAAAGAGGACAACGTCAAGAGTGAGGTTCATTTGCATTTTGATTGCAGCCTGCGAGCGGGAAAAAGATGGTAACATTTGTGGAATGTTATTCTTCTCTTAATAATTGCACAACCTGCATCTCAAAAAGACTTTGTCTCCGACCTTTAAAGAGGCGTGGATTAGAAACGCGATCGGCAGTTCATTCAGAACAAAGCAACAGAAGAAGCAGTACCATAGCTGCTTGCTTGAGTGGACTTGTGTGCGTGTATGCGTTTGCGCGTGTGTGGGTGTGTGTGCGTGTGTGTGTGTGTGTGTGTGTGTGTGCGTGTACGTGTGTGTTTGTGTCACTTGCTGGTATACTCGACTGGTCAGATTAGGCAGTGATTATCAAACTCATTTTTTCTATTAGGTGACATACTTTTTCATATTAATATTTAGTAGGCATAAACTCCGATATGTTCTGTTTAATTTCACATGCGTCATTGTGCTTCGTTCGAACAAACTCTATGGTTGCCCTTGATCTGTAAACAAGCAAGAGTGAGCAAGTTCGCCGGCCGCGGTGGCAGTGCGGTTCTGGCGCTGCAGTCCGGAACCGCGGGACTGCTACGGTCGCAGGTTCGAATCCTGCCTCGGGCATGGGTGTGTGTGATGTCCTTAGGTTAGTTAGGTTTAAGTAGTTCTAAGTTCTAGGGGACTTATGACCTAAGATGTTGATCCCATAGTGCTCAGAGCCATTTGAACCATTTTTTGAGCAAGTTCCTGTCGCTTTATAAACCAAAGGAGGATGTTCGCGAAAAGCTAAATTCAGTGAGATGATAAGCAATACGAGGACATTTCAACATATTGAAACTGCTACATAATGCATGACGTCTTAATTTTTTCAGTACCTGTAGAAGACTGGGTCAGTCCTCAAAATATCGTACAGAAAAATGGAACCAACAATTCAGGTCAACTTCCTGAAGCACATTATTAATTAACCCTCTAGTAAAAACCTAAGAGGTCAGTTGTTTTAATCAATATGTATTGATAAAGCACCAATAATAAACCATTAATTACATCGCAAATTCCGAAACTAGAATCCAGATTCCAGTTCTGAAAATCAAATGCAATCGTTCATTGTACATTGTTGTGTCTCGGGTGGTTACAACACTAATTCGTAGCTTAGGAAGCAGGAGAGAGACCAGAGTACCTGGACACATTACAGAATGTCAATAGACAGTGCTATATGTAGCGGCACCACAGCTTCGGATAGGGAAAGTTTCTTTTGTACAATATTCTGAGCACAAGTTACAGCCAGGTGCGTGCCAGACTGCAGTGAGTTACGCATACCAACAGTTTTGAAGTAGAATAGAGGCCACAGGACCGCCAAATTGGTGAAAGAGTATATGTAGTGGTTTTGCATGTCACAAATCACAGGCAGAAGGGGCCCACTGGACAACCTAGAGTGTTACGAGTACGTGATGCGAAGCAGCACTATGGCAAAACAGAGGCCCACAGCTGCGTTTAAATAGGTGCCTGGTTTCTAACGAGATTTATTCAAGCCTGGCAGCTCTCCTGGATGGCGGGGCATGTCACACCACCAGCTACACGCAGCAGCAGATGGCGCCCCAGCGTTCGAGTCCACAGCGGGTCACTGGTTCGACTCTCTGAGGCCAACGTGGGGTCCGTAGCCAGCCAGCGGCGGGCCACTCCATGGCTCGCAACTGCGGGTAGTCGTCCTGGCTTCCAACACATGCCGAAGAAATTCTGAGGCGAGGGCCACAGATTCGGACTCTGGATAGCGGGCGCTTGTTGTCGCCGCAATCTCAGCCACGCCAGCAAGAAGCACACAGCTGACCGCCTGCGGCTCACACCAAGCAGCGCTGAGTCGACTGCCGGCAACCCGACGACGCAGCAACTCTTCTGGCGTACAAGGCCGACACACAGTGCGTGCACGGGCCGCTGAGGCTCCCATTCTGTGCCAATCCATTTCGCAAGCACCGAAGTGGTGTCCTCAACATTGCGGGACCCAGTGACGCAGACCGAGGGGAACACAGCACTGTGGTTGGAATCAATAAATCACTTGGAAAGCTGGGACGAGTCTTAATACGATGCCTTCTACCTCTTCCCGCTACATTTGGTCATCCTGATACATTCGGTGGCAGAAGTTGCCACTACATACACGACTGGCCAATAAAATGTCTGCACCACGAAGAGGACATGCTACAGACGCGAAATTTAACCAACAGGGAGAAGATGCTTTGATATGCAAATGATTAGCTTTTCAGAGCATTCACACAAGGTTGGCGCCGGTGGCGACACCTACAACGTACTGACATGAGGAAAGTTTCCAACCGATTTCTAATACACAAACAGCTGTTGACCAGCGGTGCCTGGTGAAACGTTGTTCTGATGCCTCGTGTAAGGAGGAGAAATGCATAACATCACGTTTCCGACTTTGATAAAGGTCGGATTGTAGCCTATCGTGATTGCGGTTTTCCGTACCGCGACATTGCTGCTCGCGTTGGTCGAGATCCAATGACTGTTAGTAGGATATGAATTCGGTGGATTCAGGAGGGTAATACGGAACGCCGTGCTGGATCCCAACGGCCTCGTACCACTAGTAGTCGAGATGACGACATCTTATCCGCATGGTTGTAACGGATCGTGCAGCCACGTCTCGATTCCTGAATCAACATATGGGGACGTTTACAAGACAACAAACATCTTCACAAACAGTTCGACGACGTTTGCAGCAGCATGGACTATCAGCTCAGGGACCATGACTGCAGTTACCCTTGACGCTGCATAGCAGACAGGAGCGCCTGCGATGATGTACTCAACGACAAACCTGGGTTCACAAGTGGCATAACGTCATTTCTTCGGATTAATCCAGGTTCTGTGTATAGCATCATGATGGTCGCATCCGTGTTTGGCGACATCATGGTGAACGCACATTGGAAGCGCGTATTCGTCATCGCCATACTGGCGTATCACCCGGCGTGATGGTGCCATTGGTTACACGTCTCGGTCACCTCTTGTTCGCATTGACGGCACTTTGAACAGTGGACGTTACATTTCAGATGTGTTACGACCCGTGGCTCTACCCTTCATTCGATCCCTGTGGAACCCACCATTTCAGCAGGATAATGCACGACCGTATGTTGCAGGTCCTGTATGAGCCTTTCTGGATACAGAAAATGTTCGACTGCTGCCCTGGCCAGCACATTCTCCAGGTCTCTCACAAATTGAAAACGCCTGGGCAATGGTGACCGAGTAACTGGGTCGTCACAATACGCCAGTCGCTGCTCTCGATGAACTGTGGTATCGTGTTGAAGCTGCATGGGTAGCTATACCTGTTCACGCCATACAAGCTGTTTGACTCAATGCCCAGGCGTATCAAGGCCGTTATTACGGCCAGAGGTGGTTGTTCTGGGTACTGATTTCTCAGGATCTATGCACCCAAATTGCGTGAAAATGTAATCACATATCAGTTCTAGTAAATATATTTGTCCACTGAATACCCGTTTTTCATCTGCATTTCTTCTTGGTGTAGGAATTTTAATGGCAAGTAATGTATAATTGAATAATGAAACACATTTAGTTATCTCTTGAGATGCAACCATGTGGAGCATAACAAGCATTTCCGAACTCCGAATAAACTGTTATGTCAACTCAACAGTAAACTATCTTTCTAGATGCGCTGGTTTCGCAGACGTAGCTAACTATGACGTCGCTGTCCCATTGAGCTGAGCTGTCGAACTAAGGAGACGATCTGCGCTGCCAATTTGGCACCCGAGCGCCGTCATCGGCGTCTTTTATGACAGCACCAGAGAGAGCGCTGGTGTTGTCCAGTCTTCCCGGAGAGGAGAGGTGCGGCGCTTGCCCCACTAGCGCCTCCCCTCGGGGTCTATAGATATTGTCTTCCGCGCTGGCGGGTTTTTGACCGCCAGCGCAAGAATGGTGTGTTACGACGGCACCCCATGTATAACGACAATAATCCACTGAATGTTTTATTAGGCAATTTATGGTACTTTTTATGTTTTTGTCCCTTCTGTCCTCATCTTAACCCTATTCAGTGAAAACATGACAAACATGACATGCCTTCGTAAGAAACTATCTGTATGTGAGAGCTCCTATTTGTTTTAGGGTGCTCTGAACCGTGCAGACAATTGGCCTTCGGTTTAATGTAACATTGTGTAAGATATAAACTGAACTAAAGCTATGTCGCTGCTATGGCATGCGGGTGGATGATGTGTGCGTACGACATCGCGAGTGACGAGCTGTCTCAAATAAAGAAAGACAGTGCACTGCGAGTAGTGTCAACGCTCGGTCGGAACGCAATGTTTGGCAAAATTTTTCACAACTACTTTCGTTTCAGTTAATTTTATGGTGGTAACGCTGATGTCCGCCAGCTTGGAACTTTAATACCTTGTGTGTGTGTGTGTGTGTGTGTGTGTGTGTGTGTGTGTGTGTGTGTGTCAGTCATTGGTATGTTTTTGTTGAGCTGCAAGTTGAAACTGAACACAAATTATCTTAAGTTACTTTACTTATTAATTTGTAATACATCGCCGGCGGCGGTGGTCTAGCGGTTCTAGGCGCTCAGTCCGGAACCGCGCGACTGCTACGGTCGCAGGTTCGAATCCTGCCTCGGGCATGGATGTGTGTGATGTCCTTAGGTTAGTTAGGTTTAAGTAGTTCTAAGTTCTAGGGGACTGATGACCACAGATGTTAAGTCCCATAGTGCTCAGAGCCATTTTTTGTAATACATCATAAAAATAATTACGTTAAGTTTCTTTCGTTTTTCATTGGTAACGCAACCTTAAAATAGCTTCGTATATTTAGAAAGACCGTGAACCTGTACCACTAGACAAAACTAAGACGTGAAAAGCAAATGTCATAAGACATTGTTGGCTGTGAAATCCCACGGGGTTGTTTTCAGCCGTCTATCGAAAAGCTCATTCTTCCTCTGCGCACATTGGTCCCTTCCCTTGCAGATATGTAAGAGGTGTGTTTTATATGTATTTCTACAGTGAGGTGTGTGTAATGGATGTGTGAATAGTGTAGTGTTACGTTTCTGTTGTATGATGGTTGTGGTGATGATGATGATGAGAGAAGGGAGCGAGTGCAATCCGGTGCCGGCACATATCCTACTCCTCTCGAGTAATACCGAGGGACCGTCGACCTTAACGCCCTCATCCGACGGGCGATTCACCACCAACAATGTCACACGTCATCACTTCATGAGACACGGCGGAGAGGTTTGGAATTTAATCCGGTACACTGGTGCAAAGACTGCTTATTAGGAACACAGCATCAACACCTTTCCTCCTCCAGTCGGCCAAATATTAGCAGTGAAAATTTGATCCACCGGCAACATTCGAACCGGCTTATCTCCGAATCGAGCGCCATCGTACAAGTGTGCACTAGTGACTCGGTTGTGAAGACGGCTTAGCAATGACGTTAAACAGATACGTTGAAAGGTGGCTACACTGAGCCACTGCGCCAGAGATTGCGCCAAAGAGTATTATTAAGCCGCCTCCACAGTGCTTGTCGAGAGCTCGTAGTAGTCAGTGCCTGTTAAGAACTCGTAGAAGTCAGTGCTTGGAGAGAGCTCGTAGTAGTCAGTGCCTGTTAAGAACTCGTGGAAGTCAGTGCCTGTTAAGAACTCGTACTAGACAGTGCTTGTCGAGAGCTCGTACTAGAGTGCCTGTTAAGAACTCGTAGAAGTCAGTGCTTGTCGAGAGCTCGTAGAAGTCAGTGACTGTTAAGAACTCGTAGAAGTCAGTGCTTGGAGAGAGCTCGTAGTAGTGAGTGCCTGTCGAGGTCTCGTGGTAGTGTGTGCTGAGATGTTGTAGCAGAGAGTGTTTGTTGAGATGTGCTATTAGGCAGTGCTTGCGGAGATGTGATATTGGAGAGTTCTGGTTGAGATATAATGTAAGGATTAGAATGATTTTCATCAATATAAATGAGGTAATTAACTCAGTTTGTTTTTATTTTAGTGTCCTAAATAATGCGTAATTACAGGTTCAGTCAACAAAGCATCTGGCGTGTGTTCTTGTATTAGAGTGTAATTCTACTTTCCTTGAGCAATTATGGTATTTCTAATTTTCTTTTATCACGTCAGTATAATTGGTATTTAAAAATTCTTGTCTTGTTGAAGAAGAACCGTGCCAGATGTACGTTGAGTCACACTCCCACATACAGAACAGTTATACTTGTGCTTTGGTTTAGTAGGTTTTATAGTTGCTGGGGACTTAATTAATTAATTGTGTTTACGAAAATTTTCATTTCATTCTTTGTTGTTGTTCTTTGCAGTCAGATAGCGTAATAATTCTAGTCAGGGCCAACCGATTACGAGACACAGCGTAATCGGACATACAGCTACCAAAAAACTAAAAATATTTTCAATCATATTTAATTAAGCCCCCATGCACGTGGCGACCGCTGCTTCGGATCGTCCCTTGGAATTCTTCTGATTGTAAATATAGTAGACAGTAGTATTGTTGTAGTAATTTCTAGTTTAGTAATTGTAGCCTATTTTGCATGTGTAGATTTGGTAATTGGCATTCTTCTAATGGTATTTTTCAAAATTTATTTTTCTTGTTGTCTTGTCTACGGGTTTGACAATTTAGTGCAATTATTTCAATTGTTCGATTGATCGTGTTTGAGGGAGACATTGCATGTAAATGGTATTGTTGGAGATAAGGAGGCATTGTGTGTAATTTTCGCACAGTGACGAGTTTTGTATGTCTTGCAAATGATTACGCGATCGATGAAAAAGGCAAAAATGGTGGATAGTGAGAATGACGAAATTGTTAACATGGCGAACTCGCCAACAGAGGAAAACAGTATGATGGATAATGAAGTGGAAAACAATGTAATAAGTCGGGAAAATAGTCCAGAACCATTTCAAAATTTTTCTGACTCAGAAAATTCACAGAATACGAGATTAACGATAGAAGATTCTGAAATAGTATCGAACACAGATAGCTTTATGGCTATGCAGAAGGAAGTTAGTTTTGCGGGAAATGTTCGGGGCGAAAAGAATTTTGAATCATTAAATATGGAGCAGTTGATGGGTGCAATATTAAATTTGGGATCTGAATTAAAAACAGTGGCAACACGTTTAGAAACAGAGATGGGAACAATTAAAACTGAGATGGGAACAATTAAAACAGAGATGGGAACTTTGGGATCTGAAATTAAAACTGTTATGGGAACAATGGAAACACGGATGGGAACAATGGAAACTCGGTTAGGATCTGAATTTAAAACAGAGATGGGAACTTTGGAAACACGGATAGATTCACGAATAGGGACATGTTTCAAAAATATGAAAGATGAATTAAAGAAAGAAATCAGAGAAGAAGTATAACCGATTCTGAATTCTCACAATAACAGATTAATTGCAGTAGAAATCAGACAAAGGGAACAGGATAGAGAACAGGAAGAAAGAGATCGTGTGGTAGTGCAGAAATTTTCAGAGTTGAATTTACAACGTGCGCACGATAAGGAGGAGATGTTTGAGAGAATCGAGGAATCCGTACCAAATGACAGAGGGAATAACTTAGCACAACAATATGAACAGTTAACTACCAAATGTGTCAATACCGAAACCCGAGTCGCGACACTTACTGCAGACGTAGATAAACAGAAAGAAAAAATAGGTGACTCATCGGAAAGAGTTGAGGAGATCTCAGATAAACTGATAAGTCTTAGTTTAAATGGGAACAGAGATTCGGATGATACAGCTCCATTACCATTTGCAGAAACCGAAGAGTACCAGAACATTAATAAGCATGTTGAAAAACAGGGAAAATTTAATGAACGTGCTAAAAGGGAATTTGTGGCATTAAAAAAGCAAGTTAAACAAATTGAAGGCGAAATTGCAGGAAAAGACAGTAGAAGAAATTTGGAATCACAGATAGCAGAGGGGTTTGAAGAAAATAATTTGTTTCATTTACGGGATGCAACAAGAGAGCGCCAGGCGCGCGAACTTAACAATAATCGTCATTGGGACTGGGACAGACGCGGTAGGTCTTTGTCGCCACGAGGCGAAAACTTTGACTATAAAAACTTTTTGACTGTTCGGAAATTTAAGATCTTCCGCAACTCTAAGAATGACATACATCCATGTGCATGGTTAGATCAATTTATGTACGCACTTCCACTAAATGCCATTAAGTCACAAACTAGAAATTATGTGCGGCTATTAAAGTCCTCAGCAGATTCACTACTCTAAGTGAATATGTGCCGTAGCGAGCATAGGGCCCCGAGCTGTAGTGGTGCTATTTCTCTTTTAGTTTTCTGCACCGCTGCCTACTCTTTTACTATTCTTTGCATCTGTCAAACCAACTCTTCGACTATCAATCTATATAGTGAGTAAGTAAACAATAACCGGATTTGACGATTTTACCCAAAAAAGATTTCGGAAATTACCATTTGGACTTACTATATTTTCTGCAGTATTCATTCGTAGCTTAAATGAAATTTTACCCGTTTATCTTCGTGAGAATATTACTTCATATGTTGACGATATTCTTATTGCTAAACATTCTTGGAGTGAACACAACAAAATTTTGGATTCATTATTAAGTATCTTTGCAAAAGTTGGCATTACAGTGAACTTAAAAAAATCTGAATTTGGTCGTTCTCAGGTGAAATTTCTCGGTCACATTATTGCTACAGAAGGTTTTCTTCCTGATCCAGAGAAACTAGATGCTATTCAGTTCGCAATAACATTCTTTTTAAACGAAAATCGGTCGACAACTCTGTTTGGTTAGTTTGTATTCCTGATGAGTGGGTCAACAAATTGATTTGGTATACGCATTTCAGTTATGCACACTTTGGTCCCAGAAAATGCTTTCACAAATTACGAGAAAATTGTTATTTCAGTAATATGGAAAAACGTATTCGATCTGTTCTGGCCAAATGCAAATTCTGTCAAAAGGCTAAGCCGCCAACAGTTTCTCACAGAGCACCGTTGTTTCCTATCATTCCAGCGAAATTAAAGGAGATGGCTGCAGTCGATTTGTTCGGTCCAGTGGTTCGTTCTACTAATGGTTCTGCGTACATTTTCGTAGCAGTGGAGTTGACGTCAAAATATGTGTGTTTTACACCTTTACGCAAAGCAACAGCTCGTTCAGTATCTAACGCTTTTATCAAACATTTTCTTAAAGAAGTGGGTCATGTTGATAAGGTTATATCAGATAATGGATCACAGTTTCGTTCTAAAATTTGGCTTCGTACTCTACAGCGTCGTAAAATTAAACCAATTTTCATTTCACTTTTTCACCCTCAATCTAACGCTTCAGAGAGATGGATGAAGGAAATCAATAAATTGTGTCGTCTTTATTGTCATCAGAATCACAGAACGTGGGATCAGTATCTTCATATTTTTCAAAACATTCTGAATGAACTCTCTAATGATTCAACTTCTTTACCGCCTATACTGGTATTAAAAAATAAAGCACCGACAAATCGCATATCTGAAATCGTTCCTTTTCCGCCTTCACGGAAACTGCGGCATTCTGAAGTTGTCAACATGGCTCTGCAAAATATTGCATCTGCGGCTGCTAGAAGAGAGAAATCAGCTAAGCGTCCTGGTCGTTCAAAAATCTTGTCAGTTGGTCAAAAAGTGTTAATTAAGTCTCATCGTTTGTCGCACAAAGGAAAAGGCTTGTGTCGCAAATTTTTTCTGCTTTATAACGGTCCATATAGAATTCGCAAAATTATACATGATAACACTGTCGAAGTAGAAACTCTTAAATCTCGACGCTCTAAAGGAATACATCATATATCTAACGTAAAAAATTTTGTGGAATGACATACTTTTGAGAAACCAACAGCTAGATGTAAACATGCGGAGAGTACAAGGATACCGCGCTGTGTTTTGGCGGCGGCACATACTCAAAGCAACAGTCAAGTCTGCGCGCCGCACAAGGCAGTCGTTGACCGCGAACAATTGCTTCCTACGTCACGCGCCTACAGCTGATCGAGCGCTCAGTGCGAATGCACTGACAGCCGTAAACAAATACACAGTCTAATTTCTCCGACTAAATTCAGTATAAAGCTATAGTGACTTGATGAATTATGTTATTAACATTCAGTATTTTTCAGGATACGGTTGTATAAAATATTTAAGAACTTCAGGTAAATTCTGTGTGTCTCCGACGTTAAGAGGACGTGCTATCGAGAAATTTTCAGGAAGAATGTAATTTCGAAGAAGAAACTAATAAACTAAAAAGGGTAACTATTAATTGAGTTTATTTTTCAGGTAACATATTTCCACTTAGGTACGTACTTTAGACGTAATTTGCTGCTCGCGATTACGTGATTCATACTTTGTGCTAATTTCATGTTCTATGAATTTACGTGTGAAGCGACGTGCTTGCGTACATTTTCTGATTTTTGTCAATGTTTTATTAATGAACAGGATTGTTATTTGTATATATTATACATCGCTTGGCTGCACTGCTTTTTCACTGATGTCATATTTTTTTAATTATGTGCCTGCTTTGCTTATTTATTTAAATTATAATTGTAACCTGATTTATTGTGCCGATGTGTTTAGGTATGTACTTTATACTTTGTGATTTATCTGCTTGCGCCTTCTTGTTTACTTATTAAGATGACATATGAACATTTATTTGCTTATGCTGATATGATGCTAATGACATGTTTACTGCTTTACGTATGGATTGCATATTTATACGTATCTGTTGTTGTCATAACTACTCTTTAATTTGGTTTATAGAAATGCTGATATACTGTGTACAAACAGAGAGTTTACGTCACACTATTGGATTAATTATAGATTGTTCGCTTGGCAGAGCCTCGTTGTAGGAATTGTGCTGTATCCACTTGTTGACATTCTGTTCTCTACTGGTATATTTACTCGCTAGTGCTTGTTTTGCTTACACTCAGTGCCTTATATTTTTAAGATAAGAAAATGAACTGCTATAATTCGACGAACGACATTGGTACAAAGAACTTCATAGAAGTCACATGAGCTGAGGTTTTATGGAAGCTGTATAACTTTATGCTAATAGGAAGGAAGCTAACGACATGACATACCATTACTAGGTTTAGACCATTAACAATTATTACACTGCATTCTTCGTGAGCAATTGAAATAGGAAGTGACACTTGACACAAAAAATACTCCACATGTTTGCTTCTGCCATAATTCTTGAAGTGGTGTACACACTGTGAAATATTACGCTCATTCACATTCCGTAATCGTACTTAATTACTGAGAGTTATTCGAGCTAAGTCTGTTAGAGGTCATGTATGCATTTCTTTGTTTATAATTCATAATGAGTAGAAGATTTGGCTCAGATGGATTACACAGAGGTTGTGTGTTGGCAATGTGTCTTCAGATCGTATGGGATGATGAGGTTTGCACTAGGATTTTATCTGTACTTGTTCGAGGAGACTGACTAGAGGAAAGAGTTGTTATGGAAGTGAAATGATATTGGTAATAAGGTTTATATGTATCGACGCATTGAAGAGGTATTATTGAGGTATTATTGAGATTGTGTGAAGTTGATGATTATTGGAGTTTTGGTGGATAAGAGGTAAAGTAAGTGAGGAGCATATATTGGCAATAAGGTTTATATGTATCGACGTATTGAAGAGGTATTATTGAGATTGTGTGAAGTTGATGATTCTTGGAGTTTTTGTGGATAAGAGATAAAGTAAGTGAGATGCATTTTTTTTTGTTGGTCTTATGGAACAAGGAGGATGAAGATAGCAGACTAGAACACTAAAGTAGAAGGAAGATAGTCTATACACACACTTTGTTAAATCACTAAGCAGTATATACTTTTTTTTTGAAGAGAGGAAGTATTTGCATATCTTGGCTCACTGACAGTTGTTCAACAACAGTACATTTGATCTGGCTTGGCAAACATTGGTCTTGACATGATGACTATGACGTTGACCTAACTATTATTGACTGTTATACATTGCTGCCACTACTACTTGATACACATGATGAACATCAGATTTTGACAGAATTACATTTACACAGTTAACACCATTCAATTACAGAGTAGTACTTAATGTGGATGAAAGATGAGTGAGTGTGTTTTGTGTGTTTCCTTTCCTAATCCTACCCACCTATCTCGTAAATATTATTTTATTTGTTTGTAGTGGCTTGCACTGACACCCATAAATATTATAGGTTTACTGATATTTGAGTATTTGTAATAGAATATGAAAATTATCTGACATCATTTGTGTGTTTGTTATGATTTGTATGTTTAGTGTAAAAGCATTAGTATGTGCATTCAAACTATTGTTCATGCCTGAACTGTCTGATTAGTGATGGTAAATATTATGAACTTTTTCAACATAATGTGTGACACTTAGGAATGATTAATTTCTGCTGATGAACTGTGTGATCAGTGATAGTGAATATCATGGACTGCTCTCTGGACCTGCTCATCATTGCTAGGTGTAACTGATGGACTACTTGTATGGAAATGAAGTCACTTGTTGCTGTCTGCACCTACTCAACATTGCTGGGTGCCACTGATGGACTGCTTCTACTGAACTAATGTGACTTGTTGCTGTGTGTACCTCTTCAACTTTACTGGGTGCCACAGATGGAACTGCTTCTACTGAAATGATGTCACTTGTTGGTGTCTGCACCTGCTCATCATTGCTAGGTGCAACTGATGGACTACTTGTATGGAAATGAAGTCACTTGTTGCTGTCTGCACCTACTCAACATTGCTGGGTGCCACTGTTAGAACTGTTTCTACTGAAATGATGTCACTTGCCGGTGTCTGCACCTACTCAACATTGCTGGGTGCCACTGATAGACTGCTTCTACTGAACTAATGTGACTTGTTGCTGTGTGTACCTCTTCAACTTTACTGGGTGCCACAGATGGAACTGCTTTTACTGAAATGATGTCACTTGTTGGTGTCTGCACCTGCTCAACATTACTGGGTGCCACAGATGGAACTGCTTCTACTAAATGATGTCACTTGTTGGTGTCTGCACCTGCTCAACATTGCTGGGTGCAACTGATGGACTGCTTCTACTGAAATGATGTCACTTGTTGGTGTCTGCACCTGCTCAACATTGCTGGGTGCAACTGATGGACTGCTTCTACTGAAATGATGTCACTTGTCGGTGTCTGCACCTGCTCAACATTGCTGGGTGCAACTGATGGACTGCTTCTACTGAAATGATGTCACTTGTCGGTGTCTGCACCTGCTCAACATTGCTGGGTGCAACTGATGGACTGCTTCTGCTGAAATGATGTCACTTGTTGGTGTCTGCACCTGCTCTCAACATTGCTGGGTGCAACTGATGGACTGTTTCTGCTGAAATGATGTCACTTGTTGGTGTTTGCACCTGTTGACCATTGCTGGGCTGGAATTATCAACTATTTGTTTTTTTTTTTTTGAACAATTAAAAGTATTTTATGTGAACATTTGTATCAACTGATTTTTTGTGTATTGTGTAAACTATTATGTAAAGCCACATGTATGAAAGAATTTGTATTGCCTACTGTATTTTATATATTAGGTTATTGAAAGGTCAGTGCAAAGCCAAAATTTTAACTAATTATGTGATATTTAGGTATTAATATTATCTTTTATTTTTGTCTGTATTTTTCTGGACGAATTTGGTGGTATTTTCACCACCAATGCTGGCAAAAATACCATCAAATTCTGGCCTGTGGAGGAGGGGCATATGAAAGGTGGCTACACTGAGCCACTGCGCCAGAGATTGCGCCAAAGAGTATTATTAAGCCGCCTCCACAGTGCATGTCGAGAGCTCGTAGTAGTCAGTGCCTGTTAAGAACCCGTAGAAGTCAGTGCTTGGAGAGAGCTCGTAGTAGTCAGTGCCTGTTAAGAACTCGTGGAAGTCAGTGCCTGTTAAGAACTCGTACTAGACAGTGCTTGTCGAGAGCTCGTACTAGAGTGCCTGTTAAGAACTCGTAGAAGTCAGTGCTTGTCGAGAGCTCGTAGAAGTCAGTGACTGTTAAGAACTCGTAGAAGTCAGTGCTTGGAGAGAGCTCGTAGTAGTGAGTGCCTGTCGAGGTCTCGTGGTAGTGTGTGCTGAGATGTTGTAGCAGAGAGTGTTTGTTGAGATGTGCTATTAGGCAGTGCTTGCGGAGATGTGATATTGGAGAGTTCTGGTTGAGATATAATGTAAGGATTAGAATGATTTTCATCAATATAAATGAAGTAATTAACTCAGTTTGTTTTTATTTTAGTGTCCTAAATAATGCGTAATTACAGGTTCAGTCAACAAAGCATCTGGCGTGTGTTCTTGTATTAGAGTGTAATTCTACTTTCCTTGAGCAATTATGGTATTTCTAATTTTCTTTTATCACGTCAGTATAATTGGTATTTAAAAATTCTTGTCTTGTTGAAGAAGAACCGTGCCAGATGTACGTTGAGTCACACTCCCACATACAGAACAGTTATACTTGTGCTTTGGTTTAGTAGGTTTTATAGTTGCTGGGGACTTAATTAATTAACTGTGTTTACGAAAATTTTCATTTCATTCTTTGTTGTTGTTCTTTGCAGTCAGATAGCGTAATAATTCTAGTCAGGGCCAACCGATTACGAGACACAGCGTAATCGGACATACAGCTACCAAAAAACTAAAAATATTTTCAATCATATTTAATTAAGCCCCCATGCAACGTATATCCATGGAAATTAAGAATTAGCGATTATGCAGTCGTAAAATCAATCATGAGGGTTTGTTTACTTGCCAGGTAAACGTTATGTAGATCTCAGCTCGGAAGTACTGCAATAATTATATCTGGGATGCAATTTATTTAATAAATCGCTTAGGTGTTGGACACACTTTAAATATAAAATTTAATAAATACTAATCCTTGGATTTGGTCCCATCGCCTCACACAGGGCTACGCCTACACCAGACTATTAAGACCAACTGCCAGCACACTAGAGACCAATTACGTACAATTAAAGAACAAATTCTGCTTTTCTGCAAATAAGTCTTTTGTTTGATGCTGAATCGCTTTTGATTTCTTCGTTGTGTTTGTAAAACTTGAATATAATTATAATAATGATAATGATAATAATATAAAAATAATAACAATTTGTGCTTGGTGTGCTATATGGGTCAGGCCGTGTTCGACGAGTGGTTCTAGGCGCTTCAGTCCGGAACCGCGCGACCGCTACGGTCGCAGGTTCGAATCCTGCCTCGGGCATGGACGTGTGTGATGTCCTTAGGTTAGTTAGGTTCAAGTAGTTCTAAGTTCTAGGGGACTAATGACATCAGATGTTAATTCCCATACTATTTAGAGCCAATTTGCTATATGGTCAATGGTACACTCTTTCCAAAAAAATGTTTATAACGTATTATTTCGTACTCGACTGAATTATTGTTTCAGGTTACTGCGCTGTAGCTCATCCATTCACTGTAATAATATTCAAGCCTACTCCACTTTCCATTCAGCTTGTAACATAATGCAAATGCTTCCTGTCTAGCAAAATTTCAATTGTATCGCGCCAACGACTGAGCACAATATACTGCGGAATTTAAAACGCAGTAGCTGGTAAACGGGAATTGTTCAAACTGTAGTAACAATTATTATTTTCGTCATCACAACTGAAATTGTTTCCATGTTGAGTACCATCTCATTTCCTCGATTTAATGACCTCATTCACTGCGGTGAGTTATTTAGAACTAGCAAACACAGTGGACACGCAGACAATAAATAGCAAACACCGAGAATCGACATAAAGGATAATCGAAGGTTCGGACACATGGGCCGCACAGTAGCATTTCTTGAAAGATCTGAAGGTGAAAATAACGTTCAGTGCGCATTCTTCCCACACAAGTATCACCGAATATAGATTTGTGTAACGTCAGTGAGTCCCGTTAGAGTCTTGGAACGATAGCGACAAATGTATCACTGAATTGATGAATAACCTGCTCCTGTTGCTAACAATCATGCGAATTTGCTCCATCACGGTACTATTTTCAGATTCCATTAAAAAGTAGCTGCAATATAAAAGTCGAACCCGATAAAATATTTTTTTATAACCCTGCCACGGCCCCTTAATCTTTTCAGAAGACTTAGCTTCGTTTGAAGCCGCCTAGAATTTTCTCATCTCGTGGAATATGTACAGAAGCTACCTCTCTAGTAGATGCTACCCTGTAGTGGCTGCGCCTTGAACTATTTCATACGTTTCGAATCTTAGCAGTTAGATGAGCAAACATATGAGCCATTTTTGCATTCGGTGTACGATTGGGTTTGTTAGCAACTGTGACTGAATCTGTCTCTATAAGGCATGTTTCGCGCATGGCTTAGGTACAGAAGCCTGTCCTGTTTGAATTAATAGTCTGCGTATTGCGAGAATAATTAAATTTAATTATTTATTTTGAGAAGTATTGTGATGTTCCTTTGGAAACCACTGCGGCTCAAAGGGCAATGTGAGAAGCTGTGATATTATTGTTGTTGTGGTCTTCAGTCCAGAGACTGGTTTGACGCAGCTCTCCATGCTACTCTATCCTGTACAAGCTTCTTCATCTCCCAGTACCTACTGCAACCTACATCCTTTTGAATCTGCTTAGTGTATTCATCTCTTGGTCTCCCTCTACGATTTTTACCCTCCACGCTGCCCTCCAGTGCTAAATTGGTGATCACTTGATGCCTCAGAACGTGTCCTACCAACAGATCCCTTCTTCTAGTCAAGGTGTGTCACAAATTTCTCTCCTCCCTAATTCTGTTCAATATCGCCTCATTAGTTATGTGTTCTACCCATCTTATCTACAGCACTCTTCTGTAGCACCACATTTCGAAAGCTTCTATTCTCTTCTTGTCCAAACTATTTATCGTCCACGTTTCCCTTCCATACATGGATACACTCCATACAAATACTTTCAGAAATGACTTCCTGACACTTAAATCTATACTCGATGTTAACAAATTTCTCTTCTTCAGAAATGCTTTCCTTGCCATTGCCAGTCTACATTTTATATCCTCTCTACTTCGACCATCATCAGTTATTTTGCTCCCCAAATAGCAAAACTCCTTTACTACTTTAAGCGTCTCCTTTCCTAATCTAATTCCCTCAGCATCACCCGATTAAATTCAACTACATTCTATTATCCTCGTTTTCTTTGTTGATGTTCCTCTTATATCTTCCTTTCAAGATACTGTCTATTCCGTTCAGCTGCTCTTCCAGGTCCTTTGCTGTCTCTGACAGAATTATAATGTCATCGGCGAACTTCAAAGTTTTTATTTCTTCTCCATGGATTTTAATTCCTACTCCGAATTTTTCTTTTGTTTCCTTTACTCCTTGCTCAATATACAGATTGAATAACATCGGGGAGAGGATACGACCCTGTCTCACTCCCTTCCCAACCACTATTTCCCTTACATGCCCCTGGACTCTTATCTGCCATCTGGTTTCTGTACAAATTGTAAATAGCCTTTCGCCCCCTGTATTTTACCCCTGCCACCTTCAGAATTTTAAAGAGAGTATTCCAGTCAACATTGTCAAAAGCTTTCTCTATCTCTACAAATGCTAGAAACGTAGGTTTGCCTTTCCTTAAACTATTTTCTAAGATAAGCCGTAGGGTCAGTATTGCCTCGCGTGTTCCAATATTTCTACGGAGTTCAAACTGATCTTCCCCGAGGTCGGCTTCTACTAGTTTTTCCATTCATCTGTAAAGAATTCGTCTTAGTATTTTGCAGCCGTGGATTATTAAACTGATAGTTCTGTAATTTTCACGTCTGTCAACACCTGCTTTCTTTGGGATTGGAAATATTATATTCTTCTTGAAGTCGGAGGGTATTTCGCCTGTCTCATACATCTTACTCACCAGATGGAAGAGTTTGTCAGGGCTGCCTCTCCCAAGGCTATCAGTAGTTCTAATGGAATGTTGTCTACTCCTGGGGCCTTGTTTCGACTTAGGTCTTTCAGTACTCTGTCAAACTCTTCACGCAGCATCATATCTCCCATTTAATCTTCACCTACATCCTCTTCCATTTCCATAATATTGTCCTCAAGAACATCGCCCTTCTATAGACCCTCTATACACTCCTTCCACCTTTCTGCTTTCCCTTCTTTGCTTAGAACTGGATTTCCATCTAAGCTCTTGATATTCATACAAGTGGTTCTCTTTTCTCCAAAAGTCTCTTTAATTTTCCTGTAGAAAGTATCTATTTTACCCCTAGTGAGATATGCCTCTACATCCCTACATTTGTCCTCTAGCCATCCCTGCTTAGCCATTTTGCACTTCCTGTCGATCTCATTTTTGAGACATTTGTATTCCTTTTTGCCTGCTTCATTTATTGCATTTTTATATTTTCTCCTTTCATCAATTACATTCAATATCTCTTCTGTTACCCAAGGATTTCTACTAGCCATCGTCTTTTTACCTACTTGATCCTCGGCTGCCCACTATTTCATACCTCAAAGCTACCCAAATGGTTCAAATGGCTCTGAGCACTATGGGATTTAACATCTGTGGTCATCAGTCCCCTAGAACTTAGAACTACTTAAACCTAACTAACCTAAGGACATCACACACATCCATGCCCGAGGCAGGATTCGAACCTGCGACCGCAGCAGTCGCGCGGTTCCGGACTGAGCGCCTTAACCGCTAGACCACCGCGGCCGGCCAAAGCTACCCATCGTTCCCTAATGCTCTCCCTGAAACTGTCTACAACCTCTGGTTCTGTCAGTTTATCCAGATCCCATCTCCTTAAATTCCCACATTTTTCCAATTTCTTCAGTTTTAATCTACAGTTCATAAACAATAGATTGTGGTCAGAGTCCACATCTGCCCCTGGCAATGTCTTACAATTTTAAACCTGGTTCCTAAATCTCTGTCTTACCATTATATAATCTATCTGAAACCTTCGAGTTTCTCCAGGCCTCTTCCACGTATACAACCTTCTTTTACGATCCTTGAACCAAGTGTTAGCTATGATTAAGTTATGCTCTGTGCAAAATTCTACCAGGCGGTTTTCTCTTTCATTTCTTACCCTCATTCCATATTCACTTACTACATTTCCTTCTCTTCCTTTTCCTACTATCGGATTCCAGTCACCCATGAGTATTAAATTTTCGTCTCCCTTCACTATCTGAATAATTTCTTTTATCTCAACATACATTCCATCAATCTTTTCGTCATCTGCGGAGCTAGTTGGCATAGAAACTTGTACTACTGTGGTAGGCATGGGCTTCGTGTCTATCTTGGCCACAATAATGCGTCCACTGTGCTGTTTGTAGTAGCTTACCCGCACTCCTATTTTTTTATTCATTATTATACCTACTCCTGCATTACCCCTATTTGATTTTGTATTTATAACCCTGTATTCACCTGACCAGAAGTCTTGTTCCTTCTGCCACCGAACTTCACTAATTCCCACTATATCTAACTTTAACCTATCCATTTCCATTTTTAAAATTTTCTATCCTACCTGCCCGATTAAGGGATCTGACATTCCGTGCTCCGATCCGTAGAACGCCAGTTTTCTTTCTCCTGATAACTACGTCCTCCTAAGTGGTCCGCGCCCAGAGATCCGAATGGGGGCCTATTTTACCTCCGGAGTATTTTACCCAAGAGGATGCCATCATCATTTAACCCTACAGTAAAGCTGCATGCCCTCGGGAAGAATTACAGTTGTAGTTTCCCCTTGCTTTCAGCCGTTCGCAGTACCAGCACAGAAAGGCCATTTTGGTTAGTGTTACAAGGCCAGATCAGTCAATCATCTAGACTGTTGCCCCTGCAACTACTGAAAAGGTTGCTGGCCCTCTTCAGGAACCACACGTTTGTCTGGCCTCTCAACGGATACCCCTCCATCGTGGTTGCACCTACGGTACGGATATCTGTATCGCTGAGGCATGCAAGCCTCCCCACTAACAACAAGATCCATGGTTCATGGGGAGGGGGGGAGGGGGTGTAGCTGTGACAGGCTGCTGTATTTACAGTTTCACAAGATGTACTTGTTAAGTTACCCTGTGGGGGCTACATAAATGATTGAGAATGTAGGCAAAAGTTACGTGTTCTAACAACGTTTATTTTTTTTAAAGCGACTGACATAAATTATGCTAAACAAGTTATTGATTGAATACTGTAAACAACTAACAGTTGGTGTAAGAGTACAATGTGCAAGGATCCAGGGTGGCAGAAGTGAATCAAGTACTCTGTTTGAAACGTCAACATAAACAGCCTACTTACATGGTCCTAGAAATGTCGCCGGCCGGTGTGGCCGTGCGGTCAAGGCGCTTCAGTCTGGAATCGCGTGACCGCTCCGGTCACAGGTTCGAATCCTGCCTCGGGCATGGATGTGTGTGACGCCCTTAGGTTAGTTAGGTTTAAGTAGTTCTAAGTTCTAGGGACTGATGACCACAGATGTTAAGTCCCATAGTGCTCAGAGCCATTTGAACCTAGAAATGTCGATAACACAATTATCTGACGCTGAGCAGAC
The DNA here is from genome assembly GCF_023864345.2 of Schistocerca serialis cubense. Lineage (NCBI taxonomy): Eukaryota > Metazoa > Arthropoda > Insecta > Orthoptera > Acrididae > Schistocerca > Schistocerca serialis. The sequence continues at coordinate 318,980,193 of NC_064646.1, forward strand.
TTTGATTGGTCAAATCTACAGACAGTTCTCTATATAGATGCAGCTGAGAGCAAGTGGCGATAGAGATCTGTACGCCCTGACAATGCTGGAGCGGTAGTACGTTACCCTGTTTGCTTCGTGCGGCGATGTAACTTGCCTGCAGGCGAGATGTGTGCGGCGGAGGCGAGACATGAGGCGGCACCTGTGAATCGATTGCGGCCACGAAAGAAATGCGAAACTCTCACGGTCTAGCGATCAGGCAGATGGATCGCAATTTACTCTCTACCAGAGCCCTGAAATCACGGTAGATTTCAGTGTGTGACACACGCATTCGCTGGTCACACCACGGACCAATTTGGCTCACTTACACGACAGAGCGCAATAGGATACCAAACGTCAAGACTGGAAAACCAAAAACGAATAAGTGTGCCCTCGACAAACGAGTAGTCCGAGATGTTTGAAGTCATAGTGTTGGTACAGTAACACAGGCTCCCCAGTCTAAATTACTCGCAAGTGAAGTCAGTCTCAGGACAGGTTCCAAGCACTAACCACACATGCCAGAGCATCGACCAGAAGTCTCTTACCAGGCAGAAGTCCAGCACCCAAGTGCCTCGCACCTCTTCCAAAAAAAAGGTCCGTTTTCCCGCAAATTGCACGAACGACACTGCCTTCACGCCGTCTTGAGCCAATCACTTTCTCTAGAGGCACTAAATCTCCCCTACCACACTACAGCACAAACCCATGTCGAACCAGGGCAAGTGTTAAGAAGTTTGCGTCTCTGGAAAAAAAAGAAACCGCCAATTACTGGCTTTTTTAAGTTTTTGTGGAGGGGGTTGATGATTTTGTCTGAAGTCATGTCGCTTCCCATGCCAACAAGCGAACGAATACAATCTTAAAGATCTTTATCTAAATTGCCTGTGCCTTGGAGCTTGTTAGTCCTAGCTGTGGGGTGTAATAAAGATTCCAATCGTTTCTCAGACACCAGAGTTTCTTATACAACCAAGGCAGCTGATGGAAGTGGTTCACAGGACTATTTGCACTATCAGCAAGCAAGAAAACCTGTGAATTTTTATTAGGCGTGGCTCTGCACACAGTGCCTGGTTTATGACTCCATTGTTTAGATGCATTCCTTCAGACCGTCGCCCCCAGCCCAACCTTCAGTTGGCACCGCTGCAGGTAGCTCGGCATTGTTCTGCTGGAGACCTGTCTTGATGAGGGGCTGCCCTGTCTGCCCTGTTCGCCTGTGGGCCTGTCCGGCAAGATTTACTGAGGGATGGGCTCGCCGCCAATTGCTCTCAACTCCTAACATGCCGTTTCTATGAGCTAAGAGCCAGAAAAATACCTCATACTTTTAGCGCCCTACCAGGCTCCATCAACGTCTGCTCAGGCCGTTAACTTTCTAGAGTCTCACTCAAGGTGCATGAGGCTGTAACAAAATTTTTAATAATTTTCTGTATATGGAAAAAAAGGTGAGAGAGTAACTTATCCTCTCTCATACCCTTACAGAATAAAGGGAGAGGAACTTGTGGGACGTCTTTTGGAAGAGATTTCTTCTGATGCCAACTCAGATTGACCATAGCAGTGAAAGTGGAGATGATATGTTTGCTGAAAACAGTGTTCTCGATTTCGGACGAAAAAATCGGTGTTTCCTCGCATTATTTCAGAAAGTGAGAGCAAAGAACCATTAGGGAAAAAACGTCAAATTCATGTTTCAGTTGAAAAACATAAAACCGATGCAAAGCACCTACAAATACATGTCACCTCAAAGAACCGTGTACACTGTAGCACAAAGAAGGGACCTCCCAGAAGCAGATGGAAATGTGCTCTCTGTCAAGTAGCCCTATGTCTAGCTGTTTTATCTTACCATCAAATGTAAAGATGTTTCATTCGCAGTGGCTCCATTTGAAATCATCCCATATGTTTTCAACTATTGTGTGTAACACTTCTCCTCCCATTGTTCTATCTCAATGTATAAAAATAAGAAAATTAAAAAAAATATTTTTAATTGTTGGAGTCTGAAATGGTTAATCTGCGTCCTGTACCCATTTTATTGCAATAACACCAGTTGATTAGCCACTGTAAAAATTGAGTTTTTTAATTTTTTAAAATTTTTCAAATTTTGAACAATTTTTAAAGATTTTTAATGCTTTATCTTTTAATTTCACTGGTTTACTTTGTTAAGTCTGGGTTTTTCTGCAGCTGGTTCCAGAGTTTCGTATTTTTATGTATTTTGCCTTTGGCTTACGTTACTATTTATGAATTCCGTGTCATCTGTCTGTTGCTTTGCTGCACTTCTGTAGTTAGTCATGCCGTTTTTTGCTATTTACTTGTTAAGGCGAACATCTCTCGTACTTTCAGTTATTACCTGTATCTCTTCTGTTTCCTGTTGTCAGCATTCGTACGTATTAGTGCTTCAGTTGCTCTCCATGCCGCGTTATGCTCCCTCTTCTCGGTGTTCACCAAGAATACAGCCCGCAGCGTAACTACTCACAAACGAAACACCCCACTGCTCCCCCCACTCTTTCAGATTTAGTGGTAAGATGGGCCAGTGGATAGCCCGTTAAAAACTGAACACAGATCAAACATGGAAATAGGAAGAAGGTGTTCTGAACTGCGAAAAAAAGGCAAAATAGAAGCAATGAACGGTCCAGGAGCAAGAAGTGCAATAAAAAGCACTGTTTAACAGCAACGCTGTCGCATGTAATTGGTCACGCTGTTGGACTGCCAAGCGGGCGAACCCTGTACAAAACCATCTGATCTCTTTTTTTTTTTTTTTTTTTTCACAAGATTATGAACTGCCGTCCGGTCATTGAAATGTTTGTTCTCTTTGTCTTGAAAGCTGTCATACTATACGTTACGTCGCAAGTAAATGTGATGAATAGTGAGAGCAGGCGAGATACCACATGGAAGTCTTACGGAAATGAAAACAACAGATAAACCTGTGTGAAGTATATTACAACAAAGCAATTTAAGAGTCAGGATTTCCAAAACGGAACGGTACTTCAAATGTGTTGAAAACATATGTTTTGACAGAGCACAGAGAAACTGTATGACTGTGAAACTGTTGTGTTCATTTGTTGCGGCTTATGTGACAAACTATTATGTTTTCATCATTTCCTTAGGAATGATCACACTCACATTCATACGAACTCCTGCATCGGGTAAGGAGGCATATCTCACGCAGTTACCAGTCGTACAAATTAGGTGCGTCGATAAGAGATTCCTGTCGTATGACACACGTATTGTCGCTAATGCCGTGTATGACACGCCAGACGTGTTTACCGCTCGAAGATTCGGTTGACTTATCGCCTTGTCACTAAACGTTTGCGGCGTGCAGAATCAACTGTCATTATATGCCCCTACCTTACACTCCGCTGTTGCAAACTGACGTTACACCACAACATAGACGCAAATTTGAATAAAGAGAAAAGCCAAAACAAAACAAAAAAAAAAAGCCCCAGAGAGGTTTGAACACGACTCGCCCGCGTGGTACTCTTACACTGTACCCACTTATCCACGACGCAATTGCTTTTGTACTTTCCTCTATGTTGCACTTCTTCTCGCTGGACCGTTCACTGTTTCTATTTTTTTTCCTAAATTCAGTACACCCTCCTCCTGTTTTCAGGCTTGATCTGTTTTCAGTTTTTGACGGGCTGTCCGATGCATCCACTTACCACTAAATCTGACAGGAGTACGACGAGGACTTTCCGTCAGTCCTCTTGCCCTAGCTACACGAGTCACACAGGGACGCTGTATCACAGTTTGGTAAGTGTTGCCCTTGAGTGTTGTAGCTGTTTTCTCATGGTTTGCCTTATCACGTTTACTAGGTAGGCTGTTTTAATCGGTTTCTTTTATTTTTTTTAGATTATACATTAATTTTTTAATTGTTTAAAGAAATAGGTTACAGTTGTTGTTTTACTTTACGTTCAGACACACCTGATGGTGTGGCTAAGACCTCACAACCTTGGTAGTGTATAGCGAATCTATCGCGCAGGAAATAGGCCAATAAAAGCATTTTACAACTGTGGAGCATTTGTTTACCATGAACATAAAATAAATAACTTTTCAACAACTGTAGCGTTATTCATCAATTCAGAACCCAGCTGCGCACTAACAGCGCTCTCTTAACATGAAGAAACTAATAAATATATCATTAGTATTATTCGGATAGCTCCTACGTTTATAAGATGACTCCTCTTTCCCTGTTGGAAGTAAAATTACACTGCCTATTTTCACATTACTTAAGACACAAATTACTAATCTTTACATAACTGTATGACATATGCGAGAAGCATAGATAATAGTATGTAATAGGAAGTTAAGAATATTTATCTTAAAAATATGAGTTAAACCTGTTTTAATAGTACGAAGGCGAAATTAAAACTGTTTGCCGAACCGAGACACGATACTTTATACCTATGTTTTGCGAGCAAATCAGTATCCCAGAAAGTCTCACAGACTAAAGATTCAGTTTTCCTCTAGTTGATAGATTCCATACTCCACAGCAGTTCTCTCACGAAGGTGGGAGCCTTGAACACCCATCAACATGGATACAGTCGAAATTGCCTTAACCTGCTCAATTCTTAAGAAGTATATACGTTACATCCAAGTTTTATTTTTTTAGCTCGGAGTATAAACTAAACTTGCTTTGCGTGTTTGTAGTGTTTATTTTATACTTCGTGCTTTCAGTGCGTCACAAATTTTAGTTTCTGCATGCCCCGAGTAAGTGATAGCATCTGCTAAAAAATAGCTGTTAATCGTAGCGTTAGCATGTCTTCGAGAAATAACAGTAATTTTTGTCTGTTTTTAGTCATTTTGAACTAGAATGTGCATATAACACGCTTAACACGCTGTAACAAGCTAATGTACCATACGCTATCGAATAAGTGATTATTTCATCACAACAGTACAGTGGTATATTGTTTTCGATCTAGCATTGGAACTACAATCGGCAACGACCTATACTTTCACATTCCGGTGGCGTCGTTTTCGTAATATTAAAAAAAAATGGTTCAAATGGCTCTGAGCACTATGCGACTTAACTTCTGAGGTCATCAGTCGCCTAGAACTTAGAACTAATTAAACCTAACTAACCTAAGGACATCACACACATCCATGCCCGAGGCAGGATTCGAACCTGCGACCGGACCGCGTAATATTAAGGTGTTTAATATGGAGATCGCCGAGAGTTGCAAATTTTTCAGCTTTTTCTATCACAAATAGTACTCGCTTGGAGCATGGGATCGGCATGTTAATTTGGATTTGGCAGTGTTAATGGCGGAGAGTGGATAGCTGCCCTTTCTGTCGTCGTGACACAACCAAGCAAGTGCACAAAGTTGCCAAGAAGACGTTTTTATGCTTTCCAAACCATCTTCACACGTTTGCATTACTCGTCGATAAGATGTAGCAAACACAATTTTGCCTTTCAGACAATGCATTCATCGTGATACAATCAAATTATAAAAAGAAACCATACAACTTCAGTACAATTTTACAGTTCTGTTTCTTCACTGTAATTTTATGTAAATACCTTGACAGCAGGTGTAATCTCATACTTCGATTGTTTTGGTGTTGTTGTATTTAGCTAGGTATGGATTCTTTTTTATAATTATACTACACTCTAATTTTAAATTATATTATTGAATTTGGCCAACTGTAACTATGTGATAGAGAGATATTAACGTCAACGTTTAGTTTCTGCAATGATGTTTGATAGTACAGAGGGATTTAACATTTTTGCCTATATGCTGCTTGAAATGTATCGACACTCAGTTCGTATTGAATGCAGGTTGCCTGTGGCATACGGTCGTTAGTCTGTTTTAAGCAGTAGATAAGCAACATGCTTTTGCTCCACTCGTCTTGCAGACAGGGTAGTGAAGAATTGGTTGAATTATTAGATTTTCTGCATTTTCGGTAAATGGAACGCTTCAAACTGATGATAGAGTGTTGCGCACGCGGGATGACAGTTGATTACTAATTTTGTAAGCACAGTATATTTTAATTCGTATACAGTAGACAGTGAGAATGAAATGTTTTCCTCTGATTCAGGCACGCAAAAGAGAGTCCGAGCATAGGCGAAATCGATTGTTACAACAGAGAAATTGTACAGCTTTGTGGGAAATATTGCAGTTCCAAAAATTTCTGGGAGTTGTTCAACACTACCTACATAAAATAGTAACACTGGATTGCTTTATACAAATCGCACGTGAGATGGCTGGGCCACCTTACATGCAGACAAGTAATATTTTGTCACAGTACCAGAATAGCTAGTTTCATAATATCTACTGTTAATACGTCGCTGGGGTGAACATCTTGAGCAGCCTTAATTGAGTCATCCGAAGACGGGACGGGTGAGGCTGTCTAGCGCTTTGGTTCACCGCGAATATTACGGACGTCCTCTTGAGACAGATATTAGCTGCTAAGCCGACACGGAACGAGCAGCAGTAGCACGACTACACGGCACAGCATATCTCGCCCGCGCTGAAGGAGCAGACGAGAGGCTCAAGAGGATATGGATCACTCACTTACTGCATACGAGAGAGAATCCGTTCCGCAATGAAGGAAGCAAGGAAGGAAAACTGTTTCAATTCCTAAGTTAGATAATGCTCGGGCCTTTTCGCTCTCTGTGTTCAACAATTTTTCGAATAAGAAAGTCGCCTTTTAGTTTTACGGTACGATACTCGAAGAAATGGAGAAAAGTCATAGATACCTTCCGCAACAACGTCATTACAGACGGGAGGAAGGAATTCCCCAGTAGCCACCCCAAAAGAATCAACTCGTAAGTCGTACAAAAACACTCTAAGGCAAAAAATAACGCATCATGAAGGAATTACCCGAATGGGACGTAAATTGATGAATACATGTACAGGCAAATGAATGATTACAATTTCAGAAAAACTGGATGATTTATTCAAGAGAAAGAGTTTTAGAAATTGAGCAAGTCAATAACGCGTTGGTCCACGTCTGGTCGTTATGCTTGGCATTGGTTGACAGAGTTTTTGAGGGAATCCCGAGTTGGTTGGAGGACCCTGCTCTCATTGTTCCAAACGTTCTCAATTGGGGAGAGATATGCTGACCTTGCTGGCCAAGGTAGGGTTTAGCAAGCACGAAGAGAAACAGTAGAAACTCTCGCCGTTCGTGAGCCTACATTATCTTGCTGAAATATTAGTCCAGGATGGCTTGCCATGAAGGGGAAAAAACGGGGCGTAGAATACCGAGGACGTGCCGCTGTACTGTAAATGGAAATGAGCGTACGGCATTGTGGGCTGGGAGTCCCCCACTCGAGGAAGTTCGGCCGCTGGGGGCAAGTACTTATTGCATTCGGCGCCACATTGGGTGACTTGCACGTTGGAGATGGGGATGAAATGATGACGAGGACAACACAACAGCCAGTCCCTGAGGGGAGAAAATCTACTGCCCCAGCCGGAAATCGAACCCGGGCCCCTTAGCATGGCATTCCGCCGCGCTGACCACTCAGCTAACGGGGACGGACGCTGTACTGTAAGAGTGTCGTGGATGACAACCAAACGGATCCTGCTATGAAATGAGATGCACCGTCATTCCTGGTTTTCGGGCTTCATGGTGGGCGACATTCAGGTTGGTATCTCACCAATGTCTGGGACATCTCCAGACACGCCTAAGGCCTGGAATCTCATTGACTGCACTAGAATTTTCTTAAGTGATGAGTTCCGCTCCAGACTGATCCACCACGACAAGCGAATTGGTAAATACTTCGTGATGCGTCGTTTTTTCTCTTAGAGTGTAAGTTTAGATGACCTGATGAGATCTGAATCTCGCTCAGTCTGCATTCAAATTCGGATTCATATCTGCAGCACTGGCTCACGTGGGTCAAAGTAATTTATCTGTACAATGTGTCTAAAGCACAAAGTATGTATCAGCGGTGAACTATTTTAGAAGATTCCAGCTGTAACCAAGCTATCAGTCACAGGATATTGCGCAGAGAAAACTTTCTTTTATACTAATATTCATCAGGGAACACGATTTTTTAGATTGTCTATAATGGACTTTAATGTTGGGTACAAGACAGTGGTGGTATTCTTATTCTACAATCACAACAGACCTGCACTACAACAGACCTACTTACTGCATTTGCAGTGTCTATGTTATGTACTGTGTTTTTGGAATCCAACCAGTCGCAGTAGCCTAGCTTATGTATATATAATCTCTATATACTGATTGGTAAGAAGCAGTCTGAAAGGCTTGAAAGACACTTGCAGGGGAGACCGTGCTGAGAAATGATTCATAAGAAAAAAGTTTCATACAATGTGCCGTTTCCGAGTTATTTAGCATTGAAGTTAGCCCATCAGGTTACCACCTATGAAACTTTAAGCAGCCTGCCAGAGAAAGTGTCGCCAAACTTGTTCTTCATATAGCTTCTTCTAACTCAAAAAATGTAGCTTTCGCTCACATAGCTTAAATTTATCACTTCTGAAAAAGGCACCTTTTAATGGTTCATGGTGTGGGTTCCTGTAGTCATGTCCTAGTTCATGAACCACGGGCAACGTATGAGTGGCCAAGTAAGTGGTCCCGACAGTCGGGATACCAGTTACTTTGGAATAAGGCTGGGCATCTCGGACATATTCTGAGTCGTGGTCACCTTTGTGCTCATACGGCAAAGACTACCAAATCCACCGGTTAGTCCCTCAACCGTTAGGGGTAAAACTCAATGGGACTCGGGGCAAGTAAGGCTAGCAACCTGCTTCCCTAGTTCTTTAAATATGATGCTGGCAACAATCAGAGCAAAATGTCTCGGACCTCTGGACGTGACGGAGTCTCACCTCTAACTGACAAACCAGGGACTCCTAAGATACGACCTGGCAAATAAATGGTAATGAGATGGGGAGCTATTAATATCAGTGGGGGCTACTCTGGGAAGAAGGTAGAGCTGGCAGAGGCTGCAAGTAAGATGGTGCTGGACGTTTTAGCTATTAGTGACATTCGGGTAAGGGGTGAGAAAGAAGAGGAAGTGGGAGAATACAAGGTCTACCTGTCAGGAGTCAAAGCAGGAATAGCACAATGGGGTGTAGGGCTTTACATCAGGAAAGAAATGGAACCCAGCGTAGTTGCAATAAGGTATGTAAACGAACGACTGATGTGGATAGATATGACAGTGTCTAACAAGAAAATTAGGATTGTGTCAGTATATTCGCGTTGTGAAGGGACAGATCAAGATAAGATGGATAGTTTTTATGAGGCACTCAGTGATGTAGTTGTTAGAGTAAAGGACAAGGACAGTGTTCTGCTCATGGATGATTTTAATGCCAGGATTGGAAATCGAACAGAAGGGTATGAAAAGGTTATGGGTAAATTTGGAGAGGATATGGAGACCAACAGGAACGGGAAACAACTCTTGGATTTCTGTGCCAGTATGGGCTTAGTAATCACAAACTCCTTTTTTAAACATAAGAACATTCACCGGTATACTTGGGAAGGCAGGGGAACCAGATCTGTCATTGACTATATAATAACAGATCAGGCTGTGAGGGACACACTTGTATTCAGGGGATTCTTTGATGACACTGATCATTATTTAATCTGCAGTGAAATTGGGATTGTGAGGCCGAAAGTGCAGGAGGTCAGGTCCATATGTAGGAGGATAAGAGTGGAGAAACTTCAGGATAAGGAAATCAGGCACAAGTACATAACAGCGATCTCAGAAAGGTACCAGTTAGTTGAATGTAGTCAATTACAGTCATTGGAAAAGGAATGGACAAGGTACAGGGGCACAGTACTAGAAGTGGCTAAAGAATGTCTTGGAACAGTAGTGTGTAAAAGTAGGATGAAGCATACAGCTTGGTGGAATGACACAGTCAAGGCAGCCTGCAAAAGGAAAAAGAAGGCGTATCAAAAATGGCTACATACTAGAACTCAGGTAGACAGATAAAGTTATGTTGAAGAAAGAAACAAAGCCAAACAGATAATTGCAGCATCCAAGAAGAAATCTTGGGAAGACTTTGGAAACAGGTTGGAGACTATGGGTCAAGCCGCTGGAAAACGATTCTGGAGTGTAATTAGCAGTCTTCGAAAGGGAGGTGAGAAGGAAATGACAAGTATTTTGGACAGGTCAGGAAAACTGCTGGTGAATCCTGTGGATGCCTTGGGCAGATGGAGGGAATATTTTGAAGAGTTGCTCGATGTCGGTGAAAATATGATCAGTAATGTTTCAGATTTGAGGTAGAATGGTATAGGAATGATGATGGAAATAGGATCACATTTGAGGAAGTGGAGAAAATTGTCAATAGATTGCAGTGCAATAAAGCAGCTGGGGTGGATGAAATCAAGTCGGAACTCATCAAATACAGTGAAATGTCAGGTCTTAAATGGCTACACAGGATAATTGAAATGGCGTGGGAGTCGGGACAGGTTCCATCAGACTAGACAAAAGCAGTAATCACACCAATCTTTAAACATGGAAACAGAAAAGATTGTAACAACTACAGAGGTATCTCTTGAATCAGGGTTGTGGGTAAAATCTTCTCAGGTATTGTTGAAAGGAAAGTGCGAGTATTAGTTGAGGACCAATTGGATGAAAATCAGTGTGGGTTTAGGCCTCTTAGAGGTTGTCAGGACCAGATCTTTAGCTTGCGGCAAATAATGGAGAAGTGTTATGAGTGGAACAGGGAATTGTATCTATGCTTTATAGGTCTAGAAAAGGCATATGACCGGGTTCCCAGGAGGAAGTTATTGCCTGTTCTACGAGATTATGGAATAGGAGGCAATCTTTTGCAAGCAATTAAAGGTCTTTACATGGATAGTCAAGCAGCAGTTAGAGCTGACGGTAAATTGAGTTCATGGTTCAGAGTAATTTCAGGGCTAAGACAAGGCTGCAACCTGTCTCCACTGTTGTTCATATTACTTATGGATCATATGTTGAAAACAATAGACTGGCTGGGTGAGATTAAGATATGTGAACACAAAATAAGCAGTCTTGCATATGCGGATGGCTTAGTTGTGATGGCAGATTCGATTGAAAGTTTGCAAAGTAATATTTCAGAGCTAGATCAGAAATGTAAGGACTATGGTATGAAGATTAGCATCTCCAAAACAAAAGCAATGTCAGTGGGAAAGAAATATAAACGGATTGAGTGCCAAATATGAGGAACAAAGTTAGAACAGGAGGACGGTTTCAAGTACTTAGGATGCATATTCTCACAGGATGGCAACGTAGTGAAAGAACTGGAAGCGAGGTGTAGCAAAGCTAATGCAGTGAGCGCTCAGCTACGATCTACTCTCTTCTGCAAGAAGGAAGTCAGTACCAAGACTAAGCTATCTGAGCACCGTTCAATCTTTCGACCAACATTGTTGTATGGGAGCGAAAGCTGGGTGGATTCAGGTTACCTTATCAACAAGGTTGAGGTTACGGATATGAAAGTAGCTAGGATGATTGCAGGTACTAGTAGATGGGAACAATGGCAGGAGGGTGTCCACAATGAGGAAATCAAAGAAAAACTGGGAATGAACTCTATAGATGTAGCAGTCAGGGCGAACAGGCTTAGATGGTGGGGTCATGTTACACGCATGGGAGAAGCAAGGTTACCCAAGAGACTCATGGGTTCAGCAATAGAGGGTAGGAGGAGTCGGGGCAGACCAAGGAGAAGGTACCTGGATTCGGTTAAGAATGATTTTGAAGTAACAGGTTTAACATTAGAAGAGGCACCAATGTTAGCACTGAATAGGGGATCATGGAGGAATTTTATAAGGGGGGCTATGCTCCAGACTGAACGCTGAAAGGCGTAATCAGTCTTAAATGATGATGATGATGATGATTAACTGGTAATGAGCATTTGAATACATGGTAACTCACAAACCCACAGATGTCTGTGCATTACCACATTTGAATGTGAGAAAGAGCTTGAATTTACGCATGTAATAACCAGTATGGCTAACTTCAATGCTAAATAACTCAGAAATGGCGTAACATATCGAATATTTTTCTTAACGATTATTCATCAATACAACCACCACTGCTACATCTTTACAAGCTTTTCAGATTGTTCCTGAACATCCTGTTTATAAAGCAGAAGGTATGTGTGTGTGTGTGTGTGTGTGTACATGTGCGATGTCCTCCCGAAACTCTGAATCGATATCGAACAAATTTGACACAGAAACCTAGCTCAAATAGCAGCAGAGAATGTGTTTTTCCAGCCCCTGGAATGTAGGTTGTCCTACATGACAGTCATATTCTGTGGGATGAGTCTCGGCTGTCTAATCGACCTACCTTGCAGGACAGTTTTCCAGCCTCCAAAATGCAGGCTACTCTGCAAGACATGTATGCTGTATTGAAGTACTATTGACCTGCCTTATCGACATGCTTTGCACAGCAGCCTATACATCAGGGGCAGGAATGGCTCTCCAGCCCCCAATGTGGAGGCTTCCTGTATGACATGTGTTGTATCGCAGAAATATGAGCCTAGATGCAGAGAGAGGGTGATGAGAGGTTACGTGCAGAGAGAAGGGGAAAGGCAGGCAATGACTGAGACAAGTTGAGGAGGACGACAGAGAGTTGGGTAAGAGGAGACATTAAAGGAGGCAAGGGTGGACACCATGGAGAGGGGCAGAGGAGATGGAAAGAACAGTGAGGAGTTGGATAGGGATAGGAGGAGGAGGAGGAGGAGAATGGAAATGTACAGAGAAAGTGCAGGAGGAGATGGTCAGGAAGAGGAGGAGGAGGAGATAGAGTGAGAGGTAAGGACAGAGCATGGACAGAGAGAGGGGGTGGAGGAGATGTTCAGAGAGTGGGGGAGGAGGACGTAGACGTAGGTGGGATGAGGTGGATAGAGTGATGAAGCAAGAGGTGGAAACAGAGAGTGGGGAGTATGCATTGGCAATACTGTATCCAGTGCACATGCAGGTGAAGCTGTGGAGAAAAGACTAGTAATAATAATAATGTGTGTGTGTGTGTGTGTGTGTGTGTGTGTGTGTGTGTGTGTTTGTGTGTGTTTGTAATCCAGCACAGTTCTGAAACTTCCTGAGAAATTTCAAGGACACTTGTTTTATTTGGTCCACAACGAATTATTTTTCTGTGCGCTCTCTTTGTCTCATTGTAGTACTTGCAACCAATGACCTCACTTAGCTGTTGGGCATATTTCAATCTCTGTCTTCCTGTACAGTTTTTACACTGTATAGCTCCCGTTGATACCATGGCAGTTATTCCCTGACGTCTTAACAATTTTCTTGTCATGCTGTCCCTTCTCATGTTCGAGGCTTTCCATATATTTATTTCCTCGTCGATTATGTGGGGAACTCCCCATTTCTTATTTTATCAGTGCATCTAATTTTCAGTATTCTTTTGCAGCACCATATCTGAGATGATTCGATTTCTCCAGGATCCATGATTCACTTCGCTACAATGCTGTACTCCAGTTCTAGAAGCTCAGAAATTTCTTCCTAAATTAAGGACAGTATTTGATAACAGTAGACTTCTTCCGATCAGGAATTGCGCTCTTTGGGTGTGCTAATCTGTTTTTGATGTACTTCTTGCTTCGTCGGTCACGAGAGAAATTTCTTTCCTAATCTTCACTTAATATACTTTGCAGTCTACAGTCTTAATGGTAAGTTTGTCACCAATCACATTTCTGCTACCACTCCCTTATTATCGTCTTTCTTCACTGACAATAGATTTTGCATGTTCAGTAGACTGTTCATTCCATTCAGTACGTCGTGCAATTCTTCTTCACTTTCACTGAGGATACCAACGTCTTCATCAAATCTTATCATCATAACTTTTTCCCTAAATTTTAATCTCACTCCTTATCCATTCTTTTATGACTGTCATTCCTCCTTCGATGTACATGTTCAACAGTAGTCTCTAACCTGTTTCATCCTTGTTGAAACTGTTGACATGTAAGAATAACTCTGGAACGTCTGGAGCAGTTTAAACCAAATGTAGGCACATATGGATTTCCATCCAGCAAAAATTTCTATGGGGGAAGAAACCTCTAGTTCCCTTAGGGATAGGGACTGAATATGAACGGATGACATACCAGATTAATATAATTTATAGTTTTAGGGGCTGCTAGACTGGCTGGCGAAGGAATCAGCAACGATCTATGGTATGAGTGGGCAAAGGAAAATACTGCAACAGTATGTGCAGGAAGTCTGTAACTCACGGTGCTCTCTCCACTGGCCAAAGATTTCTTATTAGCCCCACTTTCGTATCTCCGGGAGGAGACTTCCATGGGATAGGTAATCATGGGAAAAGTCAATACTTTGCGAATCAAAGCATAGAATGCCAAAGTCTGACTATGGTAGGGGAGATAGAAAATCTGAAAAGAGAAATATAAATGCTCAGTCTAGGTATAGAGGGACTGGAGTGGACCGATACCGCACAGAATATACTTAGCATCAGCAGCAACACATACTGACAAATCGTAAGTAGGATTCAGTATGAATGGTAAGACAGCGAAAAGAGTAAGTATTGTGAATAGTTCATGTTAGGATTATTCTCATCTGAATCGACAGCAAACCAACGCCAACAACAACATGTATATCTACATGCCGACGTCACAAGCAGAAGATAAAGGGGCAGATAGAGTTTACGAGAGCATTCAGTGGGTAGCTCACTACATGAAGATGAATGAAAATCAAGGAGACTGGAATGTTATAGCAGTTTTATCTCGCATCTCTTCCATCTGGTCCGTGTTTGCATACAAAAACAACAATATGGGAATAGTGAGTCCGCCTTAATGCAAAATACTTTTGTTATTTATTTATTCCCCAAATTAGTTTGAGCGACACATATCGCCATCATCAGTGAGTTCTTTAAATCTGAAACACGCAGAAAATAGTATAGTTATAAAACACTCTAAAGCATTATTACACGTGCACTGTTCATTTTTTTTAAAATATTGCATTCTGTGAATATTTTCTTGTTAGATTATTTATTATACGTTACAGCATGGTTCTTAGATTGTTGTCGCTGTTTGCGGTATATTTTCTCTGTTATTCTGCTGCCGTTTTTTTCGTCATATATAATGTCATCTGCAACTGTTGGTAAACAAATACAATAAGTGTCATACAGTTGGGATTGCGGTAGTGTTGTGGATACCAATATGGTGTTTACTAGACTGTTATTTAGTTTGTCGTATACTTACGTCCGCTAAGCGGCTTGAAGCTGCTTTTACACACAGAAAAAAGTAGCTTTCGCACTTCTTTCATAATCAAAACATTACGCAATCTTGCTGTTCGCGTGTGTCGCGATAAATGTATCGCATGTTGCGAGAACGCTATGAAAATTGTAGTGGGAGTTCTGACGACTATCGTTCCCTATCTATGTCTCTGTCTGTTCCAGGGGAGTGGTTATTTTGCGTGTGTGTGCTTTTTGTTCTGTGTCCTGGGTCAGTTCTTTCAGAGTAGTCAAGAACGTGTTGTTGCAAAGTGTTGTGTTTTCGTTTATTACGTTTTCCCCTACCACTATACCCTTTTGCATGTAATAATTGTCTTCTATTGTTACTTGTCAGTATAAACTATAGCATTGTTTCAGGATGTCTAGATCACTTTCGATATTGGTGGTGTTATGACTTTTTGGTGGGGCTATGACTTTTGTTGATTTAGTGTTCTGCGAAAGTAAGTAGAATGTGTGCTTTTATTCCTTAGAGCTCTCATGTGCTCTGTGTAGCACGTTCCGAAATTTCTGCTAGTTTGTCGGATGGATTGGACCTGGCAGGAGTTGCATGTGAGTTGGTATATTCCAGAATTACTGAATTTGTCTGAGGTTTCTTTCGTCTGGTCTTAGATTTTTTTAACCTTGTTGTTTGTTCTGATTGTTACTGGGATCCCTTGCTTCTTCAAGATATTTCCATGTGATATTTTATTATTGGGTGTCAGTGAGTACCATCTGTTTCCTTTGCGTGATGTGGTGTGGTCTGCTGTGTTGTCTATGTGTTCTGACTCTGGATTTTCAGATCCTGTGGTTGTGCTCTTGAGTGAGTGGCCACTATTTTTAAGTTTCATTTTTACCTTGCTGTTGAGCTTGTTAATGATGTCTGCTTTGTAGTCGTTTTCAACAACAATTTGATTATATTTAGTTCCAGTGTGTAGTTTTCTGGCTTATGAGGTGTTCTGTTTATCCTGTGGATCATGTGTGTGAAACTGGCATATTTATGCACTGTCGGGTGGTTGGATGAGCTATGAATAACAGGGCTTGTGGATGAAGATTTTCTGTAGATGGAAAATTCGTGTTGGCGGTTGTTTCTTGTAAGATACAAGAAATTTAGTTTCTTGTTCTTTTTTCTATTTCCATTGTGAAGTGGATTTGTAGGTGTACTGTGTTGATGTTACTATGTAGCTATTCTATCCTATTTTGTGTTTCATCAACGAGACAGATTGTGTCATCTACATATCGGTACCAGTAAATTATTTTGTACCCTTCTTGTTTTACAATGTTGTTGAATCTTGTGTTCTCTATATGATACATTAAAATGTTGACTAAAGTTCCACTGATGGGGGACCCCATGGGCAGCCGCTCTTGTTACAAATACAAGTTGTTGTTGAAAGTGAAGTAGTTTTGTTCTGTAATTAACCTAAGGATGGATGAGATTTCGTTTATTTGTATGTCTGAGAATTTCTTGCATTTTAGTTGTTCTTCTATAATGTTTATAGATCTTCTGTCGGTATATGTGTGTACATGGATGTAATGTCAAAAGATACCAGTTTTACTGTTGGGGGATACTGATGTTCTTAATTTTCTCTATTACGTCTCCTATGTTTTTGAGGCTTCTTTTGTTTGTGTGTGTGTATGCTTTCAGTAGGAATATGTGCATGTGTCTCCTTAGCAAGTAATATGGAGCTTTTCTGAAGTCCTCCACTGGCCTGACTGGGATAAGAGGTGTATGGACCTTTGGGAGGCTTGTGAAGTGTGGAGCTTTAGGATCCTTTTGTATCATTCTCTTTGTCTGGTTCTGTGTTAGGATGTGTGTTATGCATTTTAAGAAAGTCTGTAGGTTTCTTTGGTATCTTTGTGTTGGGTCACTGGTTTGCTAGGTTATTTTACTCTCTTCTAAAACACTTTATTTTCTCAGTGTATTCTGCCACCATTATTAAGACTAGAGAGTTCCCTTTGTCGGCCTCGGTGATGAGAGCATTATGTTGTTTCAGTTTTTTGTGTATACTGTTTATGGTTTTGTCATCTGATGTTTCTGTATTTGTGTTCATAGATGGTTTGTTCTTTCTGATGATCTGTTTCATTTTTCCTAAGCAATGTTCCTGTTTTATAAGACACATTCCCGGCATATGGACGGAAGGCAGTTGATTTATAGTTGTCGTCAGCGTCCTCAGTGCGTCGCATGTTGTTATTATAGTTGTGCGTGGCGTTCCTTATTTGGTATATATATATATACAGGGTTTCCCATTTATCTTGACCACCCTAAATAAGTGTTTGTCCAGATCCAAATCACAAAAAGTATTAAGCAAATGTCCTTTAGACGTCAGGGGGACATCAATCAGCATGATTGCCTTCGTTGTAACTTTGTTTTTTACAAAGATATCAACAGCGCTATGACGTTTTTAAATGGCACCCTGTATTTTTTATTCGGTAATTCATTTCCTCTCCTAAAAACCTATTCAAAAATGTATCACAGTGTACCATTCACTGAAACACAACGTTATAAATTACATAACACAACATTCACTTCGAGCCCGGGACCACAAACTCGTCCACTTGCTGGAGTTGTCAGAAAACAAATGAAAACCAAGTGAAAACAAAAGACAAAATTGACTTTAACTCTCCTGTACCATTGCCCAGGAGTATAACATTCAAAGGTGCTCAGAGTGATGACCCTGGACACCGATACACTGGTGCACTCGTTGAATGAAAGAATTATTTACTGCTTCCAGTGTTGCCTGCTGACGAGAATTATGCGCACGCACGGATAGTTCCTACATGTCCTCAGGAGTTGGTGGAATATCGCGATAGACAACGTCTTTAATGCATCCCCAAAGAAAAAAGTCCATAGAACTTTAATCAGGAGACCTAGCAGGTTAAGTAACTGTTCCTCCTCGACCAATCCATCTGGCAGGATACCTTCGGCTCAGAACACGACGTGCACTCAAGTCAGTATTTGCTGGACATCCATCGTGTTGATACCACAGAAGCATTCTGGTCCTTAGCGGCACTTCATCCAGAAGAGGAGGAAGAATTCGTCTGAGGGGATGTTGGCATACGCTGTGCCGTTTAGACCACCATTGATGTAATAAGGGCCAATAATTGCAGTACCAAGAATCCCACACCAGACGTTAACTCTCCATTGACGCTGATGTTCCACCTAAGCCATCGTGGGTTGTCGCTGGACAAATAATGCATGTTCCTTGTCTTTACCTGTCCTTTGTTTGAGAAGGAACATTCATCGGTTAATAGAACCTTGGAGAAGAAGTTCGGGTTGGCTAGGATTTGCTGCTGTGCCCACTGACACAACTGTACACGATTCTGGAAATAATTCCCATGCAATTCTTGATGTAGGTGTACATGGTAAGGATGGAACCGGTGACGTGTAAGAAAACCATGTACGCTGGTTTTAGGAATGCCAATCTCGTGTTCAAGCTGTCGTGCACTCACAAGTGAATTCACAGCAACGGAAGAGAGAACAGTAACTTCGGCAGCTTCATCTGTGCGAGTTCAAATGGTTCAAATGGCTCTGAGCACTATGGGACTTAACATTATGGTCATTAGTCCCCTAGAACTTATAACTACTTAAACCTAACTAACCTAAGGACATCACACAACACCCAGTCATCACGAGGCAGAGAAAAGCCCTGACCCCGCCGGGAATCGAACCCGGGAACCCGGGCACGGGAATCTGTGCGAGTGTTACGACGATTGCGTTGTCGTCGGTTGAAACTTCCAGTTTCCTGAAGTGTCGCAACAAGACGAGAAAACATCTGTCGGGAAGGTGGGTTCTTGTCAGGATATCGCTCTCTGTGCAGTTCAGCTGCCTGCGTAGCATTTCGCCTAAAAAAACAACAATAAAATAAATGTCGATGCAGTTTGTAGAAAGGACAGCCTTTACTTATGCGTACCCTACACAACAGTATTAAAAAGGACTAAACTACTGTATTAAACGTAGCCGTACATAAGCAAACAGTACTGCAATTACTGTTCTGGTAACTTACATTCTCCATATATGAGTAGCATTTCTACTTCAACTGGCGATGGTTGATGGAATGACGGATGTGCATTCTACTTATGTTTACATTTGTCCTCTGTAAATGTCGGCACGTGGATGTATTCCATTACCCCGAGTACCTGCACCAAGCGCTGGGAGCGTCAACATCAGTGTTGTGTTATGTAATTAATAACGTTGTGTTTCAGTGAATGGTACACTGTGGTACTTTTTTGAACATGTCTAGGACAGGAAACGAATTACCGAATAAAAAATACAGAGTGCCATTTAAAAAAGTCACACCACTGTCCATATCTTTATATCTTTGCAAAAAACAAAGCTACAACGAAGGCAGTCATGCTGATCTGATCGATGTCCTCCTGACGCCTAAGCAACATTTGCTTAAAACATTTTGTAATTTACAACTGGACAAACAGTTACTTAGGGTGGTCAAGATAAATGCGACACCCATAAATTATTAGAAGAAGTGCGCCGGGAAAATTTCGGGGGTTATTTTAGATACCACAAGGGAGAGAATATCCACATACTGGGTAAATTACATGAGAAAAGACTAAGGTTATTATGGTCACTTAATTTTTATTGAAATGTAGAGACAATAATTTGATTCCACCTTTCACCAGAGTGAAATTAGAATTCTGTATTCATACCTTCAGCTGCTGACAGACGTTGATATATATCAACGTGGACAGGTGAAAATGTGTGCCCCGACCGGGACTCGAACCAGTGATCTGCTGCTTACGTGGTAGAGGCTCTATCCATCTTTTTTTTTTAATCTCATTTTGTTCGTTTTCGTTCGTTGTATCTGCTAGGGGTGGACGTCGCCAGACACCCGTATCAGTTCGTCGTTGATCCATTAACTCAGTTTTTTTTTTTTTTATTGCAGATGGTAGCTAACCCTCTGACCGAACACGCTGAGTTACCGTGCCGGCTACTGAGCCACCGAGAGAGCAGAGGATAGTGCGACTGCAGGGAATGTCTCGCGCACGCCTTCTGCGAGACCCACATTCTCACCTTATATGCCCACACACTACACTCGTAGTGTCCCTACCCAACACACTCATTACTCGTGGAAGACGTTCTTACCAAGTCCCGTAAGAGTTCGGGTAATATGTGTGCATCCGCACAGAAGAAGAAGGTCATGGCCGATATTGGCAGAACTATGTAGGGGAGAGTTTGCTAAAACGGGCTAGTCTTATAAAACAGGATACCCTGCATAACTCCCCAGTAGGGGCTGCCATCTGCCGGTTTTTGCACGGTACGGCTTTGTCCCTTCGACAACGGCAACTTCCAGTGTGCAAATCTTCGTTGTGCTTCATGTAATGACGTCTGTGCTTCGAAATTAATGAATAGTGAGTTTTGCTAACATATTTTGCTCCCTTCCGTGAAATCTTCTCGGGTGATCAGCCGAGTAAAGGCGTCGTCTTCTCGCAACGTTTCGAAGGGTTTCGTACCCATCATCTTCAAGCGAAGATGATGGGTACGAAACCCTTCGAAACGTTGCGAGAAGACGACGCCTTTACTCGGCTGATCACCCGAGAAGATTTCACGAATGGAATACGCCGAGAAAGTCTCAAATCACATATTTTGCTCCCGTTTAAATGCCTTTTTCACCTACTTACAACAAAGAACAGGAAAAAATAGGTTGATGTTATTAATACACTACTGACAGCCTTTTGAAATACGAAGTAAAAGTTTCATAATCTTGGAATAGTCAGCATTGGCGGGAATATTTACTTTTCAATGCAGAGTTTGCCAAAACAAGATACTAGGTAGTCGGGCAGAACCAGATAATGTCCTGTTTTAGCCAACTTAACTCCATAATTTGCTCGACTTACAAGTAAAAAGTATTTTATTATTTCTTTTGTTCCATTTGGGGTATGAAAATTGTAAAACATGTAATTTTTATTTATATAAAAGAGAGTTGTGATTTTATTAATTTTTAATTTGATTGGAAGGTATTCTTATTTTCTATTGTTTTGCAAAGGAATGAAGTTTTCACTATAAAAAATTTAATTCAAGGGAAAAATATGAAAGTGAATTTTATTATTACCTCTCAGGCCATGAATGTCATTTTATCATATTTGCTATTCACATTGATATGGAAAAGAATAAGAAAATGTAGGTTTTGACCTACCTAACCAACTAATAATTTATCTTAACTCTGATTAGTCATACACAACGAACATAGGCCTAATGCTTTTAATTTATTTTTTCATTTAGGTTGATTGGTAAGATGGGAAAATATTTGAGAACCACTGACTGGCTGTCATGGAGTGCAGAAAGTATGAATCGTGCCATAAAGGAAGTTTTAGAAGGGAAGATGGGCTACCTGAAGGCATCCAAAGAAAATAGAATTCCCCGTAGTACACTACAAGCAAGAGTGTCAAAAGTGAACCAGGGGCTGCTATCTGTGCAAAGATGTGCAGATAAAGGTTTGGGGCGATTTAAGCCAACATTCTCTCTTCAGCAAGAGGAAGAACTAGTTGAACGTGTGATTACAATGGAAAGTAGATTGTTTGGCGTAACTCTTAATGAATTCCACAGACTGTCCTATGAATTAGCTGAGAGAAATGGCCTTGCTCACTCTTTCAGCAAACACAAACAAATGCCTGGCAAAGCATGGCTTTTTACTTTTCTAAAACGCCATCGGTGTCTGAGCTTGCGTGCTTCTGAACCCACGTCTATCGTGGGTTTCAATCGACCAGCTGTGCTCAAGTTTTTTTCACTGTTATGGCATATTTATGATGAGAATGACCTAACCACGGACAGTATCTACAATGTAGATGAAACAGGGATCACAACAGTGCCTAAGAAAACGTCCAAATGCTTGGCACTTAGAGGAAAGAGGCAAGTTGGATGTATTTCCTCAGCTGAAACAGGGGTTCTGGTCACTGCAGAAACTTGCATGAGTGCTGCTGGCGCTTTCATACCACCAATGTTTGTTTTCCCTAGAGAAAGAGCAATGCCAGAACTCTTGGATGAGGCGCCACCCGGAAGTACTGCTGCATACCATTCATCTGGGTGGATGCAAAAGGACATTTTTGTTACATGGTTCCAGTTATTCATTTATTTTGCCAGGCCATTAAAAGAGAAACCTAATCTTCTCTTACTGGACGGTCCCGCCACTCATACAAACAGTCTAGAGTTAATTGATTTGGCTCGGAAGAGCAATGCCATTCTTCTGTGCTTTCCACCACACACAACTCATTGCTCACAACCATTGGATGTCAGTTTCATGGCGCCTTTAAGCTCATATTATTCTACTGAGGTCAAAAATTGGCTTCTTAATCATCCAGACCGGACTGTCACAATTAGTCAAGTAGGGAAATTGTATGGTGGAGCAATCATTAAGGCTGCCACTCCTCAAACAGCCATAAATGGGTTCTGTACCACAGGAATTTTCCCTTTCAACCCAGATGTCTTTCCTAATTGGATGTTTGCTCCAGCTGATACTGCAAACAGACCAGAAGAGGATGTTACTGAAGACGTACCAGAACAGCAAACAGAAGAAATAATGCTACCTGTTGTCGTACCTGATGACACCAATTCTCTACTGACAGACTCAAACACTATTACTGTAGCCACACATGTTTCAATTGATTCTGCTGAAATGCTTAGGCCAAGCGCTTCAACGTCAACTTTCAGTGTGTCTCCAACAGACATTCAGAAGATTCCCCAAGCTGAGAGGAAATGTATGTCTAACCAAAATGACAAAAGACGGTGCACATCAGCAACAACTGACTGCAGCTGAAAGACGCCAACACTTTTCGCATGTGCGAGA
Organism: Schistocerca serialis cubense; assembly: GCF_023864345.2. NCBI lineage: Eukaryota > Metazoa > Arthropoda > Insecta > Orthoptera > Acrididae > Schistocerca > Schistocerca serialis. Next base: position 319,003,089 of record NC_064646.1, read on the forward strand.
TTGAGCATAAATACCGCGAATGTACCTGGGCTCTTCGGTAGTTGTCCACTCACCAAAATATGGCTGGACGTGTTTGGGCCGAAATATCATGGCAGAATGTCGACAGAATCCGGCTGCACGCCAAAAAATTATTGGAAAAAAAGAAGTGCATCAAACGAGGCTTGTGTAAAAAACTACAAACTTGAAACAGGTGCTTCGAACGCGTGGTGTGGTGTTTCTTTTCATGGACTGAATTTTAATTCGTGGGAACTGTCATTGATAATTATAGTATAGATTATTCATCTTGTCAGCTGAAGTTGGTGGAACAGTTATCAGTCTGGCGGCATATTTTTGTCAACACCATCATTGTTATAATCTGAGATCCAATATTTTTCCATTCTTCCGTAATTCGTGGAGTAGCTGTACATTTTTTTATGTTTTCCTTATGTAACTTTTGATCTTCCTGTGGAAAGGATGGAGTTAAATAAATGTAAATACCGTGTGATTAGGGCCTCCCATCGAATAGACTGTTCGCCGGGTGCAAGTTTTTCGATTTGACAAGACTTCGGCGACTTGCGCGTCGATGGGGATCAAATAATGATGATTAGGACAACACAACACCAAGTCCCTGAGCGGAAAAAAAAATCTCCGACCCAGCAGGGAACCGAACCAGGGCCCTTAGAATTTATATTCTGTCGCGCTAACTACTCAGCTACCGGGGGCGGAGAGGGTGGAGTTGATTTCTCATGGTACTAAGATGTTTTAACCTAGGACCTTCATGTCACTGTTTCCTATCCTGATCAAATTTACACCATTGTACTGTTACTTCATTTTGTGCTTATAAAATACGTGTTTAAATTCCTTGAATTCATTAAAACACTTTTCTACAGTGCTTGACTAATATTATATTTACAATTTTTATAAATGATGCCATTTTACAATATTTCTTAGTGATATTGTTCTTGATTCGTTTTTGTACATGTTATCTGTTTCTGTGGTATCACAGGAGTCGCAGTTGGTAACGGAATTGTAAGATTTCATCTGTCGCCAATAGCAGTCCTGCGGAATCTGGTGGAACCAATGGTGCACACCCAGTGAGCCACGCGTCCAGGAGCTCCGTGCTACGAGCGCCCTCTGCCGCCACAACACAGGATGGCCTGTGGCAACTGCTCCGCCCCATTCACACTCGGAGCCACTTCGCTACGTGATGCTACACGGATACCAACTAGTAGCGGCTCTAGCTCTTTCTTTCATTCCTTACTTCAGAGAGCCTCTTCCTTGTTGACATTGAGAGCTGGAGTCTATTTATTGCTGTTTTATTTGTGATGAGTCTTTGTACACTTAGAGAAATACAAGTTAAGTAAATATCCTCCTGTTTCTGTGTTAACTTGTTCGCTAATCAGTTTTGCCCCTGTCCAGCTTTCTACGACGACAGGTGTTGCACCACTCTGTAGTTCACCTCTCCTTACCATTGTGTATGAAGCCATATGCAACAGTTTCTACAGAATAAATGAGGCTGAAACTGTTATGTCTACAACTTTGCTTCCGCCGTTTTGCAACAGACGGCAGTAGCGGCAAATGGGGATCGGGTAGTTGGCCATAGGTGTAATACAATAAGCTTATGAATCTGCAAACATAATGCCGTAAAAATATTATCGATTTGTGATTGCACCATAAGGTTATTCTCGATTAAGTACGTCAACTTACGTACCCATTTCTCGCCATTAGCGGGAAGTTTTAATTTTCTGCTTTAACATGAAGAGATCTGCGGCTATGGCTCTTAAAATGATGGGTAGGACCAATGGTGCGGGAACTATTGGTGGAAGAACGTGCAGAGAATGTTTTCAACGCCTTAAGAACGGTGATTTTGATGTCGAAGACCGGCTTGGCGGGGGAAGACAGTACGTTTTCGTAGCTACTGAAACAGACGAAGACAGTGTCAGGACATCATTATCGAAAGCAACTGATGCGTTCGAGCCCAGCACTGAAACACAAACGGCCAGAGTACAGCGATAGACACGTAAAGGTAGTTTTGCAGCAGGTCAGTCCTCGACCCCATGTCGCAAAGCCTGTCAAAATATATGTGGAAACGTTGAAATTAGAAGTCCTATCCCTCCCGCCGCATTCTCCATACGTTGCTCTCTCTGACTACCACCTTTTTCGATCAGTGGCATACAGTCTGGCTGACCAGCGCTTCCGATCGTATGTTGTTGTTGTTGTGGTCTTCAGTCCTGAGACTGGTTTGATGCAGCTCTCCATTCTGCTGTATCCTGTGCAAGCTTACTGGAACCTACATCCTTCTGAATCTGCTTAGTGTATTCATCTTTTGGTCTCCCTCTACGATTTTTACCCTCCACGCTGCCCTCCAATACTAAATTGGTGATCCCTTGATGCCTCAGAACATGCCCTACCAACCAGTCCCTTCTTCTTGTCAAGTTGTGCCACAAACTCCTCTTCTCCCCAATTCTATTCAATACCTCCTCATTAGTTACGTGATCTACCCATCTAATCTTCAGCATCCTTCTGTAGCACCACATTTCGAAAGCTTCTATTCTCTTCTTGTCCAAACTATTTATCGTCCATGTTTCACTCCCATACATGGCTGCACTCCATACAAATACTTTCAGAAACGACTTCCTGACACTTAAATCAAATTCCTCTTCTTCAGAAACGCTTTCCTTGCCATTGCCAGTCTACATTTTATATCCTCTCTACTTCGACCATCATCAGTTATTTTGCTCCCCAAATAGCAAAGCTCCTTTACTACTTTAAGTGTATCATTTCCTAATCCAATTCCCTCAGCATCACCCGACTTAATTCGACTACATTCCATTATCCTCGATTTGCTTTTGTTGATGTTCATCTTGTATCCTCCTTTCAAGACACTGTCCATTCCGTAACAAGGGCAAAACTGAATCGATTCATGGATCCCCACAAAAGACGCACAGTTCTTCCGCCACGGGATTCATATGCTATCCGAAAGATGGGAGAAGGTAGTGGCCAGCGATGGGCAGTACTATGAATCATAATTTTTTTTGTAAGTTTCTCACAATAAAGCATGGAACCTTGAGAAAAAACTGCGGAGGCAAAGTTGTAGATCTAGTATAATTTTTTATTTTTGGAGCAAGTCTGTGTATTAATTATTCTTGTTTCTTAATTGAAACTTCGGAGTTCAGTGTTTGAACAAATGTCTATTTTTTTTGCATTGTAATATATAGTGAGATCTGTTGATAGCAATAGTAAATTGAACAAGTAATGAGTGAATACAAACTGCTAGTAAGTTTTTTCTAAATGTACAAATGCTACAAATATAGGATTGCCCTTTCGCAATCGATTTTTTTTAAAAGATAAGTCGTAGGGTCAGCGTATCTTTGCATTTTTCTACATTTCTACGGGAGCCAAACTGATCATCCCCTAGGTTTGATTCTACTAGTTCTTCCATTCTTCTGTAAATAAATGTGTCAGTACTTTGAAACCATGACGTATTAAACTGATAGTTACATATAGTTCACACTTGTCAGCACTTGGCTCCTTTGGAGTTGGACGATATTTAACCTGCCTGTTATACCTTAAAAGACAGGTTACAAGTGTGGTAGGAGCCGACAGGTAACTGGCGGGTATCGCTTCCACCGCTGCTGCCTCGCCGCTCTCCGGCTTCCCGCGGGCCGTTCGGCCGCCCCTGCGGCGTGTTTCCTTCTCATTACTCGCGGAGACGCTAAGTGGATTTCCCGGAGATCTGACACAATCGCGGCTGCTCCCGTATTCATGGCGCCCGCGGCGGACCGAGAACAACGGAACGCAACGCTCCGCGGAAGCGGGCGCACGCTGCAACCGAGGCGAGTCCTCACAGCACTCCCTCTCTCTGCTGCACGCCAAGCCAAACATTTCATTTCATGAGCAAGCACGCTGCACACTCCAGATTACGTACATTACTTCTGCCTTCATATTCTGCGGTCCTGCTTTGTGGGCTACCTTACCTTTCTTAGGCTAACAAAACCTTTGCAGACGGTGAGCCGCGATGCAGCAGGTAAGACTCTGTTCTCGTGTTTGGTGAGACAGCAGCTTATTTCGAAAGATAGTTCTGAGTTGCCAGCACTAGAGCTCAAGGAGTAAACGCATACTGTAGACAATTCAAGATACTATATAATTTTAATTAATATTGCGTTTCTACTGGTTGCTGGTGAGGAGGAAACTTAGTTATTAGTATTTTATTAATGATCTCATTCATAAGTAGCCATATCACAGTCATCACAGTCGCTCAAGAAAGTTATAATTAAGCTTTACTTGTTTAATCAGAATCGTACGATGACTCTCCTTGTCCGCAGTCTCGATGATCTGAAGCGATTTGCAATCCTGTGTAAATAAACTGTCTTGGTTTTCTTGAGTTCCGTAGTCAGTCGGGAAACCTCAGATCAAGCGGAAAGTTTGCTTTGACAGAGTTTAATTATCCGATCAAATAAAGGAGCTCTTGGATCTAATAATTGCAGGTTCGTTTGCAATTCATCGGAAGTTCCCTTCTGATTACCAACGAAATGACACCTCCGTCCAAATTTTCAATTGGAGAATACATATATAATGAAATTCCTTACACACCTTTGACGTAAATGCTCAGTATATATTATCGTGAGTAGCATACAATATATTTTCAATCTCTTTCTTTCAGTAATCTCGATAGCAAACTTACAATTATTCAATGCGGCTATTCGGCACGGAGAACATCCTAGAAGTCCCCTCAACACACCAGAGAGAATATTACAAAGAGTAATTACGCGCTCATGGAATAGTAATAGTACTGTACTACTTTGCGCATCGATTCTGCGAGTATATAGATGGTCAAGTAGGAAACGTAATTCACTCATAGAATTGTGCAGGGATAATTAGTAGAATATTACAACTAGAAGCGAAAACCTATCTGACTCAATTCTGTGTAAACGTCATCTTAGAAACGGTAACAATAATGTACAACATTAAGAAAAGTTACTAGAGGTACTTTGATAGAAGTGCAACTGTTATGAACTAACACGACAAGTTACACGACTCTACACGTAGTTAAAATAGGTGTTCAAAAAGTCGTCCTTGTACCCCAATGCAGGCCTGTACCCGTCGCCGCAATGTGTTTTTACTCGTTTCAAACTCGCCTGGATTATTTAAAAATTCCTGACAAGCATTGACAGGTCTCTGATCCATTTCTTCAACCGTGTTAACCGGAGTGGCGTATACCATATCTTTAAGCTGGTCCCAAACACAGAAATCCGCAGGGTTCAGATCAAGTGATGCTGAAGGACACAATACAGATCCTTCCCACCCAGTCCACCTTTCATCATATCAGGGCGTTAGACGTCTCAACACAGAAGCAAAATGTGCCGGTGCTCCATCGTTCATGTACCACATCTTCTGGCTTTGATCTAAGGGAACATCCTCAAGCAATCGTGCAAGACGAAATCAAAGTCGAAGGTAATTCCATACATCGAATTTGTTTGGTAAAACGCATGGCCCAGTAAGACGATCACCTAGTACCCCTAACCATACATTCAATGCGAAACGTCGCCGATGTGGAGACTCATGTGCACTACGTAGATTGGAGCTTAGATAACTCCAGACCTGAGTACTGTGATAATTAAACAGAGCATCACGAGGGAACCCTGTTTCATCTGTAAATGTTATTGTCAAACGTAGGGACATCTGCGGCTTGTTCTTTTATCCACTGACAGACCATTAGTCCAGTCCGCCTGACTAAGAGACTGAACTTGTTGGAGGTGGTGTGAATACACTGCATTGTGATGCATTATTCTCCAAACACTACTCTAACTCTTTCCAGGAATTTGGCTCAAATGGCTCTGAGCACTATGGGACTTAACATCTTAGGTCATCAGTCCCCTAGAACTTAGAACTACTTAAACCTAACTAACCTAAGGACATCACACACATCCATGCCCGAGGCAGGCTTCGAACCTGCGACCGTAGCAGTCCCGCGGTTCCGGACTGCAGCGCCTAGAACCGCACGGCCACCGCGGCCGGCTTTCCAGGAATTTGTGGGGCAAGTTTGCTTATCGAGATTCCTTGAGTATGTTAGATTGCTTCCAACACATCTTCAAACACAGTTGTAATTCGTACAGGCCTACCCGCTCCCGAGGGCCTGCAGCTTTACTGTATGATTACATGATGATGGCGTCCTCTTGGGTAAAATATTCCGGAGGTAAAATAGTCCCCCATTCGGATCTCCGGGCGGGGACTACTCAAGAGGATGTCGTTATCAGGAGAAAGAAAACTGGCGTTCTACGGATCGGAGCGTGGAATGTCAGATCCCTTAATCGGGCAGGTAGGTTAGAAAATTTAAAAAGGGAAATGGATAGGTTGAAGTTAGATATAGTGGGAATTAGTGAAGTTCGGTGGCAGGAGGAACAAGACTTCTGGTCAGGTGACTACAGGGTTATAAACACAAAATCAAATAGGGGTAATGCAGGAGTAGGTTTAATAATGAATAAAAAAATAGGAATGCGGGTAAGCTACTACAAACAGCATAGTGAACGCATTATTGTGGCCAAGATAGATACGAAGCCCACACCTACTACAGTAGTACAAGTTTATATGCCAACTAGCTCTGCAGATGACGAAGAAATTGAAGAAATGTATGATGAAATAAAAGAAATTATTCAGATTGTGAAGGGAGACGAAAATTTAATAGTCATGGGTGACTGGAATTCGAGTGTAGGAAAAGGGAGAGAAGGAAACATAGTAGGTGAATATGGATTGGGGGACAGAAATGAAAGAGGAAGCCGCCTGGTCGAATTTTGCACAGAGCACAACATAATCATAACTAACACTTGGTTTAAGAATCATGAAAGAAGGTTGTATACATGGAAGAACCCTGGAGATACTAAAAGGTATCAGATAGATTATATAATGGTAAGACAGAGATTTAGGAACCAGGTTTTAAATTGTAAGACATTTCCAGGGGCAGATGTGGACTCTGACCACAATCTATTGGTTATGACCTGTAGATTAAAACTGAAGAAACTGCAAAAAGGTGGGAATTTAAGGAGATGGGACCTGGATAAACTAAAAGAACCAGAGGTTGTACAGAGATTCAGAGATAGCATAAGGGAGCAATTGACAGGAATGGGGGAAATAAATACAGTAGAAGAAGAATGGGTAGCTTTGAGGGATGAAGTAGTGAAGGCAGCAGTGGATCAAGTAGGTAAAAAGACGAGGGCTAGTAGAAATCCTTGGGTAACAGAAGAAATATTGAATTTAATTGATGAAAGGAGAAAATATAAAAATGCAGTAAGTGAAACAGGCAAAAAGGAATACAAACGTCTCAAAAATGAGATCGACAGGAAGTGCAAAATGGCTAAGCAGGGATGGCTAGAGGACAAATGTAAGGATGTAGAGGCCTATCTCACTAGGGGTAAGATAGATACCGCCTACAGGAAAATTAAAGAGACCTTTGGAGATAAGAGAACGACTTGTATGAATATCAAGAGCTCAGATGGAAATCCAGTTCTAAGCAAAGAAGGGAAAGCAGAAAGGTGGAAGGAGTATATAGAGGGTCTATACAAGGGCGATGTACTTGAGGACAATATTATGGAAATGGAAGAGGATGTAGATGAAGATGAAATGGGAGATATGATACTGCGTGAAGAGTTTGACAGAGCACTGAAAGACCTGAGTCGAAACAAGGCCCCCGGAGTAGACAATATTCCATTGGAACTACTGACGGCCGTGGGAGAGCCAGTCCTGACAAAACTCTACCATCTGGTGAGCAAGATGTATGAAACAGGCGAAATACCCACAGACTTCAAGAAGAATATAATAATTCCAATCCCAAAGAAAGCAGGTGTTGACAGATGTGAAAATTACCGAACTACCAGCTTAATAAGTCACAGCTGCAAAATACTAACACGAATTCTTTACAGACGAATGGAAAAACTAGTAGAAGCCAACCTCGGGGAAGATCAGTTTGGATTCCGTAGAAACACTGGAACACGTGAGGCAATACTGACCTTACGACTTATCTTAGAAGAAAGATTAAGGAAAGGCAAACCTACGTTTCTAGCATTTGTAGACTTAGAGAAAGCTTTTGACAATGTTGACTGGAATACTCTCTTTCAAATTCTAAAGGTGGTAGGGGTAAAATACAGGGAGCGAAAGTCTATTTACAATTTGTACAGAAACCAGATGGCAGTTATAAGAGTTGAGGGACATGAAGGGGAAGCAGTGGTTGGGAAGGGAGTAAGACAGGGTTGTAGCCTCTCCCCGATGTTGTTCAATCTGTATATTGAGCAAGCAGTAAAGGAAACAAAAGAAAAATTCGGAGTAGGTATTAAAATTCATGGAGTAGAAATAAAAACTTTGAGGTTCGCCGATGACATTGTAATTCTGTCAGAGACAGCAAAGGACTTGGAAGAGCAGTTGAATGGAATGGACAGTGTCCTGAAAGGAGGATATAAGATGAACATCAACAAATGCAAAACAAGGATAATGGAATGTAGTCTAATTAAGTCGTTTGATGCTGAGGGAATTAGATTAGGAAATGAGGCACTTAAAGTAGTAAAGGAGTTTTGCTATTTGGGGAGCAAAATAACTGATGATGGTCGAAGTAGAGAGGATATAAAATGTAGGCTGGCAATGGCAAGGAAAGCGTTTCTGAAGAAGAGAAATTTGTTAACATCCAGTATTGATTTAAGTGTCAGGAAGTCATTTCTGAAAGTATTCGTATGGAGTGTAGCCATGTATGGAAGTGAAACATGGACGATAAATAGTTTGGACAAGAAGAGAATAGAAGCTTTCGAAATGTGGTGCTACAGAAGAATGCTGAAGATTAGATGGGTAGATCACATAACTAATGAGGAAGTATTGAATAGGATTGGGGAGAAGAGAAGTTTGTGGCACAACTTGACCAGAAGAAGGGATCGGTTGGTAGGACATGTTCTGAGGCATCAAGGGATCACCAATTTAGTATTGGAGGGGAGCGTGGAGGGTAAAAATCGTAGAGGGAGACCAAGAGATGAATACACTAAGCAGATTCAGAAGGATGTAGGTTGCAGTAGGTACTGGGAGATGAAAAAGCTTGCACAGGATAGAGTAACATGGAGAGCTGCATCAAACCAGTCTCAGGACTGAAGACCACAACAACAACAACATACCCGCTCCCGCGGCATGTAGGAAGCTCCCAGTTTCTCGAAGGCGTAAATACACCCTAGCAAACGTTCGACTCTCAGTCGCCTTCGTGCAGGGTATGATTCTTGGTACAAGCGTGCAGTCTCCCGTGCATGCCGTGTGCCCTACCGTACATGAAGTGCACATCTGCAAACTCATCATCAGTGTAATGTTCCACGTTACCAGCAACACTAATACAGCAGAAGCGACCTCCGCAAACAACTGACATGAGTCGCGCTCTGACTGTGTACTCTGAGCACTATGGGACTTAACATCTGTGGTCATCAGTCGACTGTGTACTGTAATGTCGTGCCCATTCTATTTACAGCTGAAATGTAAACAAAGACCACACGACAGGCTGATCTGCTATATTTGTATTTGCACAGAATCACGGCAGTAGTGGCTCGTAACGATAAAGTCGCAATTATCTCGCAAACGGTTTGTCTGCGTACCTATGTTTACTGAGACTTTTATGTTCCCCGTATAAAGTATTTTCTGCTGTATTCGTTTATACCATTAATTATCGTATACCCCTTACTTCGTTTCTCTATTGTTATCACGTGAGCTGATGATGTGAGAAGTATCACAGTAGTCCACAATAGCAGAACTGAAAATAAAACCACATACGGCGAGAGACGGTTTATCCAAATAGCAGATACTAGGGGCCATGCACTGTCAGGGATCCAACGATTGGAAGCCCAATATTTTCGAGAAAAATTAACTAGTAGCAATTTCAAACAACAAACAGTAATACTGTATAACCTTACATGCTCTTGACTCTGCTGTATTTTTGAAGCGTGGAGAATAATAGATCCCTGAAATAAAACCGTATTTTCGAATTTATGAATAATGTTTTAGTCGCTATGCTACACGTCTTGACAAAAAAGGTTAAGCGAACAGAAGATAAGTAGGAAACAAAATGAAACTCCAAGGGTTGGGAGAATATGAGATGTTATTACAGTCAAATGGTTCAAATGGCTCTAAGCACTATGGGACTTAACATCTGAGGTCATCAGTCCCCTAGAACTTACAACTACTTAAACCTAACTAACCTAAGGACATCACACACATCCACGCCCGAGGCAGGATTCGAACCTGCGACCGTAGCGGTCGCGCGGTTCCAGACTGAAGCGCCTAGAATCGCTCGGCCCCACCGGCCGGCTATTATAGTCAATTTTGCAAATAACGTGGCAGCATGGACCACTTGTCAGTATGATAATACACTCCTTTTGGCATAGGAGCAAGTCCCGATCCTTTTGTGGAGTGTGTCATAAAGTCGTTGTATCCTCTCCTGGTCCTTGATATACTGCTAGTGGGACAGAAATGACGTATGGGCTAGTACCACTTATGTTCTATCGGAGACAGATCTGGTGGCCTTGCAGGCTGCAGGAGCGCCTCAACATCACGTACACAGTTCGTAGAGGCATGTGCCACGTATGGACAAGTATTGTCCTGTTGAAAAATGGCACTGCGATACTATCACGTGAGAGGTAAAGAGGTAACACATAACGACACAGGATGTCTGTCACGTACCGGACGTACCATTGTGCCGTCAGAGTTTCCTCGACCACCATCAGCCTTACCTTAAGTCGCACCCGATAGCCTCTCATACGGTAACACGTGACGCCACTGTACCTCTCCGAAACTGGAAGAATGGAAACTGTCTCCAGGTCGTCGACATCCTCGCCGACGTTGGTAATCCGGGCTAATGCAGAACAGCAACTCATTGTTAAACACAATGTGACGCCATTAGTTAGCAGTCCATGCATGCTGGTCACGACATCACGGTAAACGCAGCCTAAATATGGCACAGTAAATCCCTATTCCGGCAGCTGCTAGTTTCAAACCAATGGTGCGGAATGACACACTGTGTCGCAGGCGGTCCATTATTTGTTCTAGGATAGCAGCGCAAGTGTCAATGGGTTACGATGTGCCTGATGCACAGTAAGCCGATTCTCCCTTGTGACGGTAGGGCGAGACGAGTATTCCTGCTTTCAAGCTCCCATGCAGTCCAACAAAAGGGCAATGTCACCTGCGAATGACCCACAAATCAGTATCACACACGATTCGACCTACCAAGCAAGTGGAGGCTCATAATTAGATCCCTTTCAAACTCTGTGAGGGGCTTATAACGCTGCCTCACATGAGTACGTGGCATCTCCCTGCTCTTGACAGTGGTCACTTCAACATATGATGCTGTTTATACCTATTATATCGCTTTCCAGTCCCAAAAACAACACTGAACACGAACGGCGTTTCACTTATTACAGAGAATTACCCACAGATTAATTGATGTTTCATGTGAACTTCTGTTCCACTATGGTATGCTGTTCATCATTACGAACTTGCATTACAATATTCTTTTTTCTACAATATTCTTTTTGCTTAATATTGTTAACACAGCTCGGCTAAAAATCGTTTGTCGATACACCTCGCACAAAACGAAGTAGGCTGCTAAGAGAAACAGAATAATCCCAGAGCAAGACACCCACTTCGTTAGAATTAATGTTAGTGATAATATACATCATTTACTGCTACTTTCACGTTCCTGCTTTAAGCACATTTCACTAATTTTATGTTCACCCTATTTGGCATGTGTAAACGCATTCCTGTACAGTTTTTCGCATGGTTCCAGTTTCTAATGCTAAGCACAACAAACATAAGGCATTCCCGAATGGCACGTCACGAATTTTTACTGTGTGCCACAGTCGAATGGTGTATGTTGTGAAATTTTAATCTGTCCATATGTCAACTATCAACGTCAAGCCAAGTCCTTTGTCACAGATCTACTGTGTACTGTATGTACTTCGTATTTACAGCTAAATTAAGGTACTGCTTTATGACACTATTCTTGTTAGTACGAGGGGCGTTCCATAAGTAATGCAACACACTTTTTACCTCAGTTAGTTGCGGTTGAAAAACTGTGGAATTTGTTGTTGTATATCATGGAGTATTCAGGGTTCAGCCCCTATAGTTCATTCAGTTCCGATAGTTGGTGGCGCTATAGGTGGGCTTCAAAGTGGTGATTGTAAAGGAGGGCCGGTCGTTGTGGCCGAGCGGTTCTAGGCGCTTCAGCCTGGAACCGTGCGACCGCTACGGTTTCAGGTTCGAATCCTGCCTCGGGCATGGATGTGTGTAATGTATTTAGGTTAATTAGGTTTAAGTAGCTCTAAGTTCTTGTGGACTGATGACCTCAGATGTTAAGTCCTATAGTACTCAGAGTCATTCTTTGTAAAGAAGGTGCGTTCCAAGCAGAGAGCTGTCACTGAGTTTCTTTTGGTGGAAAACCAGAGCATCGCAGATATTCATAGCTGCTTGCAGAATGTCTACAGAGACCTGGCAGTGAACAAAAGCTAGGTGGGTCGCTCGGCGAGGCGTCTGTCATCGTCTGTCCTATTTATCGTGTGCCAGCCAGCGGCACACAGGAGTGACTCCTGCAATGTGTTCCTCGCCAGCAAAACGGAAACTAACTTCTCCTTCTCCATGACAATGCAAGGCCTCAAATAATTCTGCACACCCGAGAGCAGGTCACAAAATCTCGTTGGGCTCTTCTTACTCATCCACCCTATAGTCCGGATCTCGCTCCTACCATGTGTTTGGCCCAATGAAGTATGCACTCCGCAGGGAGCAGAAAGTGGATGATGGAGAGGTTATTGATGCAGCAAGACGTTGTCTCCGACGTCGTCCAGAAGAGTGGTGCCCTGTGGACATACAGGTCCTCCCAGTAAGGTAGCGTAAGGCCATCGCATTGAAAGGAGAATATGTTGGGAAAAAAGGTTTTGTAGCCAAAGCAGTGGGGAATAATATGGTGTACTGGAGTCCTGAATAAAACCGATCTGCTTTCAAAATAATGTGTTGCATTATTTATTAATATCCCTCGTAGTTACGGTTTCTCAGACATCTGATTATCATGTCACAATGCACCTGAGGACGGTCCGTTTGTGAGCGAAACTGCTTATTTAATGAAGTGGATTTACACGTGTGTAAAGATGATTTTCCAAAAATCTTCCTAAGTTTATAATACAATGCATTCTATTTTTTTAAAGTGATCTGTACAAGCTTACGATTTTTGCTACCCTATTCGGCGTAGGCTGAACACTGTTTATGACCACTACCACGTCGGTGATGCACAGACCTGTGAAACAAACAGGCAGTTCGTGACATTTGATGACAGAAGAGTTTATAAAGTGCACGGCTAACCAGAAGCCAAGTCCAGAGCACAGCCAAAGACGTCATAAACATGCACAAACAGATCAGTGTGCGATCCGAATAGAAACACGTGAGCACAGGTAATGTCAGTCGCCCTGCTATCAATGGCACGCATTGAAGGTTTCGTGGAGTAGTGAGAACAGACGGTCAAGAGCGGGGCCATGGTGTTTACATACTTGTCGCGTCAGTGGATAGGCCCACGTGAGATACCCAAGGTGACCACAGCGCCATCCACAGAAACAAACTACGGCCCTGATTTGTAGCCTGGCTATCTCTGACCCTTCCCCCCAATCGACGCCCAGATTGCACAGGTAATCCGAATCCCTTTTGGATACTTTGACAGCATGGAACAGTTTTTCTCATTTTCACTTGGGCCTTTGTCCCGCTTCAACGCGGGGTCGTCCGTGTTAGTACGGATTTATCACTGTTAGTTGCAGAGGGTGGCCGAATGCCCTTTCTATCACCCCCCCCCCCCCTCAGGACAGTACTAGTGCACCCCAGCTCTCTCTGTCTAGAGTAAGCGCCGGCCATGGTGGCCAAGCGGTTCTAGGCGCAGCAAGTCTGGAACCGCGCGACCGCTACAGCCGCAGGTTTGAATCCTACCTCGGGCATGGATGTGTGTATGTGTGTGATGTCCTTAGGTTAGTTAGGTTTAAGTAGTTCTAAGTCCTATGGACTGATGACCTCAGAAGTTAAGTCCCATGGTGCTCAGAGCCATTTGAACCGTTTTTGTCTAGAGAAAGCCGTGAAATAGTGCGAACGTTTTCAAATGTCGGCGAGTCGTGTAACTCAGGCGGAACATGGGAACCAGCCCGGTATTCAACTAGCCGTATGTGGAAAACCGTCTAAAAACCACATCCAGGCTGGCTGGCGTACTGGCCCTCGTCGTTAATTCTCTGGGCGGATTCCAACCGGGGCCGGCGCGTCTACCCGAGTCGAGGAAGCGGCGCATTAGCGCTCTCGGTACCATGGCGGGTCTGACAGCACAGAACAGTAAGGGGTATAAATTAGACAAATTTTTATTAAAACTAATTCAGAGCATCACCGGCAAATTCGAGTCATGCCAAAGACAGAGGCAGAAGCAGGAAACGAGCCAGTACATCGCGAGTGGGTCAGGTTGTCAACACATTACGACACTGTCTCCCGAGTGAAGGTACGCATTCAGCAGAAAGGAGGCTGTGACATAAAAGCAAAGGAAGCGAGACAAGCATATTCGTTAGCTCGTAAGAGACATTACAAGAAACTCTATCTCTTCCATAAGGGCACACAGTGGAGAACTGACACAGTACTTAACAGCCTGTTAAGCGAATACAGCAGAGTAAGGAGGACACTTGCGGCCATTAGGAACCGAGCCTTGGGTCACTGCCTCTCTTTAAACACTACCTCTCTTGTCATGAGTAGACTACTGCGATCAACGTCATTCACAGTAATAGCACTCGATTCCATGATTACGATATTATAGTGAATCTATGTCCTAGATGCTTCAACTCACTCTATGAACTAAGTCAAAATGATGGTCCTCGCTTGATGAACTCCATACTGCTCTCCGCCTAGATCCACCACATCACATGCTGCTGCCAGCACTGAACTTCAGCATGGGCCTCTTGGGATCTATGTTCCTTTTCGACATTCAGGCGCCTTCGGGTGCTGAAACCTACCCAGAGGTGTGGAGCAGTTCAACCGACCACACGCCTCCCGATACCCGTAACTCGCAGATGGGTAATTGTAGAATCTGGAGTAGAGCCGACTACATTCCGGCAGCTAGCCCGGTAGGGCCGCGCCTGCACGTCACCTCCTGGTTGTACGTCAGCTGGAATCCAGCATGCAGCTGAATGAGCAACAGCCGAGGCTGGTGCGGAAGAACGACCACTTGTAAACATTGTCATAAATGACCGAACTCTTAACAAAGTTTCGCTGGCGTCGTTGACGCTTCGCAGGTTCCCAACAGCTAGCCTGACTTCACAGAGAGGTGTCTCTGCTCGGTTCTCTGTAATAATAAATTATCAATGTCGAAACAGTCTATGCAGCTCAGCACCTGCAGCCGCGAACTTCTGTCTGACCTGATGGCTTGCTTACCGGCGGTTTGGGCAATGGTATAAAACTGCTACAGTGGCTAGCTCAATGTTCCTGCTAAGTGAAAACGATAACAACTGCTCGCTTGGTTACTTTCAGTACATAAAAGATGTGAATAAGAATGGTGTAAAATTTTATTTCAGTTTGTGATCAAAAAGACATATTATTCATAAATGTCACGCAGAAAAAACTTTTCTGACTTGCGACGATTGCGACAGTTGTAGTTTTTCTTAGCATTTGCAACAACACGGTGTACATCGTAGACAACAGCTTCAATATCAGTACAAAGTGACCGTTTTTGTATAGATGTACTGCGTGTTTCGTCTCAACAGGATGACTACAGATGAATGCATGACTGTTGAATTCGATTGGTATAATTGTGTTCTAAACTAGAAGTGTTTTTTTTTTTTATTATTTATTCTTCCTACTTCTGGAAAGCGTAACTGGGGCGGAACGCTTATCCAGCCCACCAGTGCCTAGATGACTGCACACACCCACCTGGAAATTACATTCAGGCTGACCAGCAGAAACAACTTGGAACGACAACACGCGCCTCCGCTATCTGACAGTCTTGAAACGTAAAGACAAAGCCACGTCACTGGATAACAAGATCCTTATTAAGTAGATACACAAAAAAACAGTGTGTCATTTAACTATTCGCTTCTCTAAACACTGGACTTCCCTTATTATTACTTGAACCCAATAAATATCAAATGTGACGAGTCTCGATAGACGTGCAGTAACGGTTTAAAAAAACAAAGCGAACAGCATCTGGTATACTGGTTGCATCTGGTAGTGCTTAAATTGGTGAAATAAAATGTTGGCAGACATTATTTTCAAATATTATATGGAAGAAAAATAAATACATTATAAAAGCGTCCATGCACAACTGAAAACCTGCCCTGCATACTGTTGTTGTGTACGACTCGTTACACAATAGTAGAGAGAGATGGGCTATAGCGTGGTGCAGCAACTGTCCTTGTAGTAAAACTAGACAGGAGTAGAAATGATTACCGAACAAGTAACACAGAGGATTTACTTAACTTGTATTCCTCCGATCGTAAGAACACTCAGTACAAATAGTGCGACCAGAGTTAGAATCCAGCTCATAATGTCTACAAGAAAGAGTCTTTTTTCACTTGAACAATGAAGGCGGCATCTGCGTAGCGTCATGTTGCCAAATGCCTCTGAGCGCAAGTAGGCTGAGTTGCTGCCGCCAGCCACCTATATTAAGAGCAACTTAAATTGGAAAGACCACATAGATAATATCGTGGGGAAGACGAAACGAAGACTGCACTTTGTCGTCAGAACACTTAGAAGATGCGACAAACCCACTAAAGAGACAGCCTACATTACACTTGCCCGTCTTCTGCTGGAATATTGATGCGCGGCATGCGATCCTTACCAGGTGGGATTGACGGAGGACATCGAAAAAGTCCAAAGAAGGGCAGCTCGTTTCGCGTTATCGCGCAATAGGGGTGAGAGTGTCACTGATATGATACGGGAGTTGGGATGGCGGTCACTGAAACAAAGGCAGTTTTCTTTGCGGCGAGATCTATTTACGAAATTTCAATAACCAACTTTCTCTTTCGAACGCGTAAATATTTTGTTGACACCCACCTACGTAAGGAGAAATGATCATCATAATAAAATAAGAGAAATTAGAGCTCGAACGGAAAGATTTAGGTGTTCCTTTCTCCCACGCGCCATTCGAAAGTGGAATGGTAGAGGAATAGTATGAAAATGGTTCGATGAACCCTCTGCCAGGCACTTAAGTGTGAAATGCAGAGTAACCACGTAGATGTAGATATTACGGTGGCAGAGGGCGCTCAGGTACACAGCTGCTGGAATCGTGTCTCAGCGGACGCACACCATTAGCTCCGCCAGATACCGCGTGACGGCTGTTGGCGTCGAACGGAAACTTACTATTCTGTTACCAACGAAACGACGCCTGTGGATGGTGTCGATACGTAATGCCACACATATGGCTGCTTGATATGATTACCTCTAATTTCGAAGTAGATGCTATGGTTCAATCATACTTAGGGCGCAACAGGAAAGAGGAAGAAAACATAGACATGAGTCTGGAAAAAACTTCCTTTCCATTGTTTGATTTACCACATAACTGTTCTCCGAAAAGTACGACCAATGTTGACAAGTAAAGGGGTAATAACAACTACAGCATGATATTCGCTAAGGTTGCGTGTTTGGGCTACAACAGAGTCATCAAAATATTGCGTTTACAACATTACTTTATTGAGGAAATTACAACTACATTTACAACCAAAGAAGGAATAGTAGCAATTAATACATTTCATTTGTCACAGATGAAATGCGGTAATAAGAGTGTCTTTATAAACTGAAGAGCCAAAGAAACTGGTATAACTGCCTAATATCGCGTAGAGCCCCACGAGCACGCAGAAGTGCCACAACACGACGTGGCATGGATTCTACTAATGTCTGAAGTAGTGCTGGAGTGAACTGACTCCATGAATCCTGCAGGGCTGTACATAAATCCATAAGAATACGATGGAGATCTCTTCTGAACAGCACGTTGCAAGGCAACCCAGATATACTCAATAATCTTCATGTCTGGGGCGTTTTCAGGCCAGCGGAAGTGTTTAAACTCGGAAGAGTGTTCCTAGAGCCACTCTGTAGCAATTCTGGACGTGTGAGGTGTCGCATGTTCCTGCTGGAATTGCTAAGTCCGTCGGAATGCACAATGGACATAATGGATGCAGGTGATCAGACAGGATGCTTACATACATATCACCTGACTGAGTCTATCTAGATGTATCAAGGGTCCAACATCACTCCAACTGCACGCGCCCCACACCACTACAGAGACTCCACCAGCTTGAACAGTCCCCTACTCACATGCAGGCTCCATGGATTCATGAGGTTGTCTCCATACACGTATACGTCCATCCGCTCGATACAATTTGAAACGAGACTTGTCCGACCAGGAAACATGTTTCCAGTCATCCACGGTCCAATGTTGGTATTGACGGGCCCAGGCGCGGCGTAAAGCTTTGTGTTGTGCAGTCATGAAGGGTACAAGAGTGGGCCTTCGGCTCCGAAAGCCCATATCGATTATGTTTCGTTGAATGGTTCGCACACTGACACTTGTTGATGGCCCAGCACTTAAATCTGCAGCAATTTGCGGAAGGGTTGCACTTCTGTCACATTGGACGATTCTCTTCAGTCGTCGTTGGTCCCGTTCTTGCAGGATCTTTTTCCTGCTTCAGCGATGTCACAGATTTGGTGTTTTACCGGATTCCTGATATTCAATGTACACCCGTGCAATGATCGGGCGGGAAAATTCCCCACTTGATCGCTACCTCGGAGATGCTGTGTCCGATCGCTCGTGCGCCGACTGTAGCACCACGTTCAAACTCGCTTACATCTTGATAACCTGCCATTGTAGCAGCAGTAACCGATCTAACAACTGCGTCAGACATTTGTTGTTTTATATAGGCATTGCCGACTGCAGCGCCGTATTCCGCCTGTTTACATATCTCTGTATTTGAATATGCATTCCTATACCAGTTTCTTTGGTGCTTTACTATATACAACAAGGCATGTCAGCTCAGTTTCTACAACTCAGCGTAGTACTTTAATCACGAGAAATACAGAGGGACATTACATAGTGATATATCACATGTTTCTAACATCAAATATTCGAAATGCCTCTCGTTAGCATTGATGTATAGCAACCTAGACTCGCACTGAATCCCAAACGTACTAATTATACCTAGAGAGTTGTGCACAGTTTCACAGCACTCCACTGCTGTAGACAGCGACTCACAAGGCGAGACTACTCGCTCGCTTCCACCTTTGCACCTGTTACTTCCTTCGCCGGCCGGAGTGGCCGTGCGGTTCTGGGCGCTACAGTCTGGAGCCGAGCGACCGCAACGGTCGCAGGTTCGAATCCTGCCTCGGGCATGGATGTTTGTGATGTCCTTAGGTTAGTTAGGTTTAATTAGTTCTAAGTTCTAGGCGACTGATGACCTTAGAAGTTAAGTCGCATAGTGCTCAGAGCCATTTGTTACTTCCTTCAAAGTAGTCACCAGCGTTGTGTAGAACCCGTTGCCAGCGATGTGGAAGGTGTAGCATACCGTTAGCAGAGCCTGTTCTGTTGATGGTGCGAATGGAGCGGTCTACTGCCTGTCGAATCTCTGGAACAGTTCTGAAGCGAATGCCACGAAGTGGCTCCGTCATCTTCGAAATCAAATCAAAGTCACAAGGACTGAAGTCCGGAGAGTATGGTGGAGTGTACAGTACTTCCCAGTCCCATAGGCCGAAAGAGCAGCCACAGCTTGCGGTGTATGCGCCCGCACATTGTCGTGCAAAATGATGAGTTGGTTGGGCAGTAAGTGTAGCCGCTTCTTTCGCAAAGCTGGTCGACGGTGATGCTCCAAAAATGAACAGTAATGGTCTGCCGTGGAGGAACATAATGAATTAGGATAACACCATCACAGTCGTACAGGAGAATCACCGTAGCTTTAGACGGCCCCATTTGCACCACCAACAGAACAGGCTCTGCTAACGGTATACTACGCCTTGCACATCGGTGGCAACGGGTTCTACACAACTCTGGTGACTACTTTGAAGGTCAGTAACAGGTCCAAACATGTAACTCTTTTGTATCGGTTGTGAATAAATAGTTGCCGTTATTTAAGTTCCAACCCTCGTATGTTGCAAGCTATGAGTATGTTCGATGTTTGACTACGTTTGTATATCTCCATCTGAACCGAAACGGTTCTAGTGTTTTATTGAAGCAAAGGAAATGGAAGCATTGTTCTAAAATCACAATACGAACAAAAAGACTCTTTGCGTCTTGTACTAGGAATCGATGCAGAAGGGCCTTCAAATTTATGTACATATACGCTGACAGGAAAAAAAATCGCATCACCAAAAAGTAATTAATATAGAGTAATGAAATTTTGGGAAAACATTCGCCTAGATAACGTATTTAAGTGAATAACACTGCAAACTCACAGGTTGTTTGCGCAACTCCAGAAAGTAATTAAAGTAGAGTAATGAAATTTTTGGGAAACATTCGTCTAGATAACGTATTTAAGTGAATAACACTGCAAACTCACAGGTTATTTGCGCGCGAGATAAGCCCTTGCAGATGTGAAATTGCGACACATTAATAACCGAAGTAACCGACAGACTGTTACGTGCAAACGTGCACGCATCGTGTTGCCCAGCTGAGGAAGTTAATTTGTGTGGCAGTGTTCCACGCCTCTTGCGCTTAGCCGGTCAATACAGGGACAATTAATGCTGCTCGTGGACGACGCTGGAGTTGTCGTCCGTTGATCTCCCATTTGTGCTCGACTAGAGACATATCTGGTGATCGAGTAGGCCAAGGTTATATGTCGACACCCTGGAGAGCATCTTGGGTTACAACAGCGGTCTATTGGCGAGCATTATCCTATTGGAAAACCCTCTGGAGTGCTGTTCATAAATGGCACACACAACAGGTCGAATAACCAGACTGACGTACAGACTTGCAGTCACGGTGCGCGGGATAACCACGAGAGGGCTCCTGTTGTCTTACGAAATTACGCAAAAAATGCCTCTGAGCACTATGGGACTTAACTTCTAAGGTCATCAGTCCCCTAGAACTTAGAACTACTTAAACCTAACTAACCCAAGGACATCACACACATCCATGCCCGAGGCAGGATTCCAACCTGCGGCCGTAGCGATCGTGAGGTTCCGGACTGAAGTGCCCAGAACCGCTCGGCCACAGCGGCCGGCTACGAAATTGCACCCCAGACGATAACTCCATGTGTATGTCCAGTGTGTCTAGCATGCGGACAGGTTGGTTGCAAGCTCTCAGCTGGTCTCCCCCTAACTAGCACACAGCCATCACTGGCACGGAGGCATAACCAGCTTTCATCATAAAACACAACAGCCCTCCACCCCACCCTCCAATAAGCTCTCGCTTGACGCCACTGCGGTCGCGAATGGAGGTCGTTTGGGTTTAATGGAATGGACGCTAGAGGGCGTGTTCCCTCTCGGTAGTGCCGCACGGCCGTCCAGAGCCCCGTCGTCTTGCGACTGCCCGCTCTCGTGACCACCACCGTCAGCAGTGACGTGCAACGGCTGCATTCATGCAAGTCTTTATGCAGTATCGCAGAGGGAACGAACGGCTTCTCGTAGCCTCATTACACGACCTCGTTCAAACTCAGTGAAGTGTTGATAATGGCGTCTTTATCGCCTTAAAGGCATTCTTGACTAACATCAACTCACCATGTCCAATCTCAAAGGTAAGTAAAGCTCAGGAGCGTTACAGCGTTATTTAAAGCAAACTTGATTTGCATCCTCATAGTGGCGCTGCTAGTGCCACTCTTATATGACTGGCGTGAAAATTTGAACAGACATCGTCTTTCACATATAGGAACACGGCTACCCACTTTCGTTTATGGTACACAACTCCTTCTTGACGATGTGATGTTTTCCCCACAAGTGTATGTTGCGCGCTATGACTGTATTGGAGTTTCGTCGGATTTCTCAAACCGAACTGCAATTGTATTAGTATTTTTTTTTCGAATTAAGGGAAATAGAAGCACTGTTTTAATATCCACAACACTTTTGTTGTAAGGTAGTATAAAAGTGAACCAGCAGAAAGACATAGTCAGCTGTCAATGTAACTTCGTACATTTGTACACCATAGGTAGTTATGTAAATGATTAGAGTGGTAATTCTCTGTGACAGTCCGCTTCCGTTATCTGAGTAGTCAGCGCGGCGGAATGCCACACCAAGGGAGCCGGGTTCGCCCTGAGGCAGGAGATTTTCTTCGCTCAGGAACTGGGTGCTGTGTTGTCTTTATCATCATTTCATCCCCATCTCCGACGCGCAAGTCGCCCAATGTGGCGTCGAATGCAATAAGTACTTGCCCTCGACGCCCGAAACTTCCCCGAATGGGGGACTCCCGGCCCACAATGCCGTACGTTCATTTCCATTTCTTTTCTCTGTGACAGCTAGAACGGCAACTACAGTGTATTAGCGTTGTTCGTGTTTAGTGTGGTTACCAGGCCTGGTGGGTATATAAGGGGCGTAAATAGTGGCGGATGTTGCGTGTTCACTGTGAAGAACACGGAGATACCGCGTACACACGTGTTCAGCGTTATCAGCACCTGAGAGAGTTTGAAAGGGGCCTCATTGTGGGTCTCCAATTGGTCAGCTGGTCGAATCATTCAATATCCAGATTTCTTCAGCATTTAGACGTTAGTGGTGTGATGTTGGTATGCATGATAACGTAAGGTTGGTATGGAAAAAACCGACCGGTTATAACCGATACCAACATTTTACTTTTGAATAACCGTTATTTTTAGGTATTTCTTTTGTCTCGGGTATAACAGGTATTTTTATTTTTTTCTGATAACCGGATATAAAACCGATGTATCTATTTCCCATAGCAGTGGCGCTAAATTTTATTGATTTTAGATGAAACTTTTTTAAAAAAAGAGTTTGGTAGGGCGTTCTGTGGCTTCTGAAAGATAGACATTGTAGTGTTGACAGATTGCCAACACTACGCACATTATTTAGGGGAGGCGGCCATTAAGCAAGCAGGCGGACTTGATGGTCTGAAACAGGATACTTATGAATGCTATAAAGAAAAGTACGTAGCTGCTGGAATACTTAACTTTAATCCAGCATTTGTATACAGCGTTCTTGATGAGACATTTCATACGATAACTATCAAACTATCAATTGCTATGTAAGGCTAATGGCGCCTTGCTAGGTCGTAGCCATGGACTTAGCTGAAGGCTATTCTAACTATCTGCTCGGGTAATGAGCGATGCTTCGTCAGTGTAGTCGCTAGCTATGTCGTCCGTACAACTGGGGCGAGTGCTATTCCGTATCTCGAGACCTGCCTTGTGGTGGCGCTCGGTCTGCGATCACACAGTGGCGACACGCGGGTCCGACATGTACTAATGGACCGCGGCCGCTTTAAAGCTACCACCTAGCAAGTGTGGTGTCTGGCAGTGACACCATAGACATTATCTTCGAAAGATATTGTTTGCGAGGAAAAGAGTTAGTTTACACATCAGCACATATTATACAACAGACTAGACAATAAAAAGTCGTCATTGGATTAAGTCATTATCGAAATTCTACCTAATTGTTCCTGGTTTAGCCCACAGTCTAAATTGTTAATTTGAGTTCTTATAAGAGAGTTTTTTAGTTTTGTCAGCAAAAAAGCAATAGTTTTCAAATAAACATTAAGAAGAAACGATACACATTTAACTAAAAACGGCTTTTTCACTCGAAATAGTTAAAGAAAAAGAACACTAAAAATTTTATACAAAAATTTATTATTTGTCTGCCTTTTCACCGAAATAATAAAGAAAGAACCTTATGGTATGAGTAATAAATTAAAAACTTAACAACTCATTCACAGTTTATAATAAAACAGAAATTAGATGATCTGCTGTCTGTGTCTACATAATATGCCATTATCTGCTTGGGGCTCTTAGAAACGCACAACTTAACCCGAAAGACAGCATTCTCGAACTTTAGTTCACTTCAGCAGCGGCTAATCGTAATGCCTAAGCAGTGGTGTGATCATTACGACTTGATTTTTCACAGAGACCTCAATAATTAGAATCAATAGGAGAATATTGTCGAATTTTTTGTATTATCGAATCCTAATTACTTTTCGAGAAAACCAGCAAATGGTGGATAGACTAAGTTTTCTTTTATTTTCTTATTTACTTATTTTGATTTTACGTATCTTGAAACTTATATCGGAAAACTGGAGATGAGAATAATCGGTGTAACCGAAAACCGGTTGTTTCAGCGGTGAGCTCCATCCTTAACGTGAGGACAGGCATACTCAGTCATCAAGGTTGTGGTCGACCGCGTCTGACCGCCACAGGGGAGGATCGCCATACTGTGCACAGGGCGACCGCTTCACATCTGCGCCTGCCGTGCGAGAACACATTCAGCTCATCCCGGACCATTGATCGAAGACTAATAGCCCTATATAGTCTGTTATTACCCCTGAGCTACTGACTTAACACACTTGTTAGTCTTAAGCCCTGACACACTGAGTTGTGTGATGGTGAGGCCGCCGTGAACTTAACGCTCGTATAACTGCTACCCACAAGGAAACGCTGTCAAGCTGGTAATATCTGAATTAATTAGTAATTAATAACAACCATAACTGCTAAGTCATAGTGATTAGTAACGTAGCTACAACAATATACACTACTGGCCATTAAAATTGCTGCACCACGAAGATGACGTGCTACAGACACGAAATTTAACCGACAGGAAGAAGATGCTGTAATATGCAAATGATTCAGAGCATTCACACAACGTTGGCGCCGGTGGCGACACCTACAACGTGCTGACATGAGGAAAGTTTCCAACCGATTTCTCATACACAAACAGCAGTTGACCGGCGTTGCCGGGTGAAACGTTGTGATGCCTCGTGTAAGGAGGAGAAATGCGTACCATCACGTTTCCGACTTTGATAAAGGTCGGATTGTAGCCTATCGCGATTGCGGTTTATCGCATCGCGACACTGCTGCTCGCGTTGGTCGAGATCCAATGACAGTTAGCAGAATATGGAATCGGTGGGTTCACGAGGGTAATACGGAACGCTGTGCTGGATCCCAACGGCCTCGTATCACTAGCAGTCGAGATGACAGGCATCTTATCCACATGGCTGTAACGGATCGTACAGCCACGTCTCGATTCCTGAGTCAACAGATGGGGACGTTTGCAAGACAACAACCATCTGCACGAACAGTTCGACGACGTTTGCAGCAGCATGGACTATCAGCTCGGAGACCATGACTGCGGTTACCCTTGACGCTGCATCACAGACAGGAGCGCCTGCGATGGTGTGTGTACTCAACGACGAACCTGGGTGCAAGAATGGCAAAACCTTTTGTTTTCGGACGAATCCAGGTTCTGTCTACAGCATCATGATGGTCGCATCCGTGTTTGGCGACATCGCGATGAACGCACGTTGGAAGCGTGTATTCGTCATCGCCATACTGGTTTATCACCCGGCGTGATTGTATGGGGTGCCCTTGGTTACACGTCTCGGTGACCTCTTGTTCGCACTGACGGCACTTTGAACAGGGGACGTTACATTTCAGATGTGTTACGAACCGTGGCTCTACCCTCCATTCGATGCCTGCGAAACCCTACATTTCAGCAGGATAATGCACGACCGCATCTTGCAGGTCCTGTACGGGCCTTTCTGGATACAGAAAATGTTCGACTGCTGCCCTGGCCAGCACATTCTCCAGATGTCTCACCAATTGGAAACGTCTGTTCAATGGTGGCTGCGCAACTGGCTCGTCAAATAAGCCAGTCACTACTCTTGATGAACTGTGGTATCGTGTTGAAGCTGCATGGGCAGCTGTACCTGTACACGCCATCCAAGCTCTGTTTAACTCAATGCCCAAGCGTATCAAGGCCGTTATTACGGCCAGCGGTGGTTGTTCTGGGTACTGATTTCTCAGGATGTATGCACCCAAATTGCGTGAAAATGTAATCACATGTCAGTTCTAGTATAATATATTTGTCCAATGAATACTCCTTTATCATCTGCATTTCTTCTTGGTGTAGCAATTTTAATGGGCAGTAGTGTAAGTAGTCTCAAAATTACCAAAAGAAAAGCCATGACGCAGAAAAGTACATTTATTTTTAAAAAGATACAATGTTAATGCCGCCACAAGCCTTAAATCTAGCTCGAACGTCTCAGTACAAGAAGAAATATGAATTTAAAAGTCATTGGGAAAGGTTCGCACATGAGTTCGTAGCGTTTTTGTTTTGCATTTTTCCGGTTGGTAAGTATTTATTTATTGAGTGTCATTTTTATTTCTAGTTCACTGTTGCTATTAGAGTTTATATATCACAATTTTGTCATTTAGAGATAGTGAGTGGAGCTGTGGACGGTAGAAAATGGAGTGCCAAATGGATAAATCGGAACTTTTTCAACATATTCTTCTGTTTGAGTTCAGGACAGCGATGGCAGCTTTCAAAGCAGCCGTAAGCATTTTCTCCGTACGTGAGGATAATGTCACCGGACACAACACGGCAAGAAAATGGTGTTCTCGCTTTAAGGAGGATCGTTTTGACATTAGCGACTCTCCACGTTCAGGAAGACCTTAGGGATTTCATGAAGATTCTTTAAACGCATTAATCCACAATGATCGACGTCAGTGTACTCGATAACTGGCAAATGTGATGAACTGTGATCATGCAACTATCGTGCGACTTTTTCATGCAATGGGAAAGGTTAAAAAATCGGACGCTTAGGCACCGCACGCTCTAAGCCAAAATCACAAAAATTAGCGGGTGGCAATACGTGCATCCCTGCTTGCTCATCGTCTATTAGCTCGTCAACAACACCGAAAATCCTTATCCTGTATCGTTACTGGTGACGAGAAATGGTGTCTTTATGGTGAGATAGGAAAAGAAAGGAATGGTTGGGCTCAAACAAAGCAGCAATTCCCCGCACAAAGATATGCGTGCATCCACGAAAGATAATGCTACGCATCTGGTGGAACAGCGATAGTGTAATCCATGAATTGCTTCCCTGAGGTCTAACCATCACTCCTGGTATTTAACTGAGACATCTTGCAGACGCGGTCCACGAACAACGACCAGGAAGACTGCGTGAAGTGATGCTACTCCATGATAATGCCCGCCCGCATTCTTCTGGGGCGACAGAAAACACTGCACAGGAGTTGAGTTGGGAAGTCATTCCACATTCACCTTATTCACCTGATCTTTCGCCCTCAGATTTTTCACCTTTCCGCTCTCTATCGAACAATCTTCAAGGAACTTCCTTTCCAGACGAAAATGCGCTCCGAATACGGCTCGACGAGTTCTTCACCTCTAAACCATTTCTAGAGTCGCGGAATCTAAATGTTATCCTAGTGTCGCCAGACTGTTAAAAATAGTGAATCTGTTGTGTTTATCAGACATATGAAAAAACGCTACGAACTTGTGCAACAACCCAATAATTTGATAGTGACTCATAATTAGTGGAGGAAAGACTGGGGTTGAATTAAGAAATGAAACCGGCGCCATTACTTGTCTTCTAACACCACGAGACAACGTATCTCAAATTTAACTGATCAAATGAGTGACCACTTGGCCCAATAAAACAATTCTTCACAAATCGCTGTTATTTTAGCCCCATGTTATCTAACTTCACATTGCACAATATTCTTACCGTGGCTTGTTCGTTGCTTACGGCAGCAGACGGCGCGGTGCGGGTGCAAGTCTCGCCCTAGCCTCGGACGCAAAAATGGGGTGTTCGGAAATTCACGTTACAAACATCTGGGACTTGGAGATGGGAGTAACCTTGTGTTCTGCCTTACGGCAGGTCTTGTCATAGGGGAGCGTCGTCAGAGGGGTCCACCGCAAGAGCGTCTTGGGAAGTGATTCCAGTGGTGATTTCCCGTTGCCTTCCACTGATGATAATGACATGATAATTATGACAACACAACACCCAGTCCCTGAGCGGAGAAAAGCTCCGACCCAACGGGGAATCGAACCCGGGCACCTTGGCGTGACAACCCGTCGCTCTGATCACACAGCTATAGGGGCAGACTGGAGATGGGAGTGAGTACGTAATATTTTTAATAGGATCTCATGTCCGGAAACGTACAGTCTCCACTCTACGACGGTTTTAATTCATGTGTTTAACTCATCCACTTCCGCTTGAGGAAGTGAATTAGGTGTGACGCAGTACAATTATTAGGTAACCACTCGAAAGGAAACGTAATGAAACATCCGTTTATCACTTAAGCACATGTGTTTGTGTTGACACTCAAACATTAGATGTTCATTTTGTGCCAAAACAAAAAAGAACCCAGCATACAGAACAGTACTGATACATTACAACAGCGGCTCGATGTGACGACCACCAACTTTGGTACATATACTGTACCTACGAAGCAAATTCCAGTACACACTCTCCATCCCACGTGGTGTCTTTTCAGTTTCTAGTGCAGTGGCCACAACTCGTGCCAGTACATCTTCATCTGTCTCCTACAGGAGTCTCGTAAATTAAACTTTCATATGACCCCACAAGAAGTAGCCAATAGGAGTTAAATCCGGCGATCGCGGCGGTCACGTGGTTGGTCCACCTCAGCCTATGCATTTTTCACCATATTGTCTGCTGAGATGCCTGACAACCGCATGTCAGAAATGACGTGGTGCACCATCATGCTGAAACCACATCTCCTGGCTGACATTCATTGCCATAGCTTCCAATAGCGGTCCGTTTTGTAGGAAGATGAGATATGCAGGATGAGTTAGCTTCAGTGGAAAGAGGCATGGCTTAATCACATGACCGTTCAGATTACCTGCCCACATGTTAAAGAAAAACCGGTGCTGAAATCCTTGAATGTGCTCTACACGAGTGTTCTCATCTGCCCAGACTTAACACTTTCGCGAATTCAGAACACAGTCCATAGTGAACCTACATTCATCAGTGAACAGAACTCGATGTGAAAACAGAGGTGTGTCGATGCAGTGGTGCAGCAATCAAGTACAGTAGGCAACGCGTTGTGAAAAATCGGTTTGGGCCCACAGCGTGTGCCGTTCTGTGTGGTGGGTATGTAATTGTTGCTCATGCAGAACGTCCCAGATGATACTGCGACTATTGCTCGCGAAATTGTTCGAGTACCCGTTGTTTCGGATTCTCTTCAACGCGATGCAGTACATCAAATTCTTGCGTGAGGCGTTGCAATGGAGCACCGACGCCGCTGGATGAACTCTGCGATACAGCTCAGTGAAAAACGGCAGACCTTTGACTCTAATCGTGGCAAGCTACAGCTTACCGACAACTTACTCCCTGTCGCAACAGCCCACATACGGCCTTGGCCTCTTTGACGATCGCAACCCAATCTTGAAAACCTTATGCATGGCCCAGCCATCTGTATCAATTGCTACTGGTTTCCAACAATAGGTCAGCATAAGTGTATAGTTCTTCCCAATTCCTTGTTTTTCAGTATTCTTTATTATTATGCCTTATTCACTGCTCCAAAAATCTTTCGCAATGTTTTTGTTTCCCATCGCCTCAGGAATTACTCTTCTGGCACAGCGGACCTGCACCCATGTCCCTAAAAATTTTCTCTTTCTTCACTTCTCAACACCATCGCGCTACGTGTAGTGTCGCTAAAAACTGTCGTTTCCAGTCGACAAGTGGCTCGCGCAATCCGCGCCAATACCGTAATTATACTACAGCGCCATAACTCTCTCCTAGACACGGCATAAAGTATTTTCCCAATGAGAAAGCTAGCCGCCAATAATTAAGCACACCATCGTAACGAGTTCTGACGTCAACGGCTGTCCCCTAATCGCTCTGCGATAGCGTCACCCGCGCGCGGAGGTAGTACCGCGTCAGAAACGATGAGGCGGGGCCTTTAGCTTCCACGCTATGCTGGCGTCAGAGAAACAAGCCAGAATTACACCTCCGTGGCAGACAATGCACTTCTCCTGATAACGATACTTTAAATAGGCACAGATTGTCGCACACCCGAGCCGGACAATACGTCCCGTAGCAGAACGCAAAGCGCCTCTAAATCCTGCGGCGTAACCGCACCCAGCCTCATAGGGATTTCAAAACATGAAAGCCGAGGGGCGTGGCCAGTCTCCACAAGGCGGTGCGGCCCCTGCTTTGTCACGATCTGGGTGAGCCTTCCACGAACTGCTGACCCGCCCTCGGTCGGCACCTCGTCCCCATGAGTCCCCATGGAAGTATCCACCAGGCGCACTCGCCGATATAATAGAAAGACACAACTCCTAATTATCAGTTGCCCCTATTATTAATCCTAGCGGCAAATGAACTCTGTCATTCCGTGATATACAGTCATTTAATTGCCCTGATGAGTCGTTAGGTAACAGAGACAGCTACAATGCCTCCGTACAGATTATTTGTGAAAGAAAGTGAGCAAAAAGGCTTTCGTTTTGTTGTTACCCATATATTTGCATGTAAAAAGTGGCGCACATACAGAATCCCACAAAAAAATTTATGCAAAATCCGAATGAAGCTAAGTTTTTGAAAACGAGTTTTCAGTTTCATCTTAAGAACGCATTTTTTATTCATTTGTAGCATTTAAAACTATCCTATTTCTCCCACGGGAGCCGGCCACTGTGGCCGAGCGGTTCTAGGCGCTTCAGTCCGGAACCGCGCTGCTGCTACGGTCACAGGTTCCAATCCTGTCTCGGGCATGGATGTGTGTGATGTCATTAGGTTAGTTAAGTTTAAGTAGTTGTAAGTCTAGGGAACTGATGACCTCATATGTTACGTCCCATAGTGCTCAGAGCCATTTGTTTTGAATTTCCTCAGTCTCAGATAAACAGGAACAAGGGTTTATTACGAGCACAGTAGAGATTTAGTGGAAAAAGAAATCTCTTTTAAATAAAAATTTATGAAACTTCCCGACATTAGAGGCATATGCCTGGAACCGAGTGAATAAACGTAGTGGAACGTGAAGATTCTCACTGATAATTGCTAACGACGTTGGTTGAACGTTCGGCGTAGTCCCGCTATAGTGGCTTTGGACCGGGCTCTGATTGATGGGCTGCTAAGAGCCAGTGCATGAATTAGCCCAGAGCTCCTGTGAAGTTATAACCCGACTTGTAGGCCTGGGTCGGATATATGATAATCGCACCCAGTGAAAATCGCACCCAGCCAGAAATCTGTGAAATTCGCACCCAGTTTTTCAGAAAGCTACCTGCTCGAGGGAAGAGCTTGCCTGCGCTCTCGGGAGTTGTCATCCACCGGAAACGATCCCTGTGCGGCACGACCTACGTGCACTCGCGAAGTCTTCGTCCACTCAGGTGATGACCGCTTGGCTAGTCACTGTCAGTGTAACTTTCGGAGTGTTCAGCTCGTTCGCCTTGTGTTTCTGTGTGCTGATACGTTCGATATGGAACTGTCAACAACCATCCACAGTAAACCGCGTGCCCACTATCATGGTTACTCGTACATCGTAAAGAGAACCAAAGCAGTTGGGACTGTGATATGGTGCTGTTCTAAACATAGAACAACGTATTCCAAAGGAATGCTTAAGACCAATGACTGTATCGTGCTTAGTTCAAACGAGCATCAATGTGTGTCACCGGATGACGCTCGCTTACAAGTAAAAAAGACGTTGAATTAGGCGAAGAAGAGATCACGAGAAGAAGAGACTTGGATTTCTAAAATACACTACTGGCCGTCAAAATTGCTACACCACGAAGATGACGTGCTACAGACGCGAAATTTAACCGACAGGAAGAAGATGCTATGATACGCAAATGATTAGCTTTTCAGAGTATTCACACATGGTTGGCGCCGGTGACGACACCTACAACGTGCTGACATGAGGAAAGTTTCCAACCGATTTCTCATACACAAACAGCAGTTGACCAGCGTTGCCTGGTGAAACGTTGTTGCGATGTCTCGTGTAAGGAGGAGAAATGCGTACCATCACGTTTCCGACTTTGATAAAGGTCGGATGGTAGCCTATCGCGATTGCGGTTTATCGCATCGCGACACTGCTGCTCGCGTTGGTCGAGATCCAATGACAGTTAGCAGAATATGGAATCGGTGGGTTCACGAGGGTAATACGGAACGCTGTGCTGGATCCCAACGGCCTCGTATCACTAGCAGTCGAGATGACAGGCATCTTATCCACATGGCTGTAACGGATCGTGCAGCCACGTCTCGATCCCTGAGTCAACAGATGGGGACGTTTGCAAGACAACAACCATCTGCACGAACAGTTCGACGACGTTTGCAGCAGCATGGACTATCAGCTCTGAGACCATGACTGCGTTTAACCCTTGACGCTGCATCTCAGACAGGTGCGCCTGCGATGGTGTACTCAACGACGAACCTAGGTGCACGAATGGCAAAACGTCATTTTTTCGGATGAATCCAGGTTCTGTTTACAGCATCATGATGGTCGCATCCGTGTTTGTGCGACTTCGCGGTGAACGCACATTGGAAGCGTGTATTCGTCATCGCCATAGTGGCTTATCACCCGGCGTGACTGTATGGGGTGCCATTGGTTACACGTCTCGGTCACCTCTTGTTCGCCTTGACGGCACTTTGAACAGTGGACGTTACATTTCAGATGTGTTGCGACCCGTGGCTCTATCCTTCATTCGATCCCTGCGAAACGCTACAATTCAGCAGGATAATGCAGGACTGCATGTTGCAGGTCCTGTACAGCTACCGTGGTCAGCACATTCTCCAGATCTCTCACCAACTGAAAACGTGTGGTCAATGGTGGCCGAGCAACGGGCTCGTGACAATACGCCAGTCACTACTCTTGATGAACTGTGGTATCGTGTTGAAGCTGCACGGGCACCTGTACCTGCACACGTCATCCTAGCTCTGTTCTACTCAATGCCCAGGCGTATCAAGGCCGTTATTACGGCCAGAGGTGGTCGTTCTGGGTACTGATTTCTCAGGATCTATGCACCCAAATTACGTGAAAATGTAATCACATATCAGTTCTAGTAGAATATATTTGTCCAATGAATACCCGATTATGATCTGCATTTCTTCTTGGTGTAGCAATTTTAATGGCCAGTAGTGTATATACCGAAGATTTAGGCGACTTGCACAATCGAGGGTGTTATGGAAATGCCAAAGCAGCAAGCATCGGGCCTATCACACGGCAGTCAGAAAGAGCCAGAAATACGACAAAAAGTTGATCTTCAAGCAGAATTACTAACCATGAATAACGGCAGCAGTTTTCTCTTAAGTGATGACAACTTTGGAGACAGGATCATAGTTCTTAGCGGAAAAGCAAGAAGAGAGGCTCTAAAGACTAAACAAGACTTTTTTATGAATAGGACCTTCAAATGCTGTAAGCAACTTTGACAAACATATAGTATTCATGCAGATTTCGGAAGTTCGAAGTACGAAACAAACATATATCCGGGGGCTTTTGCATTCTTACCAAACAAAAGAAAGGAAACATATATTCGTCTTTTGCGCAATTTCGAGGATAATGTACCCGAATGGAAACCTAATGTCACCGTTGATTTCGAACCAGCTGCTATTTCTGGCAAAAAGTTGTGATACCGTCGCTTCAAGTGCGTGGCTGCCGTTTTCCTATGGAGAAATCTCTCTGGGGGAAAGTGCAAGACTTGGGACTTACTTGCAAATACAGAGAAAACGAAGAAGTAAGGCTGCAAATTCGCGTGTGTGCTGCTCTGGCGTTCCTTCGACCTGAAGATATCAGCGATGGCTGGGTCGTGATCCATTCAGAAGCACCGCATATAGCCAAGCTTTCTCAGTTTCTCGACTATTTGTAGATAAATAGTTGGAAAATGACGAAAACCCGATCAGTCTTTGGAACTGCTACAGACGGCGCCATCGTACCGCCAACTCCATAGAGGGTAGGCACAACAATATTAATAATCTTCTCGGAAAACCGAGTCCTAATATTACAGACGTGATAGAGTGTATGAAACCAGAAACAGAGAACTCGGCATGTGTTTTAATGAGGTCAGAATTAAGTATGGAAGGCAAACGAAAGAAAAGAACTTATACGAAACTTGACCAAAGGCTGGAAACAATAGTAGAAGAGGATGATGACATCAGGGCGAGTTTGAAAGCAATCTCTTCTGTCCAAAAATTTGAATGAAACCATATGTTAATGTTGGACGATATATATGTAAAAAATGTAAATACTGATACTAACTTACAAATTTAAAAATAAAACATAAAATTTAAAATATTTAATACAAAAAAATAATAAATATAAGAAACTATTAAAAACCTGATTTTAACCACGCCCAAATGACAGTTTGCTCTTGCCATTTAGCCAGTCCAAAGCCCGGATAAAGTGTGATGGGTGTCTGTTTATAAAGAAAAATCCATAGACACAACATTATCACTTCCTATAAGAAACGATGTTTCATGTATTGAGTACCATCGACTGATTTTTTTTGTATTTTCCCTCTGGCGCAATCATAAAATTTCCACATATGGCCTGTATCGGCCAACGCCGTTCATCTCCAGAAGCAATGTAGGACATATATATAAAATTACAAACATATAATTTAAAAATCGTATCTCTTCTACTTGTCAAAAGCATACTTTAAAATAAACATAAAATAAAGTATGGCTCATAACTACGGATGGTATGTCATATATATGTACTGTAAAGCATATAACATGCGTTGACGCATAGTGCGAAAAGATGAAGGCGACGTATAGAAGGGCTGCGCTTACGTAGCGCTAGGTGTGACGTGAGAAGCCGTGTACTGCTAATTTCACCTATAATCGTACCTAACCCTGGACTTTCAGTTAGTGTGACAATGCGTCTTAGATACATTTTTTTGCTCATCAGTCTACTGACTGGTTTGATGCGGCCCGCCACGAATTCCTTTCCTGTGCTAACCTCTTCATCTCAGAGTAGCACTTGCAACCTACGTCCTCAATTATTTGCTTGACGTATTCCAATCTCTGTCTTTCTCTACAGTTTTTGCCCTCTACAGCTCCCTCTAGTATCATGGATGCCATTCCCTCATGTCTTAGCAGATGTCCTATCATCCTGTCCCTTCTCCTTATCAGTGTTTTCCACATATTCCTTTCCTCTCCGATTCTGCGTAGAACCTCCTCATTCCTTACATTCGTCTATAGCACTACATCCCAAATGCTTCGATTCTCTTCTGTTCCGGTTTTCCCACAGTCCATGTTTCACTACCATACAATGCTGTACTCCAGACGTACATCCTCAGAAATTTCTTCCTCAAATTAAGGCCGGTATTTGATATTAGACCGAGTCTGCTTTTGATGTCCTCCTTGCTCCGTCCGTCATTGGTTATTTTACTGCCTAGGTAGCAGAATTCCTTAACTTCATTGACTTCGTGACCATCAATCCTGATGTTAAGTTTCTCGCTGTTCTCATTTCTACTACTTCTCATTACCTTCGTCTTTCTCCGATTTACTCTCAAACCATACTGTGTACTCATTAGACTGTTCATTCCGTTCAGCAGACCATTTAATTCTTCTTCACTTTCACTCAGGATAGCAATGTCATCAGCGAATCGTATCATTGATATCCTTTCACCTTGTATTTTAATTCCATTCCTGAACCTTTCTTTTATTTCCATCATTGCTTCCTCGATGTACAGATTGAAGGGTAGGGGCGAAAGGCTACAGCCTTGTCTTACACCCTTCTCAATACGAGCACTTCGTTCTTGATCGTCCACTCTTATTATTCCCTCTTGGTTGTTGTACATATTGTATATGACCCGTCTCTCCCTATAGCTTACCCCTACTTTTTTCAGAATCTCGAACAGCTTGCACCATTTTATATTGTCGAACGCTTTTTCCAGGTCGACAAATCCTATGAAAGTGTCTTGATTTTTCTTTAGCCTTGCTTCCATTATTAGCCGTAACGTCAGAATTGCCTCTCGTCCCTTTACTTTTTCTAAAGCCAAACTGATCGTCACCTAGCGCATTCTCAATTTTCTTTTCCATTCTTCTGTATATTATTCTTGTAAGCAGCTTCGATGCATGAGCTGTTAAGCCGATTGTGCGATAATTTTCGCACTTGTCAGCTCTTGCCGTCTTCGGAATTGTGTGGATGATGCTTTTCCGAAAGTCAGATGGTATATCGCCAGACTCATATATTCTACACACCAACGTGAATAGTCGTTTTGTTGCCACTTCCCCGCCGGCCGGAGTGGCCGTACGGTTCTAGGCGCTGCAGTCTGGAATCGAGCGACCGCTACGGTCGCAGGTTCGAATCCTGCCTCGGGCATGAATGTGTGTGATGTCCTTAGGTTAGTTAGGTTTAATTAGTTCTAAGTTCTAGGCGACTGATGACCTCAGAAGTTAGGTCGCATAGTGCTCAGAGCCATTTTGCTACTTCCCCCAATGATTTTAGAAATTCTGATGGAATGTTATCCATCCCTTCTGCCTTATTTGACCGTAAGTCCTCCAAAGCTCTTTTAAATTCCGACTCTAATACTGGATCCCCTATCTCTTCTAAATCGACTCCTGTTTCTTCTTCTATCATATCAGACAAATCTTCACCCTCATAGAGGCTTTCAATGATTTCTTTCCACCTATCTGCTCTCTCCTCTGCATTTAACAGTGGAATTCCCGTTGTACTCTTAATGTTGCCACCGTTGCTTTTAATGTCACTTTCCTGTATGCTGAGCCTGTCCTTCCGACAATCATATCTTTTTCGATGTCTTCACATTTTTCCTGCAGCCATTTCTTCTTAGCTTCCCTGCACTTCCTATTTATTTCATTCCTCAGCGACTTGTATTTCTGTATTCCAGATTTTCCCGGAACATGTATGTACTTCCTCCTTTCATCAATCAACTGAAGTATTTCTTCTGTTACCCATGATTTCTTCGCAGCTACCTTCTTTGTACCCATGTTTTCCTTCCCAACTTCTGTGATGGCCCTTTTTAGAGATGTCCATTCCTCTTCAACTGTACTGCCTACTGCGCTATTCCTTATTGCTGTATCTATAGCGTTAGAGAACTTCAAACGTATCTCATCATTCCTTAGTACTTCCGTATCCCACTTCTTTGCGTACTGATTCTTCCTGACTAATGTCTACAACTTCAGCCTACTCTTCATCACTACTATATTGTGATCTGAGTCTATATCTGCTCCTGGGTACGCCTTACAATCCAGTATCTGATTTCGGAATCCCTGTCTGACCATGATGTAATCTAATTGAAATCTTCCCGTATCTCCCGGCCTTTTCCAAGTATACCTCCTTCTCTTGTGATTCTTGAACAGGGTATTCGTTATTACTAGCTGAAACTTGTTACAGAACTCAATTAGTCTTTCTCCTCTTTCATTCCTTGTCCCAAGCCCATATTCTCCTGTAACCTTTTCTTCTACTCCTTCCCCTACAACTGCATTCCAGTCGCCCATGACTATTAGATTTCCGTCCCCCTTTACATACTGCATTACCGTTTCAATATCCCCATACACTTTCCCTATCTGTTCATCTTCAGCTTGCGACGTCGGCATGTATACCTGAACTATAGTTGTCGGTGTTGGTCTGCTGTCGATTCTGATTAGAACAACCCGGTCACTGAACTGTTCACAGTAACACACCCTCTGCCCTACCCTCCTATTCATAACGAATCCTACACCTGTTATACCATTTTCTGCTGCTGTTGATATTACCCGATACTCATCTGACCAGAAATCCTTGTCTTCCTTCCACTTCACTTGACTGACCCCTACTATATCTAGATTGAGCCTTTGCATTTCCCTTTTCAGATTTTCAAGTTAGATACATTACATGTACCATATGCTGATCCAAGGCTGTGGACCATATTTTACTTTATGTTTATTTTAAAGTATTCTTTGTGTAGCAGAAGTGGTTATATCTTTAAATTTTGTGTTTACTAATTGGTTTTTCTGTTTTCGATTGTAGTCTCTGAAGATATAGTACTAAGCAAAAATCATATAACAAAAAAAAATGATCACGTCTCATTATAAGTAATGTGGCATTACGAATCTAATTAGATAATCATTTACCCGTGCACCAAGTAAAAGTAAGTTTACATGGACTGTAAAAATCGGCTATTGCTGACAATATAGACCGGCAGTGTTGTCTGGCAATATCACGGCCACACGAGTTACAGCTAAATGTAAGGCAACATTGCCGGCCACTGCTGCTCGGCAATGTTTGCAGCAGAACATTTCCGGGACAAATGTGTTTACATGAGCCACGATATGGCCGCGTAATGAACAAAAGCAAAATAGTTGATGTGAGTGGAGGTCTCCTACATTTGCATTCTACAAGGAAAAAAATTAGCAACAACAAAAGAAATAGGACATCGTGGCTGCGTTCCTTTTTAAAGCAGGTGAAGTGCTTCCGAAACTTTAGCTTGTTAACTGATACTGGGAACATACCTTTTCCAGAATGCTGAAATCCGATTTCGAATGTATCGTTTAAAACTAATTCGTCCGAAAATTGGTAAAACCAATGCCAATATTATCTACTATATACGAGTGGCAACTGTTCATTTTTCGGCTAGTGGGGGTTGATACAGAGATTTGATATTCCTCTTTCAAGAGCTGAAAAAAATATATTTTTTGGTTTATACCGGAGCTGCTAGTTATTTAGTGTTGGCTGACAAGTTTCGAACTTTGCCTATTTTCAGATGTCACCTGTTACAGAGAACAAAATTTCTAATGAGTCGATGCATCGAATGTCGATGATAAATGTAGCGTATCAATAATAGTATGGTTCATATGGTAACTACTTACGTATTTTGTATTAAGGATGTGTTTGGTGTGGACAGTTCTGTTTATGTCATAACGCTTTCATGTATCTCAGATCTGCGTTAAAATATGTCACAATTGTAATTACGGCTTACTGTATTATGTTAACACATACCTTCATAATATACATTTTCCTTAATTGTTGTGCCTCCATTAGCCAGCATGATGTGCTTCACGTAACAACGATATTTTATGTACAATGGGGATGTTCCTCAATGAACTACAGTGTGCGCCATGCTGGCTTATTTATCGTAAATATTATCACAATTCTGACAGATGTTGATGCAACGAATTTTATATAATCTTTGACGTATTCAATTTACTTCGCGATTGTATTAAGATCAATGACTATATCCAGTGTAAGACAGTGTCCCATGACATCACAGTTGTACAATAAATATTTCACTTCCTTTCACCACTGTTTGAAAGCTAACATATTGTTTACTTTGTGTTTCAAGTAAATCTACAGACAATACTATTCTGCTGTTATAGTTCTCACTGAGTAGATTGCGATTCATATGCTGATTAAGGTACTCTTGAAGTTTTCTACGAATCGTTTTTAGTCGCGTATTTGATGATTAATGCATGATCGAGTGTATATGATGTGCTGATTAAGGTGCTACGGAAATTTCCTATGATTTTTCTGCTGAGAGATTCTGTTTGTTGGTTTAACATTTATTCTGGGAAATCAGTCGTGTGAATTTAGATTTGTACACGTGTTTCTTTTTACATGTCCATCGATTGGCCTTTCAAGACTTGTGTAAAGTAGTGAAATTTCTCTCGATATTTTCATAGGAGTGTGTATTCTTCTCTGAGGTGATTGCTGAAAATTGAAATGTTATTTTTGCTTCTGTTTGTGTACCCTGTATATCTCGTTTTAAGGGAACCTGGAGCTCGAAGGACTGCGTATCTACGCCTCGCTTTCATTGCGTGTTACTCTTGATCTACACTCATGCTCATAAATTAAGGATAATGCTGATGCATGGTGAAATAACGCTCTGGTGGGCGGTTTGCGGGTTTAAATCACCTCAGGGTATGACCATGCGGTGCATTTGACCTACGGTCGTCACAAGGTGGCGCTGGCAGCAGTCCACATACGCAGAGGTGTGTTGGTGCATGTCAGAGTATGGTGCAACGAGTAAGTGTGCAGACGTTTTCAGACGTGCTAATGGTGACTGTGTGTTGAAAATGGCTCAAAGAACACATATTGATAACGTTGTGAGGGGTAGAATACTAGGGCGACTGGAGGCTGGTCATACACAGCAGGTCGTAGCACGGGCCCTCCGTGTGCCACAAAGTGTGCTCTCAAGATTATGGCAACGATTCCAGCAGACAGTAAATGTGTCCAGGCGCTATAGTACGGGACGTCCACAGTGTACGACACCACAAGAAGACCGATTTCTCACCATCTGTGGCCGCAGACATCCACGGAGTACTCCAGGCAGCCTTGTTCTGTGCCTTACCACAGCCATTGGAACAGTTGTCTCCAGACACACAGGCTACAGACTATTGAACAGACATGGTTTATTCGCCTGGAGACCTATAGGGTGCATTCCACTGACCCTGGTCACAGGAGAGCCCTGGTGTCAAGAACACAGTACTTGGTCATTGGAACAGTGGTCCTAGGTTATGTTCACGGACGAGCCCAGGTATAGTGTGAACAGTGATTCTCGCCGGATTTTCATCTGGCGTGAACCAGGTACCAGGTACCAACCCCTTAACGTCCTTGAAAGGGACCTGTATGGAGGTCGTGGTTTGATGGTGTGGGATGGGATTATGATTGTTGCACGTACACCCCTGCATGTCTTTGACGGAGGAACTGTAACAGGTCAGGTGTATCGGGAAGTCATTTTGCACCAGTATGTCCGCCTTTTCAGGGGTGCAGTTGATCCCACTTTCCTCCTGGTGAAAGATAACGCACGGCCCCACCGAGCTGCCATCGTGGAGAAGTCCCTTGAAACAGAAAATATCAGGCGAATGGATTGGCCTGCCTGATCTCCAGACCTAAACCCCATCGAGCACGTCTGGGATGCTCTCGATCGACGTATCGCTGCACGTCTTCAAACTCCTACGACACTTCAGGCACTGGTGCAAGAATGGGAGGCTATACCCCAGCAGCTGCTCGACCACCTGATCCAGAGTGTGTCAACCCGTTGTGCGGCCTGTGTACATGTGCATATTCCATATTGATGTCGGGGTACATGCGCTGGAAACAGTGGCGTTTTGTAACACGTTTCGGGACGGTTTTCTCAACTTATCACCAATACCGTGGACTTACAGACCTGTGTCGTGAGTGTTCCCTATGTGCCTATGCTATTAGCGCCAGTTTTGTGTAGTGCCACATTGTGTGGCACCACATTCTGCAATTATCCTTAATTTACGATCATGAGTGTACAAAGCGAAGGAAGTTGCGGTTTTGTACCAACACTGAACGACATTAACTAAAGCTGTACAAGGAAAGCTATTTAATAATCTGTCATAGTTTTAAAAATTCTGCATAATAGACGGTTAACTTTGGAGGAATTTGGTGAACATAGCTCAAACCATTCTGATGATATATGTACCTAATGACCTGAAAATGCAGTTTCGAGAAAACGAGAAAAAATTGTTCTCATTGTTTTTGACTCACTGTATGTCTTTTTCAGAATATTCCAGCAGCATTATTCTTGCTGGCCAGCTGCTTCTTCATCCTCTGTAGACTTTTCAGGAATCTTTACCTTTCTCTGGACCGTTAGTGCTGACTTTCGCAACCCTTTCAGCTTCAACTACTTGTTGACAATATTTGACACTCAACACAGCTGTCATATAATTTCCTAGTTGGATGCCTGATTTGTCCATTAGTTCTGTCTTGCTAATTACACCTTCACTGAAACAGATGACAGCATCCATTACACCTGAGTACTGTCAGTCGAACAAATACTGTTTTTGGTACTCTTTGCCACACGCAGCTGTTGAAACTCTCGTTAGGGTTTGGCGTATGATCATGTAGACATCTGCTAACTAATTTTGTATCTGCAAGGTCCCTGTACTCCTTGCCTGTCGCATTAGCGTGGCCGGTTCGCACCCATTTGTTCAAAGAGCGTTTAAGACCAAATCAACAATAGAAAAGTAGTTAAAAAACACATTTTTTGATACGGAGACATTTGTCTTTCAGATGGTGACAAAAACATTTTTTCGAAAATTTCAGTCATTTCACGTCAAGATCCTCTTAAACGTCCATCTGTCCAACGTAGGATTTATTACATTCGTTTTTTTAATTTTTTTTTTCCTTTATTATTATTTTCAAACCCGTACAAACAGGCAGGCTGTCAGCAGCATGGTACGCCGCTCTTCAGCCGTAGAGGAGATAAAGAAAGAACAGAAAGAATACACAAATGTGACATAACGGTGGGTAATAAAACAGTAGACACATAAAGACAAACACGGAGCCGTTCACACTTGACGAGAATTCACTACAAACTGTTGTCACGACGCACTAACACTGAAGACGGCGATGGCACAGGTGAACGATGGAGTATGACGGGAACACTGAACACGAAACACGACGGCACTCACGAGACACTGATGGCGATGATCTCCGGCGCGCGAATGTCCACTCAGCGTGTACGAGTCCGGGGACCTGCCAAGAGAGGAGGTGGAGGAGGAGGAAGGGGAAATGGGAGAGGGGAGAGCAGAGATGCCATGGGCAAAGGATAGAGGGGGAGGGAGGAAGGGGGAGGGAAGCCCGGAGGAGAAGGAAAGAGAAGGGAAGGGAAAAGGGGGGGAGGGAGGGTGCCTGAAGGAAAGGACACAGGAGGGGGGGGGAGGATCAAAGTTGATAGGAGGGGTAGATGCAGGGGAGGAGGACATCATCAGGGAGGGGGAGCTGGCGGAAGCCACCTTGGGAGAGGGTAAGGAGGGTGGAGAGATGGAGACCGGGTGGGACATGGGAGTACAGGCGCGGCAGCGGGCGGGGGTGGGAGAGGATCGGGGAGACGAGCGGGTGAGGTGGATCGAGTTTACGGGAGGTGTATAGGAGTCGTATCCTTTCGAGGAAGAGGAGGAGGTGGGGGAAGGGGATAAGGTCATACAGGATCCGCGTGGGGGAAGGGAGACGGATGCGATAGGCAAGGCGGAGAGCATGGCGTTCAAGGATTTGGAGGGATTTATAAAAGGAAGGGGGGGCGGAGATCCAGGCTGGATGGGCGTAACAGAGGATAGGGCGGATAAGGGACTTATAGGTGTGGAG
Organism: Schistocerca serialis cubense; assembly: GCF_023864345.2. Taxonomy (NCBI): domain Eukaryota; kingdom Metazoa; phylum Arthropoda; class Insecta; order Orthoptera; family Acrididae; genus Schistocerca; species Schistocerca serialis. The sequence continues at coordinate 319,046,009 of NC_064646.1, forward strand.
GATGGTGGAGGGGTCCAGACCCCACGTTCGGCCGGAAAGGAGTTTGAGGAGACGGAGTCGGGAACGTGCCTTGGCTTGGATTGTCTGGAGATGGGGAGTCCAGGAGAGGCGACGGTCGAGGGTGACGCCAAGGTACTTAAGGGTGGGGGTGAGAGCGATGGGACGGCCATAAACGGTGAGATAGAAATCAAGGAGGCGGAAGGAGGGAGTGGTTTTGCCTACAATGATCGCCTGGGTTTTGGAAGGATTGACCTTGAGCAACCACTGGTTGCACCAAGTGGTGAAACGGTCAAGATGGGATTGGAGAAGGCGTTGAGAGCGTTGCAGGGTGGGGGCAAGGGCAAGGAAGGCGGTGTCATCGGCAAACTGGAGAAGGTGGACGGGGGGTGACGGCGGCGGCATATCCGCCGTGTACAAAAGGCACAGAAGGGGGGAGAGGACGGAGCCTTGGGGCACACCAGCGGAGGGGAAAAAGGTGTAGGAATCGGTATTATGGATGGTGACATGGGAAGGACGGCGGGAGAGAAAGGAACCGATCAGACGAACGTAGTTAATGGGAAGAGCGAAGGTTTGGAGCTTGAAAAGGAGACCGGAATGCCATACGCGGTCATATGCGCGTTCGAGGTCAAGAGAGAGGAAGATTGCGGAGCGACGGGAATTGAGCTGTTCGGAAAGGAGATGAGTGAGGTGAAGGAGAAGATCGTCGGAAGAGAAGGACGGCCGAAAGCCACACTGGGTAACGGGGAGGAGGCGGTGCTGGCGGAGATGCTGGTGGATGCGGCGGGTGAGGATAGATTCCAGGACCTTGCTGAAGACCGAGGTAAGGCTGATGGGACGGTAGGAGGAGACGGCGGACGGCGGTTTGCCAGGTTTGAGGAACATGAGGATACGGGAGGTTTTCCACAGGTCGGGGTAGTACCCGGTGGACAGGACTACATTGTAGAGCCTGGCCAGGGTGGAGAGAAAAGAGACAGGAGCTTCACGAAGGTGACGGTAGGTAACACGATCGTGACCAGGAGCGGTGTTGCGTTTGGTGCGGAGTGTATTGATGAGATCCTGTGTGGTGATGGGGGCATTAAGGTCCGTGTGTGGAATGTTGTCCAAGTACTGGAAACCAGGAGCGAGGGGAGGGACAGAGGTGTCAGTTCGATCGCGGATATCCGGGAAGAGGGAGTAATCGAACTGGGGATCATCAGGGATGGAAAACACATCGGACAGGTAGGAGGCAAAGTGATTGGCCTTACTAAGGGCGTCAGGGAAGGGGTGATCATCGTGGAGAAGAGGATAGTAGGGGGAGGGCTTAGTTCCGGTAAGGCGACGGAAGGCGGTCCAGAACTTGGACGAGTTTATAGGGAGGGTAGCATTTAAACGGGTGCATGTCTGTCGCCAGTCCCGGCGTTTCTTGGCCGCGAGCAAATTTCGAATGTGTCGCTGTAGTTGCCGGTGGCGTCGCAGGGTGTCCGGGTCACGCGTGCGGAGGAAGGCACGGTAGAGACGACGGGATTCACGGAGGAGGAGGACGGCCTGTGGTGGTAAGGTAGGACGGTGGGGGTGGATGGCAACAGTAGGGACGTGGGCCTCCACGGCCTCAGACAAGGTCTGCTGGAGAAAGGAGGCGGCATGGGTGACATCATCGGGACGGCGGTAGGCGAGAGGGTGGCTATCGACCTGAGTGGAGAGGGTATCCCGGTAGGCATTCCAGTTGGCACGGGAATAGTCATGGATGTACTTAGGGGGAGGGTCATGACGAGGGTCGGGGCGGGGGCGACGGCCGTCTGAAACGGTGAGGAGGACAGGGAGATGGTTGCTACCAATAGGCTCCAGGACATCCACCGTAATGCGACCAAGGAGGTTGGGGGAGGAGAGGATAACATCGGGAGTGGAGTTGGAGTCGGGACGGGTGTGCTGGGGGATGGGGATGAGGTCGCCTTGAAGGGAGGAGAGGAACCGATGCCACCGCCGTAACTGGGCAGCGGAGCGACTATGGATGTTGAGGTCGGCAGCGATCACATAGGAGGAGAAGGTACGGTCGATGTGGGAGAGGAAGTCGAAAGGAAGAGGGGCGTTTGGGCGGACATAGATGGTGGCACAGGTAATGGTAAGGCCGGGGAAGAAGAGACTAAGGATCAGGTGTTTGGTGGGGTCGGGAAGGAGAGGCTGGAGCCGAACGGGGATCTGGCGGTGGTGGCCAATGGCAACTCCGCCACGTGCAACTGGGAGGGGATTATCGGAGCGGTGGAGGAGATAGGGGAAGGTGTGGATGGAGTGGTGGGGTTGGAGGAAGGTTTCATTGAGGAGGAAGGCATCCACACGGTGGGTAGCAAGGGTGTGCAGGAAGAGGTTCTTGTTGGCGGGAAGGGAGCGGATATTGTTGAAAAGGATACGATGCTGTCGCGCCATGATAAGGACTTATATGAGGGTGTCAAGGCGGGAGAAGGTGAAATGGGCCTGGTTATTGGAAAAGGTGGCGTACATTTTAAGATGGAATATGGAACGGGCGGCGAGGGAGATCTGTTGTAAGGTGTGGGGGCGCTGAAAGGGATGGACGTTTTGGAGGACAATGGTGAGGAACCTGATGATGTCCTCAGCAGTGGGAGGGGGACGAAGGGAATTGCCAGGAGGGGTGGGGGCGTCCAGGGGACGGACAGGTACGGTGAGTTCAGGAGTGGTGGGAGGGGGTCGGGCTTTACACTTTTGGGAGTAGGTGGGGTGGGGGAGGCTGCAGGTATTACAGGAGGGAGGGGATTGGAGGTTGGGGCACTGCCGGAGGAAGTGCGCTTGCCGACAATGCGGGCAGGTGGGGGCCTCGCGGCACTCTGCTGTTGGATGTGCATTGTAGCGCAGACATCTCTGGCAGCGCAGGGATTGAGGGGGGGAACGGGAGGGGTCGACCTTGAACCGCTGATTGAAGAGGAGGGCACCCTCCTTCAGGAGACGGTCAATGGAGGGGGCGTCCTCAGAGAAAACCCACATAAGGCGGGTGGGGCCGGTCGCGGTGAAAATGCGGCGGACTGCCCGCACCTCCAGGGTGGGATGGGCCTTCAGCTCCGCCAGCACCTCCTCCTCCGTGATCGACGGGCTAAGCCGAGTGATCACGGCGGTGAGGGTCGGCGGGCGACGCGGGGGTTGGGGTTGGCGGGTAGGAGATGGGGAGGGAGCAGGGGTGAGGGTGGCGTGAGGACCAAAACGGGTGATGGGGAGGCGGGAGAGGATGTCAGTATGGAGGGTTGGGCTGGGGGAGGAGATAAGAACAGAATCCCGTCTGGGAGTAAGGAGAGAGATGGGGGCGCCAGGGAAATGTTGGCAGAGGAGGAGGGAGAGATTCCGGGCCTCGAGGAAGGAAGGATCGGGACGGGACAGGAGATATTTGTAGAGACCGGGTGGGGAGGAGGCGGAGGAGGGAGCGGGGCCGGGTGGGGAGACGTCCATGGCATGTTGGGGTGGGGATGGGGGGCGGGGTGGAGCCTTTTTAGGAGCAGAGGAAGTGGAGGCGCCACTAGGGCGTTTGACAGCGGCAGATGGGCGGGTGGTGACATGAGGGACGGGAACGATGGGGAGGTGGCGGGAAGGGACAGGTCCCGGCACGGACGCAGCAGTCGGCGCCGGAGATAGTGACTGTGACGGTGCAGGCGAATGTGGCAGTGATGGTGATGGTGACGACGATGACGGTGGTGGCGGTGATGGCGATGGCGATGGCGACGGGGAGAGCTGGGCGTGGGCAGTGGCCCGACGGGCCACCACCCTAGCCGGAGCTGCAGTGACAGGCTGGGGGAGTGGGGGGAAAGGATCAGAACGAGAGGAAGAGGCGGGAGAGGGGGCGACAAAGAGCGAGGGCGAAGGGATAGAGAGGAGGGGAGGGATGGAAGGAGGGGGGTGGGACTGGGCACACCAAGTGATAGTGGTGGAGGCGGCGGAAGGGGACGTATACACGATGGCGGTGGTGGTAGCAGTGACGGTGGTGGTGGGGGCGGACATGACGACAAGAAGAAGAAAGAAAAACACAGCACTAAAAGGACAGGACACACACTGGGAGACGACGGACGGCGACGGCGACAGCGACGGCGACGGCGATGGCGAGAGGCAGGGACGCTGCTGCCGCGGACGGGGCCGGGGCGGCGGCGGCTGCTGCTGCTGCTGCTGCTGCTGCTGCTGCTGCTGGCTGGACTGCTGCTGGCTGGACTGCTGCTGCCACCGGAGGGCGGGCGGGCTGGCTGGCTGGCTGGCTGGCTGGCTGGCTGGCTGGCTGCGGGACCACTGCTGCAGGCCGGGACCGGGAACTGCTGCTGCTGCTGCTGCTGGCTGGCTGGCTGGCTGGCTGGCTGGCTGGCTGGCACCTGTAACCCCTAGCACTTCGATTAGCGCGAAAATGGCACTATCGAAGGGAGGTAACCTTGCGGTGTACCGCCGGAGATGTCGTTTTTTTAAGTGCCAGTCATATTTTGGCTACTTTGTAAATGATGTTTTTGTCGAGTGTGTATATAAAATATCGTTGTTACATATATCATATCATGCTGGGTAGCGAAGGTACCACAATTATATATACAGGGTGGTCCATTGATAGTGACTGGGCCAAATATCTCACGAAATAAGCATCACACGAAAAAACTACAAAGAACGAAACTCGTCTAGCTTGAAGGGGAAAACCAGATGGCGCTATCGTTAGCCCGCTAGATGGCGCTGCCATAGGTGAAACGGATATCAACTGCGTTTTTTTAAACAGGAACACCCATTTCTTTATTACATATTCGTGTAGTAATTAAAGAAATATGAATGTTTTAGTTGGACCACTTTTTTCGATTTGTGATAGAGGGCACTGTAATAGTCACAAACGTATAAGTACGTGGTATCACGTAACATTCCGCCCCGCACACTATATATTGCCCGCCGCCTTGATCCCCCTCACCCCTGGTGTCTCCCTTCCTCTCCACCACAACCCGTTGCCGCGCCTTTACCGCCGTGTCCCACCCTCTGTCCATCTCCATACCCTCCACCTTCATTCCCAACGCAACTTCCACCATCTACCCCTCCCGGATGATGAGCTTCGCCCTGACATCTACCCTTCCTACCAACTCTAACCCCATCTTCCTACCTCCTTCTCAGGGCTCCCTCTCCTCCCCCTCCCTTCTCCTGAGAGGCTTCCACCTCCTACCCTCACCCCCCAATCTCTTGTGCCCCTTTCAGTGTCTCTGCATTCCCTCCTGCCTTGTCGTCCCTCTTCATCTCCTACCCCACCAGTCTCCTTCCTCTTGGTGTATCTGCTGACGCCCCTGCTCTCTTCATACCGCCGCTTCCCCTGCTGCACCTTGCTCTCCCCTCGTTTTCCATCCTCTCCGACCTTCCCTCAGCAGGTCCCACCTGCCAGTTTTATACCTCACTGTGCTTAGTGATACATTACCTGTGTTAAAATGGACCGATTACCAACTGCGGAAAAAGTCGATATCGTGTTGATGTGTGGCTATTGTGATCAAAATGCCCAACGGGCGTGTGCTACGTATGCTGCGCGGTATCCTGGACGACATCATCCAAGTGTCCGGACCATTCACTGTATAGTTACGTTATTTAAGAAAACAGGAAGTGTTCAGCCACATGTGAAACGTCAACCACAACCTGCAACAAATGATGATGCCCAAGTAGTTGTTTTAGCTGTCTTCGCGGCTAATCCGCACATCAGTAGCAGACAAATTGCGAGAGAATCGGGGATTTCAACAATGTCTGTGTTGAGAATGCTACATCAACATCGATTGCACCTGTACCATATTTTTATGCACCAGGAATTGCATGGCGACGGCTTTGAACGTTGTGTACAGTTCTGCCGCAGGGCACAAGAGAAATTATGGGACGATGACAGATTTTTTGCACCCGTTCTATTTAGCGACGAAGCGTCAGTGACCAACAGTGGTAACGTAAACCGGCATAATAGGCACTATTGGCCAACAGAAAATCCACGATGGCTGTGAGAAATGGAACATCAGCGACCTTGGCGGGTAAATGTATGGTGCGGCATTATGGGAGGAAGGATAATTGGCCCCCAGTTTATTGATGACAATCTAAATGATGCAATGTATGCTGATTTCCTACGTAGTGTTCTACCGATGTTACTGCAAGATGTTTCACTGCATGACAGAATGGCGATGTACTTCCAATATGATGGATGTCCGGCACATAGCTCGTGTGCGGTTGAAGCAGTATTGAATAGCATATTTCATGACAGGTGGATTGGTCGTCGATGCACCACACCATGGCCCGCACGTCCACCGGATCTGATGTCCCCGGATTTCTTTCTGTGGGGAAAGTTGAAGGATATTTGCTATCGTGATCCATTGACAACGCCTGACAACATGCCTCAGCGCATTGTCAATGCATGTGCGAACATTACGGAAGGCGAACTACTCGTTGAGAGGAATGTCGATACTCGTATTGCCAAATGCACTGAGGTTGACGGACATCATTTTGAGCATTTATTGCATTAATGTGGTATTTACAGGTAATTACGCTGTAACAGCATGCGTTCTCAGAAATGATAAGTTCACAAAGGTAATTGTATCACATTGGAACAACCGAAATAAAACTTTCAAGCGTAAATCCGTTCTGTATTTTAATTTAAAGAACCTACATGTTAGCAACTGTTGGTCTAAAATTGTGAGCCATATGTTTGTGACTATTACAGTGCCCTCTATCAATAAACGAAAAAAGTGGTCCAACCTAAACATTCATATTTCTTTATGTACTACACGAATGTGTAATAAAAAATGGGGATTCCTATTTCAAAAAATTCAGCTGATATCCGTTTGACCTATGGCAGCGCCATCTAGCGGGCCAACCGTAGTGCCATCTGGTTTCCCCCTTCAAGTTAGACAAGTATCGTTCAAAAAAATGTTCAAATGTGTGTGAAATCTTATGTGCCTTAACTGCGAAGTTCATCAGTCCTTAAGCTTACACACTACTGATCTTAAATTATCCTAAGGACAAACACACACATCCATACCCGAGGGAGGACTCGAACCTCCTCCGGGACCAGCCGCACAGTCCATTACAGCAGCGCGTTTAGTCCGTTCGGCTAATCCCGCGCGGCACAAGTTTCGTTCTTCGTAGTTTTTTCGTATATATATTTTACTACTGTGACATCGTTGAACGCAGATCTGAGATACACATAAATAGAACTGTCCACACCAGACACATTCTAAATACAAAATACGTAAATAGTTACCATATGAACGACATTATTTCTGATACCTTTACCATCTACAATCAACGCATCTGCTCGTAACAGTTTTTGTTCTGTGTAAGAAGTGGCTAGTGAAAATGGGCGAAGTCCGAAACTAGCCAACCAACACTAAATAATTAATTGGCAATTGTTTTAAATGTTTAAAAATGACCTTTCTTCCACATTTTTGAGCTGCCATACGTGGCGCACTGAAAAATTTTATATCTTTAAAGTTCATTGCTCATCCATATGCTTCTTGATACAAGGAATTAGCAAATACTTTGGTGGAAGGGCTCAAAGAACTTGTAGACCAGGGTTGACCAGAGTTACGGGGCCTGCAAAGTAATGTATACAACCATCGCAATAAAATAATAACAGTTGTCAAACTGATGCCCATTTGAAACGCGTGATGAAGCTTCAAAAACGTTCAGGCGTCTTAATAACCGGTGTAGAATAAAATTTCTGTTCAGTACTGCAAATTTTCTAAAACGATAGCAGTGAGAAAGTCCTTTTTCAGAATTCGCTTTTTGTATACGTTACTCTCTGTTTTTTTCGCTCGAGTTGTAGATGTATTTATCACATTCATGGATTTCTCGTTGGTTGCCTCGTTTGCCCAATTTTACATACCTGTAGCAGCTTCTGTATTCTTGGAGCAGTGGTTCGTGAAATTCGTTAGACGAACCTAATCTCCGAGAACGAAATAATGCTGTTTCACTGTCCGCTGAGGAAGAAGAATCGAGGCTGAGAGTGAAAGACAAACACTGTAAGTAGGCTGTTTAGGTTTTTTTTATTGGTAACACCACTTAGCGCTCTGTCTGAAAAACACTGGCTGTGCTTTGTGCAGTCTGTGACTGGGTGGCATTGGTGGAATTTGCTATTGTAGTGTTGGGCAGATGGATGCTAACAGCGCGTAGCGTTGCGCAGTTGGAGGTGAGCCGCCAGCAGTGGTGGATGTGGGGAGAGAAATGGCGGAGTTTTGAGAGCGGATGATCTGGACGTGTGTCCATCAGGCACAGTAAGTTTGTAAAACTGGATGTCATGAACTGCTATATATATTATGACTTTTGAACACTATTAAGGTAAATACATTGTTTGTTCTCTATCAAAATCTTTCATTTGCTAACTATGCCTGTTAGTGGTTAGTTTATCTGACAGCTACACGACGCTACTAATGTGTGACACAATTTACATTTTTGCTTTTGCGCTGTACCTGTCTTATATCTGCACAGTTTTTCTGTATTATTCTGGAAAGTAAAACATGTTTTAGTAGTAACTTTGTGGTATAGCTACAATGAGACAGCCTTTTCTGTAGCACAACAATACGTTACAGTACAGTACTTACTTCATCACGGCAATAAGAGTAATAACTACGATATCTATAGGCAAAGCATTTCACTTTTGTTTATTACGAGCTAAGTACATTGACTTCTACATAACTTTGCTTACGGACGACGATAATTACGACACTTGGCACATTTTTTACCCTTAAGTAATGACAGATTATCTTACAACAAGACGCACACTTTAGAGCTACAGTGCACGTATTTGAGTGATTAATTTTGTACTTAAAACATTTATTTTTAAAGAGTTTTGCATTACAATGATACGAAGGTTTTCCGTGATACATTTCATTCGATTGCTGTACTCTGTAACACCTGAGGGTGTAATTACATTAATCCTCAGGGGGTTACACGCCTACTTTGTGTACCATGTGTGTAGCAAGCACAAGGAGCCCTAGCTAATATGATACAACTTTACACATCGGTACCATATTCCTCTAACACAGAATTACACAGCTATCTGACTGTTTAACAGAGAAACAAACATTTTTTTTTACTATGTCAGTGACACATGTTTACCCAATTACACAGTTGGATAACTTCACACTTACGAAATTGTATTTTGTCTGTACTTTGTGAACTGTTCATATTTTTTCGTAACCATTGTGATGCTATGAGAGCTTTGAATGATATGTTTGGTAAGGGATCATGATTTTGAAAGTATGTTTGAGGTAGATGACACTATTGAAATGAGCAGAGAATTTTTTTAGGTTTTGAAATTATTACAGAAAGCTACGACGTTTTTGAGATTTGACTGAGATGTTATGATGTTATTATTACAACAATGATGTGTATAACGCTGTTGTGGTATGTTTATGATCAATAAGCTGATGCTATATGAGGAATTTGATTATGCTATGTATTTTATTATGATGAAATATTGAAGAAGTGTCGACAAATATGTATATGTGTAATAAAGTAAGGAATAATGAGTAGTGGTTAGGGACTCTGGTTTGTGAAAAAGGATGTTGGAAACCAAGAATCATACTTTATGAGTTATGAAATGTGTGTAAATGAGTGAATGTATCACAATGCCGCCCAAAATTTTTTCGACACTGTTATATTTATAGGATTTTGTTTCTACACATTTGCAACGCAAATTCTCAACCTGTGAAATTTTTTTACATGAGACTGTCACTGCTTTCCTAAATATTTCGGTAAGAAAGTTAAGTGACCTTCACGTAATGCGTCGTGGGCGCCCAGCTGTGCCACCTGCCTGGAGAAAAAGCCATTAGGTGAAAAAAAAAAGAGACCATTAACCTCGCTATTGATATTCCTTTGTAGAGAGCATCGCAAATACGACACGCTCATTCTTGAAAACATATGATTACACTTTGGAGCTCTTAATTTATGATATTTACTAAAATGCCTAATGAAATGATGAGAAACATTTTACATCTATTGTCTCTCTAGTTGAGAGAATTTTTTACTGCCTTTGGAGACGCCATGTGCCTAGTGAATGACGTTTCATGCCTTGAATATATATATATATATATATATATATATGTAAATAAGTTATACACAACTGCAACCAGTCACTTTTTTCAATAATAATGTTTTATTACATGAACCAGTTTTCGAACCCTTTCAGGTTCATCTTCAGATGATTTCGGGAGGATCCGGGAAGTTACATCATTACTGGTAGTAGCATAATGCTGGGTGCTGGTTCTATGGCAGAAAGATGGGTCACACTTTCTGCCATACAACCAGCACCCAGCATTATGCTACCACCAGTAATGATGTAACTTCACGGATCCTCCCAAAATCATCTGAAGATGAACCCGAAAGGGTTCGAAAACCGGTTCATGTAATAAAGCATTATTATTGAAAAAAGTGGGTTTGCAGTTGTGTATAACTTATTTACATTCAATATACAGTCACGGTTCTAAAATATCAGTAATGGATAAGCATAATATATATATTTGCCTATTTTCTTTAATATCTAGTTGCTAGTTGCACTGCAGCATTGGTTAAAATAAAATTTAATAGGTGTACTAATATAGATATTTTATGCCCACAGATCCAGTAAATAATAATTTTATTATCTACTTCCAAAAAAAGAGGGAGCACCAAAAGACATTTCCCTTCACAGGAACTGCATACATAATTTTTGTCAATGACTGGGTAACTTGTTTCATAGAGTAAGTCAAGGTGATGCATCACTCTAGGGTTAAGATGTGACATAGTTATTAGACATTTCCTATCATTACTGTAATATTTTTTCTGCTTGAGCTTTGTCATGTTTAGGTATAAGTTACTGCATTTGCTGCTGCTGTTTGCCAGGCATAGTGCTACTGAATTTCACTTTGTATTACTCTGTTAAGCCAGTTCTACTACTGATTTATATTTCTTGTTGCTGCACATTGGCTCATATTAGTGATAATGTTGCATTTGCTTTGCTAATTTATATTGATTGCTGCTTGCTTTGCCAATTTGCATTTTTTGTCATTGCTGTTTGTGTTCATTGTTTTGTGCTGCTGCAGTGCCTCGTCCCTTAGTTTAGCATCTGAGCTCAGTGGATTTAAGTTAGCTTAAGAGGGGGTAGGCTATGTAAGAGAATGAGTTGTGATGAATTGGAAGTAATGCATTGACAAGGTATAAAAAAAGGGTGAAATAAGAGGAAACATCTATGAAATGAAGTTTTGGGTTGGACTGCAGTACCAAATGTCACATTGAAAACAAACCCTGACCTATCCTTTTGTGTCACTCCACTATGTGTCTGTGTACCTTGTGTATTTGTGTTCTTCCTGTCTTTATGTGTTTATCTGATAACACTTATGTTTTACAATTTTTCTAATACTCAGCTACATTCGCTATAATGAGGAATACTGTTATCCTCAAATATAATTTGCATTTATAATATGTTATTTACTTTGTAAAGATGTTTAGACACTATTTATTCTGTTTTGTTTTAATACTCACATGTGAAGTTGATGTTTCGAAAGTTATTCTGACCTTTTATGTATTTACTTATGTCATAATTCCTGTAACACTGATGTATATGTTATTTCGATTCTTTTGTAAAGCCCATATTACCACAAATGTTATCTGTATTGTTATGTTCTTTAATGATGTATTTTGTACCTTTGTAATTGTATTCTCATGTCGTAAATTTAAAATTGTAATTGACACCAGTTCATCAAATTACGTAACTTGTAAGCATACATTTCAGTGTACACATTTCTGTTGGTCATAGTATATGCACAATATGTGAGAAGTTGGGACTGTTAGTGTTTGCACATGTGTTAATTATTCAGCAAGGGACTGGTTAACAGCATTGCATTCCAAAAACTTTGTGAGTGCACAAGTGGTGGTTTATGGACTTGCTATATTGTCTGCAATACTCTTCGATGGTGATTGTGCACCTGCACAGTCGCAACAGATGGCTGCTGGCCGTCTCTACAAGGACTTCAGAGGGTCTGCATCTTTGATGGCCCACCAATACCATTATTCCTACAAGGACTGCAGTGGGTCTGCATCTTTGATGGCCCACCAATACCATAATCTCAACCAGGACTACAATGGGTCTGCTCTGTGATGACCTACCTACCAATATTCTTCAAAACTTCGACTGACTCTGCGGTGGGTTTGCTCTGTTGTGGACCATTACCTGTCTGCATGTCAAGAGTCAGCATTATCTTTCTGTTGGAAGGACAACACTACTTCTTCATGACTGCATGGAAATCCACTACTTCTGTGTGCATTTTCTTTTACTGCTCAGACTTTGTGCATAAAATTGTAATTAATACTGTGATGAATGATCAGGACTGTCTTTATGGACTGTGAGAAAATTTTATCATTTGATCAACATTGTATCAATAAGTGTGTGCATTTGATATCTTCGTTATTGTAATTATGAAAAATTTTATCAAATCATTATTGGCCACTGCTCAAAACAATTTGAAAATTTTTTTTGTGGGGAGCATGGGGGCTATGTAAGTAGGCTGTTTAGGTTTTTTATTGGTAACGCCACTTAGCGCTCTGTATGAAAATCACTAGCTGTGCTGTGTGCAGTCTGTGGCTGAGTGCCATTGTTGGAATCTGCTGTTGTAGTGTTGGGCAGCTGGATGTTAACAGCGCATAGCGTTGCGCAGTTGTAGGTGATCCGCCAGCAGTGGTCGATGTGGGGAGGGAGTTTTGAGAGCGGATGGTCTGGACTTGTGTCCATCAGAGACAGTAAGTTTGTAAGACTGGATGTCACGAACTGCTATATATATTATGACTGTTGAACACTATTAAGGTAAATACATTGTTTGTTCTCTATCAAAATCTTTCATTTGCTAACTATGCCTATCAGTGGTTAGTGCCTTCAGTAGTTAGAATCTTTTATTTAGCTGGCAGTAGTGGCGCTCGCTGTATTGCAGCAGTTCGAGTAACGAAGATTTTTGTGAGGTAAGTGATTTGTGGAAGGTATAGGTTAGTATTAGTCAGGGCCATTCTTTTGTAGGGATTATTGAAAGTCAGATTGCGTTGCGCTAAAAATATTGTGTGTCACTTTAGTGTTGATCAGTATAGGTAAAGAGCGAAATGTCTGAGTACGTTCAGTTCTGCTCAGCTGTTTGAAAATCAAATAATGTAAGAGGTTTATCAGCACAGTAATTCATTAATGTTTCTAAGGGGACGTTTCAACACATACAGCCAAGAACAGAGACGGATATGGCCTGGGCATTGACGCGTTGCAGCAATGTTGCTTGCAACACTATTGCGCCACACATTGCCTTAAAATAATGCCTTCGACTCTCCTGCATGCCGAGCGGCGATTCTACCTGCCTGGCGGAGATCGGACGGAGAGATTAGTGAACCTTTCCTCGACCTTCTCTGTGTGCGAATTTCACTGGGTGCGAATTTCACTGGGAGCGAATTACAGGACACCTTTGCGTCACACTATACAGCCGGGGCGCCGAGGAATCCGTGCTGATCCAGTTCCGCACACGTGATAGGGCGGAGGAAATAGGTCCCTGGCACTGAGGATCTCTAGTGCCGCTTGTCCTGCCGTCCGTCGTCCTCATTGTGATCAGGTGAGTCCGGGGAGGCAACGTCTTCAACATATGTAACTTCGTGATGCTTCAGTGTCCGAGGGGTTGCCTATCACTTTAGGCGAACAGCAGCTACATGGCAAATCGTTTCCGGGCGTTTAATACACGTAAGAACTAATTTTACGTGCTACATGTAGCTCGACTTTAAACCATCCTGTCTCGACAACGGATAAAGATTACTGAATAAAAGAAAATTTATGTTTCTTGAAATTACTACAACCAGTAGCCTTTCTTTAAAAATTACTGTTAGTTGCGTACACTACTCTGTCACAGAATTTATATCGTTCAGCAAGTGAGTTGTACTGAGAGCTGGTGGACAGAGGACAGACAGATTTTTCTTTTGTTTGGACGAGATTTTGAGGATTTCTTGATCCACAGATTGTTGAATTACATCTAAGAATTTTACAAGTTGGGATAGCATAAGTTAGATGTTTGACTCTAGCTGCAGCCTGTAGATGTCTTTGTTTTAGTATTTTTGTTTATAATGAGACCTTATTTCATTTTTTACCCATGCGATTTCCTACTTACTTTTGGCTGCTTGTGCTGATTTGCAGCCGGCCGCGGTGGTCTCGCGGTTCTAGGCGCTCAGTCCGGAACCGCGCGACTGCTACGGTCGCAGGTTCGAATCCTGCCTCGGGCATGGATGCGTGTGATGTCCTTAGGTTAGTTAGGTTTAAGTAGTTCTAAGTTCTAGGGGACTGATGACCACAGATGTTAAGTCCCATAGTGCTCAGAGCCATTGCTGATTTGCTTGGGTCTTTGATTACAACTTTAACGTAATTCTCAATGACTTTCTCTTTCTGACAGTCAGTAGCGAGCCAGTGGGTGTGTTGGACTTCCATCGAGCTGTAGACCCCATTGAAGATGTCTCCCGCAGACGGGGACGAAACGTTGGGATTCGACAAAGAATTCACCAACCGACCATGGCATAACGGCCTGGATAATTATAATGGACACGACATTTCCGGCCTTGAAAGTCTACATTTTAGGAACACAGCGACTGTGATGAATGAAGGTTTTTTGAAATTACTGCAACCGATAGCGACTGATATTTTAAAGAGAATTTAGTTTTGACTTTATTCGTTTATCTACTTTCGTACAAGGTTTGAACCTATTGGTACAATTCTGAAGTATGGAAATGGCCCACTTCAAAAATCTCCCAGAAAAACGCACTTTTTGCATGTTTTTGCACGTAAAATCCTAACATGTTACATACAAAAGACGCCATTTTCAGAGCGTTAATTTTAGCCCAGTTAAAATTCTTTGCTAAAGGAATTAACGGATTCGACAGTTTGCCTGGGTGTCAGCTCCCAGCTCCAGTTCGTCGTTCAAACATATACTGTAACGCAGCTACAGTAAAAGAGATATTCGAATGGCTATACAAATGGCGGCTGGTCCGAGCTAAACCAAAAACTTTTTACCCTTTGTTTGTAACTCAAACAGGAACCGGGCACCAACCCTCCCTCCCCTCCCCAATAGTGATTTTGATGAGGCCTTTTCTGACGTATTTGGTACAGATCTTCCGTAAGTAAGGTGTCTGTTGTCAGTTTAAGGTTGCATAAACCCATATTATTGATGATAGATGACTATCATCATTCTGAAGTAACGAACTTCATCACATAGTTGTCATGACAGGGTTTCATTTCGTAATTTCATTGGAATGGAAGAGAAGAGTTTTTCGAAGCAAGTCATCATTACTGAAAAATATTTACTGGCAGGATTCAAACACACTGATCATACGCAATATTATGACCACCATCGTACTATCAATATAAGACCGTCCCGGCGGTAGAAGCCCCACTTGTCGAGGAATGTCTGCTCGTCACATACACGCACGGTGAATGTAGTATCGGTGAGCATGCTGTACGTGTGTAAAATAGGGAAGACGCATAAGGTATCTGAGTTTGGGCGAGGGCAGATCATGATGGTCAGGAGGCTCGGAACAAGCGTTTCGGATACAGCACCACTTGTTCGAGGAGTGCTCTGGTGAGTGTCTTCAACATATGGCGAAACCAAAGTGAAACCACTCCAGACGTCGTGGGGATGGGCGACCAACCTTCATTACAGTTGTTGGACGTCGTAGGCTGGTAAAACAAGACAGGCGTCGAACTGTGGTGGAACTAACATCAGACTTTGGTTCAAATGGCTCTGAGCAGTATGGGACTTATCTTCTGAGGTTATCAGTCCCTTAGAACTTAGAACTTAGAACTACTTAAACCTAACTAACCTAAGGACATCACACACGTCCATGTCCGAGGCAGGATTCGAACCTGCGACCGTAGCGGTCACGTGGTTCCAGACTGTAGCGCCTAGAACCGCTCGGCCACCCCGGCCGGCATCAGACTTTAATGCTGGGCAGAGTACAGGTCTGTCTGAACACTCCTAACGACGAGTCTGCACACTGACGACCCATTCATGCGCCAAAGTTAACAGCACGACATCGCCAACTACGACTAAAGTGGCACGTGACCGTTGACACTGGACGTTGGCGCAGTGGCAGGGAGTTGCAGACAGAGTCTGATGAATCCCGATACCTTCTTCATCACGCCGGTGGGAGGGCGCGAATCCTTCGTCGTTCAGTAAACAACTCCTAGACACCTGTACTGCGGGACACAGACAAGATGGTAGCGACTGTATTATGCTCTGGGGAACGTTCACGTGAGCATCTGCGTGCCCAGTGCAGCTCTTGCAAGACACCATGATGGCCTACGAGCATCGTACACTGATTGCAGACCACGACGATCATGTTTTCCGGCTGCAGTGGCATTTTGAGAAAAATAATGCGCCGTGTCAAAAGGTCAGGTTCGATGGAGTGGTTCGATGAACACAGTGGCGAGTTCCAGTTGATGTGCTGCTCCTCCCAACTCGGCAGATCTGATCTCAATCGAACACATCTAGGATGTGGCTGAACGTGCCGTCACAGTTCATAGGTCCCTCCCTGAAATTTACGGGAATCAGGTGACTTCTGTTTGCAGATGTTGTGCTAACTCCCTCCAGTGACCTGTCGAGGCCTCGTTGCATCCATCTCATGACACGTCGACACAGTTATCCATGCCAATATGGATATACCAGCTGTTAGGACATGGTTGTCACCTACTGGCTGATCGTCTATATACGAGGGGCGTTTGAAAAGTCCGTGCAAAAATAAAAACTACTTACGTGTCTCGGGTAAACCTTTTTTATTTTTCGACATAGTCTCCTCTTAGACTTATACACTTCGTCCAACGCTGTTCGAATTTGTTGATCCCTTTCGAATGGTCCAAGTCTGCAAAATAGCTATTAGTTGCTGCAATCACCTCCTCGTTTGAATAAAATCTTTGTCCCACCAGCCATTTCTTCAAACTGGGGAATAAATAGTAGTCCGAGGGAGCCAAGTCTGGAAAACGGGGGGGATGTGAAACGAGTTGGAATCCTATTTCCATTAATTTTGCGACCACAAGTGCTGAGGTGTGAGCTGGTGCATTGTCGTGATGGAAAAGGACTTTTTTGCGGTGCAATCGCCGGCGTTTTTCTTGCAGCTCAGTTTTCAAACCGTCCAATAACGATTAATAATATGCACCTGTAATAGTTTTACCCTTTTCCAGATAGTCGATGACGATTATCCCTTGCGAATCCCAAAAGACAGTCGCCATAACCTTTCTGCCCGAAGGAATGGTCTTCGCCTTTTTGGTGCAGATTCTCCCTTGGTAACCCATTGTTTTGATTGTTGCTTGGTCTCAGGAGCATAGGAATGTATCCATGTTTCATCCACAGTGACGAAACGACGCTTATAGTCCTGCGGATTCTTCCTGAACAGCTGCAAACCATCCTTGCAACACTTCACACGATTCCTTTTTTGGTCAAGCGTGAGCAATCGCGGAACCCATCTTGCGGATAATTTTCTCATGTCCAAATATTTATGGAAAATATTATGTACCCGTTCATTCGAGATGCCCACAGCACTAGCAATCTCACGCGCCTTATCTCTTCTGTCATCCTTTACCATATCATGGATTTTACCAATGATTTCTGAAGTCGTAACCTCCACAGGGGGTCCAGAACTTTCAGCATCACTTGTGCCCATATGGCCACTCCGAAAACTTTGAAACCACTTATAAACTATTCTAATCGACGGTTCAGAGTCACCGTTATGTTTATCAAGCTTCTCTTCAGTCTCCTGAGGTGTTTTGCCTTTCATAAAGTAATATTTAATCACCACACGAAATTCTTTTTCGCCCATTTTTTGACAATCCTTGATTCACACGAATGCCAAACACAAAGAAATAGACCAATGTGGCTGAAACTTGGTGTGCGTTCTTTCAAAAGATGCTACTAACTAAACATGACCTCGATACGCTCCGGTGGTGCCATTTCTCGGACTTTGCACGGACTTTTCAAACGCCCCTTGTATGTTTCACACAAAGTTTCGTAACATTTAAAACTTCCAGTGTGAAGCTTGTGTTTACTTTCTGACGTAGACCTTAAGATTACTGGCCACTACGGAACAGTCGTTGCCCTTACTGCAAGAATTATAATAAATAATTTCGACTACTGTAGATAATACTTATACTGATTTAGTAAGAAAGACCCAGAATATTTTAGAAAACAAAAGGCGAAAAAGCAAATTTGAAAGTAGCTGGACCGAAACCTGCTACTTTTCGCATAAAAGTTCAGGATGCTGTCGACTGTGTTTTGACTTAGATTTGACTCTTCTGCCTCAGTTACAGTTGCATGGTGAATGCTTTATAACGGTTACATCTAAAAGTGTCACTAATTGATATTTCACTATAACAAATCGTACCCAAAACGACGCAGTTTAGATCGATCATCATCCAGCTGTAGCTTTGAAACTGTATTCATTAATAGCACACGAGTTACAGCATTGAAATCGTCATAAACAGTAAACTTTCAGCTACCGATATACGGGGTGTTCCCGCAAGATCGTGCAAAAATGTAACACGACATACAGAATGATCCCTGAACAATTTGAGGTAGGGAACCTGGGGTAGGAGAAGCCAGCTCAAGGAAACTTGTCTACCGCATTATTTAGCATTACCGTTTTCCAGCTTATTTACAACTAACATGCGTACAAGTTTGCACGTACTGTGCTATTTATTTACATGTACATTCTTTATTTCCTGCATGGAAACAAGGAGAACGAGCCTGATTACTAGGAAGTCTACGAGGCCGTCTGAATGTCCACCTGTACTTGAGGTTAGTGCAAAGAGCTCTACCTGAGTTGTTGGAGAACGTACTCTTGGCTGTTCGGGAGAGGATGTGGGCACAACATCACGGTGCATCAGCTCACTTCATTGTGGATGTCCGCAACCATCTCCATGCTGCATTTCCTGTGCGTCAGAATCTCGTTCTCCGGTGTCATGCTTGCATTGTGGTTGATGGCCGTTAGTCTCAGCATATTTTATGAGGTACCGTAAAAATGGTACGTTCAGTATGTTGATGACAGTGTTTGCAGTTAACTGTAACTAATTTAAATAAAAAAGTACACAGTAATGTTATTTTATTCCTATTACTCCCTAAGCTGGCTTCTCCAACCTCAGATTCCCTACGTCAAATTGTTCAGTGGAGCATCATGTGTGTGCTGTTAAATGTTTGCACGCTCATATGGAAACACTTTGTATAGTGTCCTGCCGTTTTATAAAACAAAGCGTATATAAAACGACGCGTTTTTTAGAGATGGTTAATGTGCTGATGCTTTGAAACAGCTTCTATTCGTATCACATGCTCCATAATAAAAAAAACACCAAATACAGTGTTTAAGCCATAGAATATGGCGTCTCCCAAGTTCTGCTTGTGACTTGAAACCGATGACGCATCTCTTCCATGCATGTCCGTCTTCAGGTCGCCAAAGTTGTGAAAGTCACAAGGTGAAGGATCTGTGCCGTAAGGAGGGTATTGCAGAAGCATAGCCCTCGTCCAATCAGCAGTGTGGGGGCGGACGTTATCATGCAAGAGGATCAGTTCATCCGACAGCAATCCTAGTCGTTTTGACTTTATAGGGCGTCGCAGTTTCTGCAAAGACTCTCCATAGCGCATTGCGCATGCACTGATTGTGTACATGGATTCGTGACGGGTGTTCAGTTTTCCTTTGACGGATCCTCATGTACTAATTCATCTAAATAGCTGCCCCGTCCAAGGCAAAATTACACTACTGGCCATTAAAATTGCTACACCACGAAGATGACGTGCTACAAACGCGAAATTTAACCGACAGGAAGAAGATGTTATGATATGCAAATGATTAGCTTTTCAGAGCATTCACACAAGGTTGGCGCCGGTGGCGACACTTACGTCGTGTTGACATGAGGAAAGTTTCCAACCGATTTCTCATACATAAACAGCAGTTGACCGGCGTTGCCTGGTGAAACGTTGTTGTGATGCCTCGTGTAAGGAGAAGAAATACGAACCATCACGTTTCCGACTTTGATAAAGGTCGGATTGTAGCCTATCGCGATTGCGGTTTATCGTATCGCAACATTGCTGCTCGCGTTGGTCGAGTTGCAATGACTGTTAGCAGAATATGGCCTCGGTGGGTTCAGGAGGGTAATACGGAACACCGTGCTGGATCCCAACGGCGTCGTATCACTAGCAGTCGATATGACAGCCATCTTATCCGCATGGCTGTAACGGATCGTGCAGCCACGTCTCGATCCCTGAGTCAACAGATGGGGACGCTTGCAAGACAACAACCAGCATCGCAGACAGGAGCGCCTGCGATGGTGTACTCAACGACGAACCTGGCTACACGAATGGCAAAACGTCATTTTTTCGGATGAATCCAGGTTCTGTTTATAGCATCATGATGGTAGCATCCGTGTTTGGCGACATCGCGGTGAACGCACATTGGAAGCGTGTATTCGTCACCGCCATACTGGCGTATCACCCGGCGTGATGGTATGGGGTGCCATTAGTTACACGTCTCGGTCGCTTCTTGTTCGCATTGGCGGCACTTTGAGCAGTGGACGTTACATTTCAGATGTGTTACGCCCCGTGGCTCTACCCTTCATTCGATCCCTGCGAAACCCTACATTTCAGGAGGATAATGCACGACCGCATGTTGCAGGTCCTTTACGGGCCTTTCTGGATACAGAAAATGTTCGACTGCTGCCCTGGCCAGCGCATTCTCCAGATGTCTCACCAATTGAAAACGTCTGGTCAATGGTGGCTGAGCAACTGGCTCATCACAATACGGCAGTCAGAACTGTGGTATAGTGCTGAAGCTGCGTGGGCAGCTGTACCTGTACACGCCATCCAAGCTCCGTTTGACTCAATGCCCAGGCGTATCAAGGCCCTTATTACGGCCACAGGTGGTTGTCCTCGGTACTGATTTCTCAGGATCTATGCACCCAAATTGCTTGAAAATGTAATCACATGTCAGTTCTAGTATAATATATTTGTCCAATGAATACCCGTTTATCATCTGCGTTTCTTCTTGGTGTAGCAATTTTAATGGCCAGTATTGTACTAAGGTGCGCGTCATATATCTTGGAGGCCGAGTTTAGGTTCGTTCTGCGCATTTGACGTCACAAATCACAGTCAGCCAATGAACAGAGAACGACGTTGCCAGATCTCGACTGCAGTGCAGAGCACGGACGAGTGTCTTCAATTTTAGAAACGTTCAGTCATAAATGAAGTAATTGAACAAAAGCAATGTCTTGATAGCAGACTTTCTTTTATAGAAAGTTTGGAATAAGCATTCTTTACACCAATTGCTTCATATTCTATTAATTAATTAAACCAAACAAACAATAAGCTTCCTAATTCAGGCGATAGCAAGGAAAGGTGTTTGTATCAGTCTCACGAACCGCTTTTTCGCAATAAAGAACAGCGGTAATTGTTTATTTCCTATTGTACTTCGACGCAACGTGAGTAATTCATAGTCATCCCAACAGTGTTTGTCGGTATTTTGCAGACGTTTAGAGTGCTCCAGGAGATGCAAGAAATGAGTAGCTGCGTTGGCATAATGGTTAAGGTGTTGGGCTGCTAATCGGAAGATTGTGAGTTCAAGGCTTGTTGCATACTATATATTTTATTTATTTAAAAACAATAGCGAAGTGTCTTACTTAATGAATTTTATTCGTTTGAATGTAATGTTTTGAAATTTCCTGTGCTTCATTATAATCATAATAAGTTTTCAGTTTTTGTAATTTTCTCCTCCAATATTTCTTTTAACAGCAATTAAAAACAACGAAAAGGCACACATACAATTTTCATGTTATCCGTTTTGTTTGTATATCGCCTCTTCCGCAGTCGCTGTTTTACTATTCATATTGAGATATATTCTTTTGCGGCAGTATTAAAAGTATTATTTAGAGCAGAATTTCGGCTCGTACGTTGCCGAGCTATTTGATTGTCTGACGGAATTCTTTGCTTCGCTGCTTTGGCAACATCATATTCAATGGTTTCGTCGACTGATCTATGTTTTGGCAAGTATTTGCTGTCCGTTGTGACAAAAACAAAATGTTTGCGCACTGTGCCTCACTGGTAATATATTTTAGTTTTATGTTTTATTACGTCCAAAATTCATTTTTGTGTACTTCGCCAACTTCGTTTTAATCAGAACGTTTTAGAAAAAAGCGAAATGACTCTGGTATAAAAAAAGTTTTGTTACAGTTGCTAAAGATAGAATATTTCCCAATTTATAAACACTGTTTATGTTATAAAAGGTGTTCATTTTATGGGGACATTGAAATCTCTTGAAAACGACACACAGAGCCAAAAGAAATCCTAATGAAAATTAGTTCCTCCCGGAAGGGGACATCCAATTATAACAAATTTGACTACAAATTCGTCGAATTTGGTATCATTGGATGTCCCCCTCTGAGACAAAAAAAATTTAGTTATAAATTTGTTTGATCCGATGTGTAGATTTGCGGATATTTCAATGTCTCCAATTGAAATGAACACTTTGTATAGTTGGAACCATGAACGACTGCGGTCGATTTAAGGCTCGTTCTACGCGCCCTGACGTCACGCATCCGCTGACAGCCAATGAGTGTTCAGTAGTTTTCTGAACGGTCTGCTGGGAATGTCTTGGCGAGTGCGAGTGTTAAATGTGATTGTAGTTATTCTTTGTTGAATTTTTATCGCATTTGTTGCAAGTTGTCTTGGCTGATAATGGTGGTAAGCGACAACCTCTCCATAAACAGGCGAGGGACATAATTTACCGGATTCACGCTTTTTTCAAGCGCGAAGCAGAAAACGGTGGACCTATCACGGATGTCGCCAGATCTCAGGAACGCACTGCAGAAGCGACAGGCGTTAGCTTGAGAACCGTTCAGCGGATTGCCAATGAAGGAAAGTTATCTACGGAGACCTGTGGAAGCCCACTTTTCAGATCGCCAGGGAAATATCGCACTCTTGAGAGGACTGTAACTAATTTAGATAATTTCGACAAAGATGTTCTAAGACGAGAAGTGCTCAATATGTACAACACAGGCGAATTTCCTACTGTAAAAAAAATCACTGTGAAAATGCGTGAAACCATAAATTTTAAAGGTAGCATGACTTCAATGAATAGAATACTTAAAAACATTGGATTCAAATATGTACATACAAATGACGGAAGAAAGTTTTTAATGGAACGTAGTGATATCGCTGCTTCAAGGGCACAGTTTTTAAGACGTATTATTGAAGTAAGAAAATCCGGGAATAAGAACATTTTTTTCTTGGACGAAACATGGGTGAACCAAAATCACACAAGGAAAGCGTGTTGGAAAATGAGTGATGGTTCGGGTGGGTTTAAAGTACCAGTTGGTAAAGGTGGACGAATAATTGTGCTTCACGCTGGTTCTGCTTCTGGATTCATTCCAGAAAGCAAATTAGTGTTCCGGGCAAAAAAGAGAAATTCAGGGGATTATCATTCCGAAATGAACTCTGAGACATTTAAATTGTGGTTTAGGAATCAGTTTCTCCCTTACTTGCCTGCAAACTCGGTGATTGTAATGGACAATGCGAGTTATCACTCTGTTGTTGTTGACAAGACACCCACAACAAGTACAAAAAAAGCCGATATCATGTTATGGCTTGCAAGTAAAAATATTCCACATACTGCCAACCAAACTCGTGCTGAAATGTTGAATCTTGTAGTGCTTCACAAGCCTCGCACAAAAGTTTATGAAATCGATTGTATTGCACAGGAACATGGACACACAGTTTTGCGTTTGCCACCGTACCATTGCCAATACAATCCGATAGAGTTAATTTGGGCACAAGTGAAAGGGTATGTCGCAGAACGAAACGTGACATTTAAAATTGCCGATACAGAAAGGCTTCTGCACGAAGCACTTGACAGAATTACTCCTTCAGCATGGGCTGAATGTGTTCGGCATGCACAAAGGCTACAGGAGGAGGACATGGACAGGGAAATTGTAATTGACAATCTGCTTGAACCCATCGTCATAACTCTAAGACCTGATGATTCGGACTGCGACACTGACTACAGCGATGCAGAAGACTATCGCAGCGATTGACAACAATGAAGGGTAAGGCACATACACAATAATACTCATGTTCTCTTTCTTGTTTCTGTTCCACAGTTGCAATTTTACCAATGGTATTGAAATATATTCCTCTTCTGCAACTGTAATAAGCGTCTTATTTAGACCAGACGCGTTTTTCTCTTTTGAAGCATCTTCATTGGACAGCATTTTGTCTCCTCCATTGCCAAGTCACCTTTCGTAGTTTTGTGCTGAGGTAACACAATATTCAACGTTTGTGTCGGCCGATCAGTGTTTTAGCAAATAAATGCTTTTTGTGTGTGCCACACACAAAAATTATATTTGACATAGCTCAGAGCACTGATACACAGTATATTCAAGTCCTAATGTTTTTGTAAGTCCACAGTTTTGTTTAACGTATTTTGTGTACTTCCTTTTGATTGATTGAAGTGCTTTAAAATAAAGTCAAACGCGCCCGGTGTAAATAAAACTTGTATTACAGTCGCGAAAGACGGAATATTTCTCAATATTACATACGACACCAATCTGGTACTTAAATTAAATGAGATGTTGTTATACAGTAAATTTTATATGAAATTTAGGTATCTTGTCCACATTTCATTCTCAACATTGTGGTAACTACAATCGAACATACGGAAAGTATACGCTATGAACTTTACCTCTGCAAACTCTTCAAAATTTCGTGCAATGGTTTACTACATTTAATGCTGCAATATAACTGCGTTGAAAATCGAAACAAAATTAAGTCATTTAGGGGGGGAAGGTATCAGTCAAGAAGATGTGTCAAAATCAAATTTTTGGGCCAAATAGTTTTTGTGAAATCGAATGATAAGTGTCAAAGCAGTCGGAACACAATGTGTCTGCACAGGCGAGCAGTGCAGTGGTTACAAAATCGCGCACGGCGTGGAATGCGGGGAGCACGTCTCTGTAGCAGCGAAAGGTTTAATGCGGCCGTGGTGGCTTTACCTCATACACTGCGCGCTCCCCCCTAAACGTAAGTTTGAGAACTACACTGCTACTGCGCTGCTTCTCTTGGCGCGTACAACTGGCAACGCTGCAATCTCCCGCGTCTGGGCGGGCATGCGCGAGCCGCCAAGATAAATGAATTGAACTATAATTCATCTAAATAGCTGCCCCGTCCAAGGCAAAATTATTTCAATCTAGCCAACGCACATACATTGTAAGGTAGAAAACAATAATGAAACCATTACTGTGACTAAATATGATTTTTAATTCTTCATTTTGCCAGTATGCCTCCTTCAGACCAAGCTATCCAAAGAAAAACGTCGAGATTGCCAAGTTAATCCAAACTGGTGGCCCGTAGCAGCGACCAGCATGCAATAAGACAAGAGTAAGCGAGGTTGCGAGGCGGGGAGTGGTGAGGAAGGGGGTAGGGGGGTGGGAGGGGGGTGGGAGGGGGGCGGGGGTGCCCACGTAATGAAAAGTCAACAGAGGCCGATGCGAGGCCAGCCGCACACCAGGCACACCAGCGGACCCACTTCGAGAGGCGGGCTTCGGTAGCAGCGGGGCCTGCCTAACCCGAGACGAAGCCAGGGCCGGCTGCTCCGCTCTCTGGCGCGCCCTACCGCACAACATAAAGCAAACCGTTCTCACTCTTTAAACGGAATGCCTTGTGGCAGAGCTTTGTGGAAGAGATACCGTAACAAATACCAGAAAAGCTATTACATCTACCAACAACGGTCCTAGAGAATTAAAAAATTGCGGAAGTTATGTCTCACTAATGAGAAATATTACGCCACGTCGTTAACGAATCTGTCACTAAAAGAATACTATCAACATTTCACAAGAATCTCTGAGGGCGTCGCGAAAAGTAGTTCCTTCGAATTTTTAATGTGAAAACTCCTAAAACTTTTTAAAATAATACACAAGTTATTAACATACCACATCTGTGTGCTTTACTAGCTGAGCACCGTAGTGTTACACGCTGTTAAACAGTTATTTAGAAAGAAATGTTAATGCATAGACTCACTATCCACGCCTACGCGCCATCACTAAAGTTACGTCTTGGAGATATCCAGGCGCGAGTCACTTGCGGTCCAGTAAACTGCGCGGCATAAAAAAAAGGGAAGCGGAAAGGAAACATCATATTCTGAGACGATGGGAGAAGCTGACAGAATACATGTCGCTCACAACTGGCTCGTTTACTTCTAATCCTGTATCATTTCTGTGACACTCTCTCCCATATTTCGCGATAATACAAAACGTGCTGCCTTTCTTTGAACTTTTTCGATGTACTCTGTCAGTTTTATCTAATAAGGATCCCACATTCTAAAAGAGGACGGACAATGGTAGTGTAGGAAATTACGAACAACTTAAATTGGAAGGAACACATAGAAAATGTTGTAGGGAAGGCTAACCAAAGACTGCGTTTTATTGGCAGGCCACTTACAAAATGTAACAGACCTACTAAGGAGACTGCCTACACTACGCTTGTCCGTCCTCTTTTAGAATATTGCTGCGCGGTGTGGTATCCTTACCAGATAGGACTGACGGAGTACATTGAAAAAGTTCAAACAAGGGCAGCACGTTTTGTATTATCGCGAAATATGGGAGAGAGTGTCACAGAAATGATACAGGAGTTGGGCTGGACAGCATTAAAAGCAAAGGCGTTTTTCGTTCCGAAGGAATCTTCTCACGAAATTCCAATCACCAACTTTCACCTCCGAATGCGAACATATTTTGTTGACTCCGACCTACATAAGGGAAATCAGAGCTCGTGCGGAAAAATACAGCTGTTCATTCCTTCCGCACGCTATACGAGATTGGAAAAACAAAGAATTGTGAAGGTGGTTCGATGAACCTTCTGCCAGGCACTTCAATGTGATTCGCAGAGTATCTATGTAGATGTGTAGATGTAGAAGTAGAGTAGAGAAATACAAAACGTGCCAGGAAAGCGAGTAAATAATTTCACGACTATTTGCGACATGCCTAATACCGAAAAGATCATAATTCTCTTGGTCTGTATGAAGAGCCAGAAATCTACTATAATTTTGTCCCTCTCTGGATGTACACTGATGGGAAAAAAAATCGCAACACCAGGAAAGAGATGTGCGACATAAACGAAAGTTGATAGCACTGTTTATTCAACTGAAAGGTGGTGTCTACTCAGATTTTTCACCAGTAAGATTAGACTCGCGATAGTAGCGCCGCTATGAGGATGCAAGTCACGCTTGCTTTAATACGCGCTGTAGCGGTCGGGAGCGTTAGTTGCCTTTGAGAGTGGACTTAGTTGACATTAGTCAAGACTGCCATTACCAGCACGTCACTGAGTTTAAATGAGGTCGTGTGATTGGGCTGCGAGAAGGTGGATGTACCTTCTGTGATACTGCGGAAAGACTTGGCAGAAATGTAGCCACTGTACATGGTTGCTGGCAGCGGTGGTCACCAGAATGTATGGTCGCAACGATCCAGACGGCCACAAGGCACTACCGAGACGGAAGACCAACGTGTTCGGTGTATGACTTTGGCGCATTGCGCTGAACCTGCAGCAGGAATTTGAGCAGCAGTTGGTACCACAGTGATACAACGAACTGTTCCAATCGGTTATTTCAAGGACAGCTCCGAGCCAGACGTCCTGCAGAGTACTTTCCACTGTCCCCAAACCACCGCCATTTGCAACTTCAGGGATGTCAAGCGAGAACTCACTGGGTGGCAAGGTGGAGGTCGTCTTTTGTGTTTTGTGATGAAAAATGGTTCTGCCTCGGTGGCCGTATGTTGGTTAAGCTGTCGGCACACGGACGGTGCATCCGAACGTTGAGCGTTCAGCGTAACGAGTTTCTGACGCCATAATGTGGAATGGCACGCTCGGGAGTCTTTCCGAAAGTGCAGGGCAATATCTACATGTCAGATATTCTGAGCGTGCGTCTGAGCGTTGACCAGTCATATGGCACGACGCCACCTACGTCACGTGCACGCCATCTCCCTTTAGCACGGAGTTGTGAGGCGCCATATTGGCATTCATTTCAAGCCTATACGTATATAGGCCGTTTCTGAGCACCAGCAAAGAGAACCACTCGAAAACCCGTTGTTAACTGTGTAATTCGTTGCAATAAAATAATGAGAAACATCATATTCGTGGCAAAAGAATTATTGTAACTTGCGTATTATGAGCGTATGCCATTTGAAGGCAACGACACACTGAGAATCCACCAAAAACGCATTGTTCTTGCCACAATTCGTTTTAATTAAATATCAGTTAGTAACATAACTACGATTAATGCTTTTAGAAAGTGACAGGATGCTAGAAGTGGCTGATACATAGTTGTCGCTGAATTAACGAAGCGCCGGCACGGTAGCTCAGCGTGCTAGGTCTGCAATAAAAAAACTGAGTGAACGGATCAACAAAGAACCTGAACGGGTGCCATCGGACGTCCGCCACGAACAAATTCAACGACCAATATAGAACAAAATGAGATTTTAAAAAAGTGGATAGCGTAACTGCTTCTGAACTGGCTGCGTATTACGGCTGTGGTTCGCGTCTCCCCATGTCCAAACTTTTTTCCTAGCATTCGCTTTTTTAATGGGTTCTGATGCTTTGTTATTAGTTTAATATAAGTATATACTATAATATTTGATGTTATGTAAATATAAAAATGTTCAAATGTGTGTGAAATCTTATGGGACTTAGCTGCTAAGGTCATCAGTCCCTAAGCTTACACACTACTTAACCTAAATTATCCTAAGGACAAACACACACACCCATGCCCGAGGGAGGACTCGAACCTCCGCCGGGACCAGCCGCACAGTCCATAACTGCAGCGCCTCAGACCGCTCGGCTAAATCCGCGTGACGTGTAAAAATATAAGTTCACCTTTTTTTCGAGGGGTGAGTTTGTTCGATTGGCTTAATCTACAGGACATCTTGCGCTACTTGTAAAAGTAAAAGGAGCGAAATATCTTTATACGTTTGTAATTTTTGTGTTGCAAGGATTCTGCTACTGGGTAGGAAAAGTGGTCAAGTAAGAATGACCTTGCGGTATTACTAAAATGTGGGAAAGATGAAATAATGTTTATCTTACACGGAGAACTATTGCAAAATTCGTATTGCACTGTTTGTAATGGAACTTTTATAAGCATATGTCCTTACTGATTGAACATGGTACTTTCCTTTTCCATGTACATGGATATTGAAGTTTTTATTTGTGTATATTACATATAGAACAATTTGACTACCATATGGGCAATGGAAGAAATGTGCGTTTTAATAGAGCTAAAGTGGGAATTTTACGCGCGCCCATTTAGTAAACAGTGTGATTTACGAAACAGAAAATCCTGCAACTGCCACTGGACTGCATTATAATCGCGTATACCACGTTGGGGCCCATGTACCGTATGCACAAGCCGCATCGTGTCTGAGCGTTCAGCAGCACGTTGAACTCAGCAAGCTCAACATTGACGTTCGACAGCAAGGTCCGTGTGCCCACGGCTTTAGAAGGAGGCCAATTAGGAGCATGGAACCTACATGTCTGTTTGGTAGACAAACTGGACCTGATGCTATGGTCTGGCATGCGATTTCGTATGACAGCAGTATCTCTCTCGCGGGTATTCCATGCGCCCTGACTGCAAATTTGGACATCAGTCTGGTAATTCCACTTACTGATCTGCCATTCGTGAACAGCACTGCAGGAGGTGTTTTCCAACAGGAAAATGCTCGCCCACATACCGCTGTTGTAACCCAACATGCTGCCATGGCGTGCTGGATCACCAGATATGTCTCCAATCGAGAACATATGGGACATCACCGGACGACAAGTCCAGTGTTATCCACAAGTGGCATTACCCGTCCTTGTATTGACTGGCTAAGTGCGACAGGCATGGAATTTCATCCCACAAACTGATATCCGATACGTGCACAACACAATGAATGCACATTTGCATGCTTGCATTCAACATCCTTGCTGTTACGCCGTTTATTAATGTACCAGCATTTCACATTTACAATAGTGTATCTCATGCATGTTAGAGGATTGCGCGGCCCCTCCCCCCGGAGGTTCGAGTCCTCCCTCGGGCATGGGTGTGTGTGTTGTTCTTAGCATAAGTTAGTTTAAGTAGTGTGTAAGTCTCGGAAAGGATGACCTCAGAAGTTTGCCGGCCAGGGTGGCCGAGCGGTTCTAGGCGCTACAGTCTGGAACCGCGCAACCGCTGCGGTCGCAGCTTCGAATCCTGCCTCGGGCATGGATGTGTGTGATGTCTTTAGGTTAGGTAGGTTTAAGTAGCTCTAAGTTCAAGGGGACTGATGACCTCAGAAGTTAAGTCCCATAGTGCTCAGAGCCATTTGAACCATTTGAACTTCAGAAGTTTGGTCCCTTAGGAATTCACACACACATTTAATCATGTAATGTTAATCACTTAAATATGTAGCCTAGATAAATGCATTCCCGAAATTTAATTACTCTACATTAATTATTTTCTGGTGCTGCGATTCTCTTCCTGTCAATTTATATGCAGAATTGTGTAAGTAGGCTGTTTAGGTTTTTATGTTGGTAACGCCACGTAGCGCTCTATATGAAAATCACTGACTGTTCTGAGTGCAGTCTGTGGCTGGTTTGCATTGTTGGAATTTGCTATTGTAGTGTTGGGCAGTTAGCTGTTAACAGCGTGTAGCGTTGCGCAGTTGGAGGTGAGCCGACAGCAGTGGTGGATGTGGGGAGAGAGATGGCGGAGTTTTGAGAGCGGATGATCTGGACATGTGTCCATCAGAGAGAGTAAATTTGTAATACTGGATATCATGAACTGATATATATATTATGACTTTTGAACACTATTAAGGTAAATACATTGTTTGTTCTCCATCAAAATCTTTCGTTTGCTAACTATGCCTATCAGTAGTTAGTGCCTACAATAGTTAGAATCTTTTATTTAGCTCGCAGTAGTGGCGATGGCTGTATTGCAGTAGTTCGAGTAACGAAGATTTTTGTGAGGTTAGTGATTCATGAAAGGTATAGGTTATTGTTGGTCAGGGGCATTCTTTTGTAGGGATTATTGAAAGTCAGATTGCGTGGCGCTAAAAGTATTGTGTGTCAGTTTAGTGATGATCAGATAAGTAAAGAGAGAAATGTCTGAGTACGTTCAGTTTTGCTCAGCTGTTTGAAAATGAAATAACGTAGAAGTTTACCAGCACAGTCATTCACTAATTTTTCTAAGGGGACGTATCATATGTCGACCCTTAGCCGAGGATACCTCACCGGAATCTTATGATTTTTTCTTGTAGTTTGTGTAATTATTGTAGCCATTGTTTATTGCTAGCGCGTAATTATAGAGAGAATTTCCTTTGTAGTTGTAGTTTTTCATTGTTGTACAGTAAAACAGTTGTGGCATGCATACCGATTTGCACCAAGTATTTGGCAGCTGCACGAGCAATTAACGAGATATTATTTTCAGTCCTATGCTAATGTGTTTTCTTATTTTGGTCTTCAAATTGTGCTTTTCTGTGTTATCATGTGAAATATTGTGACAATAATGGCGTGTGAAAAACGTAATACTAGGCTCCAAAGTAAACTGAGAAATGACAGTGAAGACGAAAGCAGTGTGTTAGCGCCGCTGTGTAATGAATTAACTGATGTTCAACATTGTAATTTGGTAATTGTACATAGGGAAATGGAGCGGGCCGCAAACAATGGTGTAGACAGTGAAACAATTAGTGAACAGGGAAGCATTATCGATCGATCGGTCGGCAACAGCTCGCCTCAGGATTCCGAAATGACAGGACACAATCTTGCAAATACCGTAGATTCAGGTTTTGCGTCCTCACCGTTTTCTCAAATATGTCAAGACACATTTTCTGCTTTTCGAAATGCGAATATTGCCGGTTCAAATGCACTGCCGAATAGCACTGTGGAACGTGTTTCAGACACCAGTACATTGTTATTACAATTAATGCAACAAATGGGACAAAAGCTTCAAAAGTTAGACACAATGGAACAATCTAATGATTTAAAAACACAAATTTGTGAGCAGTTTCAACCTATTTTTTCGCGTCATGAAAATGCATTGCAGAATCACGAAGCAGTCATAAGAGAACTGCAAACTATTGTTCATGAAAATCACGACACCTTGTAAGCTAAAATTGACTCAGTTGCATCTACCGATTCGGTTACGCAACTTGCAAAAACTCAGGAAAACTTAAAGGACACAGTAGATACGATTTCAACACAAATGGACACTCTGAAACTTGGTTCAGAAAAACACACTGAGGAAATCAGTTCACTATCGAAGAAAGTAGCCGAACTTTCGGATCAGTTCACTAACTTATCTACAAAGGTAGACGATGATCTCAATGACACAAGACCTGTGGCCTTCACTGACACAGAAGAGTATGAACAAATTAGAAAATTCAAACAAAATAAAAATCAAATCAATACACAGTACAAAAGAGAAATCCGGGAAGTACAAGATCAGTTGACATAGGTAATACAAGAATTACATATTTCAGAGGACACTCGTGCTCCAATACGGGAAGAGGCACATAGAAATATGGAATAGCCACAAAATTATAACACAGGGCACTTTGAAAATTATGAAAGAAATTGGCAAGGTACACCGAATTTTGAGATGGAACCGCCGAAACGAAGTAACAATGACCGATACGCGTATCGCTGACATGATGATTTTGACTATTTACTACAAGTAAATTCAAAACATTTAAGAATTCTGGCAACGACATTCATCCACAAGCATGGCTTCATCAATTGTCTCATTGTTTTCCTCCCAACTGGTCATTGGAGCACAGATTAGAATTTATGTGTGGCTACTTAGAAGATGAACCAGCTGTATGAATGTGATCGATCATTCACGATTGTCAGAGTGAAGGAGAATTTTATCATGCCTTCCTCTCAGCATATTGATCTCAAGCTACACAAGACCGAGTAAAACATAGCGTCATAATGATGAAATATTTCGAACAATCTGAATTTTCCAGTCTTCTGAAATATTTTGAAGACATGTTGCACAAGAATCAGTACCTGTCAAACCCATACAACCCCTCAGAACTCATCCACATTTGCTTAATCAAATTGCCTGAACATTTATGACATATTATTTTGGCAGGACGTTGCAAAGACGACATTGAAGCTTTTCAGGGACTCTTACAAGAATTGGAAATTGACACTGACAATCGCCGGACGCGAAAACAGGAACACAACAATTACAGGTCACATCCGTCACAATTCCGCGATGAAAGAAATAATAAGTGGACACGTAAATCGTGACCAAAACAGACACAACCCGTATGACAACTGTTGGCAGAGTAGTATTAATTAAAGAGAAAGATCAAATCCCTGTGGTAATGACTATCACAGAGACAATCAGAGAAACAGACAAAATGGGGACCAAAATAATTATTATCAAGGGACAGAATAACTTCAGACGCATCAGTCCACCGTGTAGTTACGATTCAGGGAGAAATTCTCCACCACATGACCGACAAAAAATAAACTATGTAAACTACCGACAAAACGACAGACCTGAATTTCATCAGAACTGGCGGGACTCAAACAGGGCAGGGCCCTCTCGACAAGGTGAATTTGTAGAAATTAGGTCTCCTAATCCTAATAACGACGTGCGCCAACAAAGAAACAGACAATGTGTCGCACCGCAGGCAGCCACGTGCGCTGGCTGGATCAGAGAAAAAGAACATAGACGCTAACCTTGAGAAAAATTCCAGTATTCTTTACATACGTATACCAAACGACAATTGCGTTGAAGTTGAAACTCTGCGTACTAGGAAGAGTAAAGGATTGCACCACATTTCACATGTAAAACCGTTTATTGAGAGATAATCTGTTTCTTAACTTAGTCTTTGATATAAAAATTTTTACTTCACGTTACTAGTACTCTTTGTCACATTCAGAAACTGTTAAATTGCAACTATGTTTTAAAGTTAGCTATCCAGTCAAGAACCTAGGGAACTTATTTAGACAAGTAATTACAAATGCATTGTTATAGTGAACAGAGGACACAGTGTTACCGTGTGTGCACATTCTTGCTTGTTAGTTGCACGATTACGTAACGACTATAAGGCTTACATACTTATAACATATACTGCTAATGAGATTTTAATGCAACATTTTGGTTTACTTGAAAAGACATTCTTTATTTGAAGTACTTTCTGTGAGATTAAAGATGACTTAGTATTAGGTTTCTTTGACAGCTACAGGATTGTATCACGATGCTACTAATGTGTGATACAGTTTACATTGTTGCTTTTGCGGTGTATCTGTTTTATCTCTGCACAGTTTTTCCGGATTCTTCTGGAAAGGAAAACATGTTTTAGTAGTAACTTTTGTGGTGTAGCTGCAATGAGACAGCCTTTTCCGTAGCACAACAATGCGTTACATTACGGTACTTTCTTGATCACGGTAATGTACGTAATAACTACGATATCTATATGCATAGAATTTCACTTTTGTTTATGACGAGGTAAGTACATTGACTTCTGCAGAACTTAGCTTTCGGAGGACGATAACTACGACACTTCCACAGGATTACCTTACAGCAAGACGCACATTTAGCGCTAAAGGTCACGTATTTGAGTGATTAAATATGCACTTAAAGCATTTATTTTTAAAGATTTTTAAATTACAATGATACAAACGTTTTCCTTGATACATTTCATTTCATTGCTGTAATCTTTAACACCTGAGGGTGTAATTACATTAATCCTCAGGGGGGTACACGCTTACTTTGTGTACCATGTGTCTGGCAAGCACAAGGAGCCCTAGCTAATATGGTATTTGTTTATACAACCTTACACATCGGTACCTTATTTCTCTAACACAGAATTACACAGCTATCTGATTATTTAACAGAGAAACAAACATTTTTTACTACGTCAGTGACAGGTTTACGCAATTACACAGTTGGATAACTTCACACTTATGAAATTGTATTTTGTCTGCACTTTGTGAACTGTTCATATTATTTTCAGAACCATTGTGATACTATGAGAGCTTTGAATGATGTATTTGGTATGGGATCATGATTTTTAAAGTATGTTTGAGGTAGATGACACTATTGAAATGAGCAGAGAATTTGTTTAGGTTTTGAAATTATTGGAAGAAGCTACGACGATTTTGAGATTTGACTGAGGTGTTATGATGTTATTATTATGACGACGATGTGTATTATGCTGTTGAGGTATGTTTATGATCAATAAGCAGATGTTATACGAGGAGTTTGATTATGCTACATATTTATTATGATGAAATA
This sequence comes from Schistocerca serialis cubense, assembly GCF_023864345.2. Lineage (NCBI taxonomy): Eukaryota > Metazoa > Arthropoda > Insecta > Orthoptera > Acrididae > Schistocerca > Schistocerca serialis. Next base: position 319,081,271 of record NC_064646.1, read on the forward strand.
TTGAAGAAGTGTCGACGAATATGTATATGTGTAATAAGGTAAGGAATAATGATTAGTGGGTAGGGACTCTGATTTGTGGAAAAGGATGTTGGAAACCAAAAATCGTACTGTAAGAGTTATGAAACATGTGTATATGCATGAATGTATCACAACACTGCTATTCATGAGATTTCGTTTCTAGACATTTCTACCATAATTTTTCGACCTGTGAATTTTTATTGGTATGAAACTGTCGCTGTAGCGGAGACCGCTGTCGTAAATGTTTCGTTAAGGAAGGTAAGTGACCTTGGCGTAACGCATAATGGGCGCCCAGCTGTGCCAATCGCCTGGAGAAAAAGCGATTAGGTGGAGAAAAATGAGGCCATTAACCCCGATATTGACATTCCTTCGTAGAAAGCATCGCAAATATGACACGCTATTACTTGGAAACATATGATTATATTGTGGAGCGTGTACTTTGTGCTACTTACTGAAATGCCCCCCTCAGGGGGGTACATGCTTACTTTGTGTACCATGTGTTTGGCAAGCACAAGGAGCCCTAGCTAATATGGTATTTGTTTATACAACCTTACACATCGGTACCATATTTCTCTAACACAGAATTACACAGCTATCTGATTATTTAACAGAGAAACAAACATTTTTTACTACGTCAGTGACAGATGTTTACGCAATAACACAGTTGGATAACTTCACACTTATGAAATTGTATTTTGTCTGTACTTTGTGAACTGTTCATATTATTTTCAGAACCATTGTGATACTATGAGAGGTTTGAATGATGTATTTGGTATGGGATCATGATTTTTCGACCTGTGAATTTTTATTGGTATCAAACTGTACCTGTAGCGGAGACCGTTGTCATAAACATTTCGTTAAGGAAGGTAAGTGACCTTGACGTAATGCATAATGGGCGCCCAGCTGTGTCAGTCACCTGGAGAAAAAGCGATTAGGTGGAGAAAACAGAGGCCATTAACCCCGATATTGACATTCCTTTGTAGAAAGCATCGCAAATATGACATGCTATTACTTGGAAACATATGATTATAATGTGGAGCGCGTACTTTGTGCTAATTACTGAAATGCTTATGAATTGATGGGAAATATTCTTATATCTGCACACCTGATTATGACAAGTGTCTTTCTACGAGAGTTGAGAGAATTTCTACTGACTTATGAAATGCCACATGGCTACTGAATGATGTTTTTATCGTTTGCTTTGTACATAGTTGCTTGTTTCATTTAATATATGGTTTCCAGCTGTGTTGCAGCATTGGTTTTATAAAATAAAATTAAATGCATTTGCTAATGTGAACACTTTCTGTCAACAGATCTATTCAATAATAATTTCATGATCCATATTCTTCGAAAAAGGAGCACTTGGAAAGGAAAGAACAATAAGAAGGGACTAATAACAGTAACTGCATACATAACTTTCTTTTCAATTGTTGCTGCACATTGGTTCATATTAGTTGTAATATTGCATGTGCTTTGCTAATATAGATATACTGCTGCTTGCTCTGCCAATTTGCATTTTTTTGTCATTGCTGTTTGTGTTAATTGTTTTGTACTGCTGCATTGCCTTGTCCCTTAGTTTGTGTATCTGAGCTCATTAGATTTAAGTTAGCTTAAGATGGGGTAGGCTATATAAGAGAATGAGTTGCGATGAATTGGAAGAAATTGATTGAGAAGTTATACGAAAAAAGATTTTTTTAAAAAAGGGTATTTCGAAAGAGGATATGAATAGATTACAGAAAGCAGGTATAGATAGGACTTTTTGGGAACAACGATGAACAAAGGGAGATCTCCAAGAAGTAAAGAAAGTTTAGTTTGCAAAATACTGCAGTAAAACAAACCCTGTCCTTCTCTTTTGTGTTATTTCGCTGTGTTTCTGTACCCTTGTGTATTTGTGTTTTTCCTGTCTTTATGTGTTTGGCTAATAGTATTTATGTTGTAGAATTTTTCTAATGCTATGTTATTTACTTTGTAAAGATGTTTAGACATTATTAATTCTGTTCTGTTTCAAAGCTCACGTGTGAAATTAATGTTTCGAAAACTATTCTCATTGTTTTATTTATTTACTTATGTCATAATTCCTGTAACACTGATGTATCTGTTTATTTCTATGCTTTTGTAAAGCCTGTACTACTACAAATGTTATCTGTATTGTTATGTTCTTTAATGATGTATTTTGTACCTTTGTAATTGTATTCTCATCTTATAAAATTGTAATTGACCACAGTTCATCAAATTAAGTAACTTGTAAGCATTCATTTCACTGCACACGTTTCTGTTGGTCATAGTATATGCACAATAGATGAGAAGTTGGGACTGTTAGTGTTTGCACGTGTGTTGATAATTCAGCAAGGTACTGGTAACAGCATTGTTGGTTCTAAGGACATTCCAAACAGTTTGTGAGTGCACAAGTGGTGGTTTATGGACTTGCTATATTGTCTGCAAGACTCTTTAATGGTGACTGTGCACCCACACAGTCGCAACAGATGGCTGCTGGCCATCTCTACAAGGACTATAGTGGGTCTGCACCTTCGATGGCCCACCAATACCATTATCTCTACAAGGACTACATTGGGTCTGCACCTTTGATGGCCCACCAATACCATTATTCCTACAAGGACTGCAGTGGGTCTGCACCTCTGGTGGCCCACCAATACCGTAATCTCTAACAGGACTACAATGGTCTGCTCTTTGATGACCTACCTACCAATATTCTTCAACTTCGACTGACTCTTCTGTGGATTTGCTCTGTTGTGGCCCATTACATGTCTGCATGTCAAGAGTTAGCACTATCTTTCTGTTGGAAGGACTACACTACTTCTTCAAGACTGCATGGAAATCCACTACCTCCATGTGCATTTTCTTTTACTGCTCAGACTTTGTGCATAAAATTGTAATTAATACTGTGATGAATGATCAGAACTGTCTTTATGGACTGTGAGAGAATTTTTGCTTTTGACCAACATTGTATCAATAAGTGTGCGCATTTGATATCTTTGTTATTGTAATTATGAAATTTTTTTCAAATCTGTATTGGCCAATACCCAAAAAATTTGTAAAATTTTTGTGGGGACCATGGGGGCTATGTAAGTAGGCTGTTTGGGTTTTTATGTTGGTAACGCCACGTAGCGCTCTATATGAAAATCACTGACTGTTCTGAGTGCAGTCTGTGCTGGTTTGCATTGTTGGAATTTGCTATTGTAGTGTTGAGCAGTTGGCTGTTAACAGCGTGTAGCGTTGCGCAGTTGGAGGTGACCCGCCAGCAGTGGTGGATGTGGGGAGAGAGATGGCGGAGTTTTGAGAGCGGATGATCTGGACGTGTGTCCATCAGAGAGAGTAAATTTGTAATACTGGATATCACGAACTGATATATATATTATGACTTTTGAACACTATTAAGGTAAATACATTGTTTGTTCTCTATCAAAATCTTTCATTTGCTAACTATGCCTATCAGTAGTTAGTGCCTTCAGTAGTTAGAATCTTTTATTTAGCTCGCAGTAGTGGCGATTGCTGTATTGCAGTAGTTCGAGTAACGAAGATTTTTGTGAGGTAAGTGAATCATGAAAGGTATAGGTTATTGTTGATCAGGGCCATTCTTTTGTAAGGATTATTGAAAGTCAGATTGCGTGGCGCTAAAAATATTGTTATCAATTTAGTGATGATCAGAATAAGTAAAGAGAGAAATGTCTGAGTACGTTCAGTTTTGCTCAGCTGTTTGAAAATCAAATAGCGTAGAAGTTTACCAGCACAGTCATTTATAATTTTCAAAAGGGGATGTTTCAATTGACTTAAATTTCAAAATATTTATAATTTTTCTAGAATTTCCTGGTTAGGGGATCCATTAAAAAGTTAAATGTAAGCTTTGTATATACAGTGGGTTAACTTTATTGCTTCTGCGGTTCCCTTGTGCAAAGTGTTTAAATACCAGGATAATTTTACTATTCTGTAAAAGCAATGAGCATTGCACACGCTCGTCTTGAATCAGTACGATTTGGCTTTTATTAACTAAGGAGGGTGTCCGCAGCTCGTGGTCGTGCGGTAGCGTTCTCGCTTCCTGCGCCCGGGTTCCCGGCTTCGATTCCCGGAGTGGTCAGGGATTTTCTCTGCCTCGTGATGACTGGGTGTTGTGTGCTGTCCTTAGGTTAGTTAGGTTTAAGTAGTTCTAAGTTCTAGGGGACTGATGACCAGAGATGTTAAGTCCCATAGTGCTCAGAGCCATTTGAACCATTTGAAGCCATAACTAAGGAGGAGGAGTCACCTTCAAAGTCGACCGGTTTCTATTTCTTGGTGTGTTTATGGCGAACTGTCCAATATGTCTACAAAGAATGGTGTACCACTCGCAATTTTCACTGAGTAAGAACAGTAGTCGTAAAAAATTTTTGATTAATCAGGAGCGGAGACAAGTGTCACATCTTGTCAATGCAGTCGGTTCCAAACCCGACAGGAGCTGCTGCTGGTACATCTCTATTATTTCCGTGTGTCCAGAGCGAAGGCAACTGAATGCAGTTGACAGTCTGAGTCGGCAACCTCGCAAAAACGCACCGCTCACGGTGGGACATCAAGCTGCCCGTCACAATGAGCCAAGCACAGAAAAATCGCGAGTACGTGACTGGAGATCGCTAATACGAATCACTTACCGAATAAATTCTGCATCCACAGATTCTTTAAATCTTTTGAAGATGAAGTATTCTTTAGGTATTGGAGGAAAACAATCTCTTACATAGTTAGGTGGTTACGAATATTACTCAGGGACGAGGTAGAACAAACCTTACTAAATCTTATGAGGCTGATCATGTTTGTAAATGTTATTTCATCGTTGCTACAACGAAATATCACCATTTTTTTGGAATATACACTAACGTTAAGTGGCGGAATGAAGAAAGTATCAATAATAACATAATATTCGTCTTTTCTTGCCGTACTCTTGTCATACGATTCCTTCAATTAAGCTTCTTAAAAGATTATTACTTTTTACGTCTGAGTGGTCTTTCTTTCTCTGGCTTGGGACGAGGAATATTATAATCAAATTTACGTCGTCATGATAGGACTCTGAGAACAAAAATCTTAGTATGGATTAATGATGAACAGAAAACAGAAATAAATTTTAATGATTAGCTCTTTGTTGTGTGTCTTTCCTCGCAGGTATACGACTGGATATCAATAATTTCATCTAGATGTTAATATTACACATTCTGCCGAATCCATAAGCTCGTCCACGATTAGGAGTAATTTAATGAATGGCAACTGTGATCCACCATTATGACTTTATGGTGGATGACAGTTTCTATTCATTAAATTACTCCTAATGACGGACGAGTAGGCGAATGCATCTTCTGTATTTAAATGACGTACTATAACTATCTTTGCTCATTGTCTCCATCTTGTGAAAGAAGGAGACAAAAGAAAGGAATCCGCGAGTGACTTTTTCTTGTTATGGTCTGTGGCGTACGTAATCGTAGGTTGCAGTTATTCATTGGTAATTGCCTTGGTTATTTCAAAATTAGTGATTTGATTCGTAACCATGCTGGAAGTGAAAAATAAAGGTATTACAAAGCTCGTGATTTCTAATTGCGCCGGCCGGAGTGACCGAGCGGTTCTAGGCGCTACAGTCTGGAACCGCACGACCGCTACAGTCGCAGGTTCGAATCCTGCCTCGGGCATGGATGTGTGTGATGTCCTTAGGTTAGTTAGGTTTAAGTAGTTCTAAGTTCTAGGGGACTGATTACCTTAGAAGTTAAGTCCCATAGTCCTCAGAGCCATTTGAACCATTTCTAATTGCATCTGTGGTGCAAGACAGTATTCAGTAGCACAAAGCTAAACAAAATCAACTATGTAACGTTAACCCAGCATCGCACTCACTGACATGCGGCACCAATGAACAGTTCACTATCCTATGCCTTGGGGCAAGCCCAACGGTTGACTAAGTACGATCAACGGAAGGAGATATTGGAACGCTGTTGATTTAACTAGCAAATGCTGACAGAAAGTTTCAATAATGATTACTTTGAAGTGACCCAATACTGTTACTCACGAGTGATACAACCATGAAGCTTGATTGGAGATAACAGACTTTCTCAATTTCTGTTGTCATTAAGCGTAAATAATGACAAAGTAATAAGCTAGAGACACGCGATTAAACTTGATGATGAATTTCCTACTAAATTTCATGGACATAGCGAGTAAACAATAGGGGAACAGGAGGGAAGGGCTAACTCACCTTGAAAAAAAAAAATTATCTCCACAAATGATGCCCTCACCCTGCTCCACCACACAGACAGATTATCAGTTCAATATCAAGTTGTGGACTCGCATTCGGGAGGACGACGGTTCAATCCCGTCTCCAGCCATCCTGATTTAGGTTTCCCTAAATCGTTTCAGGCAAATGCCGGGATGGTTCCTTTCAAAAAGGGCACGGCCGATTTCCTTCCCCATCCTTCCCTAACCCGAGCTTGCGCTCTGTCTCTAATGACCTCGTTGTCGACGGGACGTTAAGAAACACTAACCTAACCAATATCAAGTTGGAGAAAGCGAGGAAGCGTAATGGATACTGAATCATAGCAAGTGTACCCATACCCATTTGTCCTGAAATTTGAAAACTGCAACTGTCCGCCTGCTTAGCTGGGTGGTAACGTGTTCGCCTCCCATGCAAGCGGGCCCGGGTTCGATTCCCGGCCGGGTTGGAGATTTTCTCCGCTCGGGGACTCGGTGTTGTGTTGTCCTCATCATCATTTCATCCTCATCACCGGCGCGCAAGCCGTCGAATGTGGCGTCGAAGGAAATAAGACTTGCACTTGGCGGCCGAACTTCCCCGAATAGGGGAATACGCATATTTCATTCATTCCTTGCAACTGAAGATACCAGACGCCGTTGGCTTCTAGAAGCCTACAGTAGAGTTTCACCTTCAATTCACAATTTTTCCTCCTGTCACTATCTAATGTGAATAGCAACTAAATCTGGGAATATAAAAAGTATCCAAACGTATCTGAACATTATTTGCCCGGTAGTAAAATAATATGTACAAAACCCATGCAAAGTACACCATCAAACCAAAAGAATCCGAATACCTATTTGTAGACATTAATGCAAATATGGCGTTTACCCACCCTTCGGCTTTATAACGACTTGAACTCTGCTGGGAACACTTTCAATAGATTTCTCAACGTCTGTGGAAAAATGGCAGCCTAAAGCAAACAAAAAAAATGGTTTAAATGGCTCTGAGCACTATCGGACTTAACTTCTAAGGTCATCAGTCCTCTAGAACTTAGAACTACTTGAACCTAACTAACCTAAGGACATCACACACATCCATGCCAGAGGCAGGATTCGAACCTGCGACCGTAGCGATCGCGCGGTTCCATACTGTAACGCCTAGAACCGCTCGGCCACTCCGTTCGGCTAAAGCAAACAAGATAATGGTTTTTCGCACTGAAGTCGTCATTATAACTCATCTCAAAGGTGTTCCATTCGGTTCAGGTCGGTTCTCCGTGTAAGCCATTCCATTTTAGGAATGTTGCTGTCCGCAAACCACTGCCTGACAGATGTTGCCTTATGACAGTGTGCCTTGCCTTGCTGATACAGTCAATCATCGTCTCCAGGTACACAATGTTGTAAAATGTGTTCATATCCTTTCGGATCCAGCATTTTCTTAAACGGAATAAGGACATCATGCTCTAACCACGAGAAACACCCACATATTGTAACACCACTTCCTCCATACTTCACTGTTGGCACTACACATGATTACAGATGAGGTTTTCCAGACATTAGCCAAAACGAAACCCTTCCTTCACACTGTCGTAGGGTGTATAGTGAATATCATTTATAATCACTCGTTTCTAGTAAACAAGTCCGCGCCGATAGCTGAGTGGTCAACGCGGCGATCTGTCACGCCAAGAGGTCCGGGTTCGATTCCCGGCTAGGTCGGAGATTTTCTCCGCTCAGGGACTGGATGTTGTGTTCTCTTCATTATCATTTCATCATCATCAGTGGAAGGCAACGCGAATGAAGGGGGAAACCAGATGGCGCTATGGTTGGCCCGCTAGATGGCGCTGCCATAGGTCAAATGGATATCAGCTGCGTTTCTTTAAATAGGAACCCCAACTTTTTTTACATATTCGTGTAGTACGTAAAGAAATATGAATGTTTTAGTTGGACCAGTTTTTTCGCTTTGTGATAGATGGGGTTGTAATAGTCACAAACGTGTAAGTACGTGGTATCACGTAACATTCCGCCAGTGCGGACAGTATTTGCTTCGTGATACATTACCCGTGTTAAAATGGAGCGTTTACCATTGCGGAAAAGATCGATATCGTCTTGATGTATGGCTATTGTGATCAAAATGTCCAATGGGCGTGTGCTATGGCCTGGCCAGTATCAAAGGAACACCCTGTATAAATGCGTTGTTTATGAGGATCTGTTCAACGCACCATTCTTTTTCATTTCCCACGCACAGTCATTGTGCTATTTGGACTGCTGGTGGCACTTTGGAACCCACGAGTGATTCGTTCCGCTGATGTAATGCGATACTTTAGAACCACCCACCGCAGTGCTCGACGGTCCCTGTAAGTTAGTACATGGGGTCTGCCTGGTCGTTGTTTAGCTGCTGTTGTTCCTTAGCGTTTCCACTTCACAACCATACCACCAACAGCCGACGATATGTTACTCAGGTGACATCCAGTGACCAGTCCACGTTCTAAGTCAGGAAGCTCTCCTGGCCGACCTATTCTGCTGTTACTGCTTTCCTACTCACAACACAATACTCTCTGCATGCTTTTCTACTGGTGAATCCGCCTGTCGTCAAATCTAACGGTCAATTCCGCATTATATAGGGTTTCAGAATACATTTCCTCAGACAGTTTATACTCCGTCGATTGAGAACGTTTTATTTACCTATTATAAAGTGGTGATAATGAAGTCCCATACTCCTTGACAGAGCGTAGGCAAGGTCCTAGTGGAGGTGGTTTGCCATTGCCTTTCTCCGACCGTAATAGGGATGAATGATGATGATGATGATGAAGACGACTCAACATCCAGTCATCTAGAGGCAGGTAAAAATCCATGATCCCGCCGGGAATCGAACCCGGGACTCCGTGCTTGGCAAGCGAGAATGCTATCGCGAGAGCACGAGCTGCGGACCATAAAGTGGTAGTAAGTTTAGTAAGTTTTGTGATTAACCCTTTAAGCCCCAGAGGTTTCTGCCTGAAACCACAATTTTTTACCCTAGGACACTAGTGCCTTCGCGTAAAAACATGGGTGTTATTGAGAGACAGAGGCTTCTTGTAGTAGTTCTACAAATGTAGAGCATTGTCGAAGTCACTTATAACGTTCAAATCAACAGTCGGGCCGGCGAGAGTAGCCGAGCGGTTCTAGGCGCTACAGTCCGTAGCCGCGCGACCTCTACTGTCGCAGGTTCGAAACCTGCCTCGGGCATGGATGTGTCATGTCCTTAGGCTAGTTAGGTTTAAATAGTTCTAAGTTTTAGGGGGCTGATGACCTCAGAAGTTAAGTCCCATAGTGCTCAGAGCCATTTGAACCTTTTTTTTTTTTTTTTTCAACAGTCGGTGCAGTGACTGTTGTTTGATTGTAGGAGATTCCGACATTCGTTTTCTTTCTGAAGTGGCCAAAACTGAGGAGATCATTGGCAGTGAAAGTAAGCATATCTTAAGTTACTGTAAAATAAATCTGAGTTTGTACTACTGCTTTTATGAGCTATTGATATTAAACAACTGGGTAGTATGCAGTTGTGATACAAAATTAATTATATTTTAGGCCCATTTTTGCTTATTATTTAGGACTACAACTTGTTTTAGGCGTTTTGAGTTCATGGAAGTTTCGAGATGTGCGATGTTGTCTAGCAAAAACGCGAATTTACATTCAAGTATACCACATGAAGTGATAGATGGTTGATAACTGTAGGACCCAGTGATTCAAAGGTGCAACAACCTCCTTAAAACAATTGATTGTTCAGTTAATAACTATTTCTTCTTCTATTCGTTGCTTGTTATGATAATAAAGGTTAATTAGATGAAAAGTTTTAATTTTTTCATATTTTTTGGGTTCACATGATTAAGACACAAAGTTTTTCAATAGTTTTGAAATTTTATTTTTTTTGTTAAATATGTTTCGCTTCTTACACACACACACACACACCTCCACTTCCAAGAAATCAACATGACTTGCTCACCCCTGCCTCCCCCATCTGCGTCCCTGACCACAGCTCAGGGGCTGGGTACGCTGCTGGTAAAATTACCGTTGACGTGAGTTCTTCCAATTACTGGAAACTGCGGGCATAAGTCACCGAGAAACTACGTCAAATAATGTTTCTTTATGGTAAAGGTATGGGCAAAATATGGCAGGACAGTCGGGTGCTGTGTACAGGGTTCTGCGATACCGGCGCTACAAGGCGCTGGGTGGCGTAGGCTCCACGCCTTGTGCCACACTGGCCGTATTTCTGTGCTCCGCGTGCCGGGGTTCCCACGCCCACGGCGGCTCGCTGTCACAACAGGCGCTGAGCCGGCTGCAAGCCCGTGTTTACCTGCCGCCCTGTTTACGGCCAGTCTGCGGCGTATTTTCAGACACGCCGCGCTCGACGCAGCGAAAACATGCGCCCCTCAGGCCAGCGGATCGCCGCCATGAGTCACAGAAGAGACAACAAACCCCAGGCAGCGACTCGCGTGAGCAAACTTACCTTCGCTCTCAGATTCCGAGTCGCTCGCCGTTCCACGCTTTTGCAGTTTTTACGAGGACATTTTCTTAGACGTCGAACGGGCGCACTGGAAACAAGGAGTTGTGTAGCACTGTAAATCCAAACCAGAGGGCGGAAGGCCTGAGGTGGACATGTCGGCATGCAGCAGACGCTCTGCACGGAAAATTTATTCCGGTTGTTTCAGCGATGTGTATCTTGTCATGAATGGAATTTGAATAAAGTATTGCAGGTTGAACAGGTCATGTCGGAAGTTAGTATTGTGGTTGTTGTTAAATTCTGAGTACATGTAACAATGCCTATAGGAAATTCCCTCGTTAAAATGCCCTCTTGTAAAATGTGAGTACTGACCCATGAAAGTTTTCTTTTAACCCTATCTGACTTTACTTCAAACACAAGTTAACACAGCGGTCTCTTATTTTGCACTATGGTTAACCAGTGGGCTTAAATGAACTTTTAAATACACCTTAATGATTCAGTTCCCTATCAATGAATCCATCACTACACACACAAAATGCATAAATACTCCCTCTCACAGGCAAGACACGTGCTATCAGCGTGCATGGCTTACAGTTTTGTTATTTTTCCACATAAAGAGTGAAAATATTGACAACAGAAGGGCACTGAATGGAACCTATAATATCATTAACTTCTCTGAAGAACTCGATGTAAACTTACCTTCTATAACCTGGAAGAATCATACGGAACCGTTACCAGCAATCTTCGGTTGATAAACAATTCTCACTCAATAAATATGTTTGCTCAACGGAAATGATCATAGTAAAATAACCACTACCGTATTTTTTTATAAAATCCGTGAATGCGTGGTTTACTAGACAGAATCGTTAGAGTAATACTATGGCAAGAAGCGTAAATTAATTCAGAGAGATCATGTGTAAATTACTGATTATTTCAATTCAAAACACAGTTCACAGTACGTGGCATTCTATACCACTGCACAACAAAGGATTTACCTGTTCAAGAATCCGATGAAATATCATTAGATGAATGGAGAAAGAAATGATAATTAAATGAAGACCCTAAGCTGTCGACAGGCGTTGATATACACTCCTGGAAATGGAAAAAAGAACACATTGACACCGGTGTGTCAGACCCACCATACTTGCTCCGGACACTGCGAGAGGGCTGTACAAGCAATGATCACACGCACGGCACAGCGGACACACCAGGAACCGCGGTGTTGGCCGTCGAATGGCGCTAGCTGCGCAGCATTTGTGCACCGCCGCCGTCAGTGTCAGCCAGTTTGCCGTGGCATACGGAGCTCCATCGCAGTCTTTAACACTGGTAGCATGCCGCGACAGCGTGGACGTGAACCGTATGTGCAGTTGACGGACTTTGAGCGAGGGCGTATAGTGGGCATGCGGGAGGCCGAGTGGACGTACCGCCGAATTGCTCAACACGTGTGGCGTGAGGTCTCCACAGTACATCGATGTTGTCGCCAGTGGTCGGCGGAAGGTGCACGTGCCCGTCGACCTGGGACCGGACCGCAGCGACGCACGGATGCACGCCAAGACCGTAGGATCCTACGCAGTGCCGTAGGGGACCGCACCGCCACTTCCCAGCAAATTAGGGACACTGTTGCTCCTGGGGTATCGGCGAGGACCATTCGCAACCGTCTCCATGAAGCTGGGCTACGGTCCCGCACACCGTTAGGCCGTCTTCCGCTCACGCCCCAACATCGTGCAGCCCGCCTCCAGTGGTGTCGCGACAGGCCTGAATGGAGGGACGAATGGAGACGTGTCGTCTTCAGCGATGAGAGTCGCTTCTGCCTTGGTGCCAATGATGGTCGTATGCGTGTTTGGCGCCGTGCAGGTGAGCGCCACAATCAGGACTGCATACGACCGAGGCACACAGGGCCAACACCCGGCATCATGGTGTGGAGAGCGATCTCCTACACTGGCCGTACACCACTGGTGATCGTCGAGGGGACACTGAATAGTGCACGGTACATCCAAACCGTCATCGAACCCATCGTTCTACCATTCCTAGACCGGCAAGGGAACTTGCTGTTCCAACAGGACAATGCACGTCCGCATGTATCCCGTGCCACCCAACGTGCTCTAGAAGGTGTAAGTCAACTACCCTGGCCAGCAAGATCTCCGGATCTGTCTCCCATTGAGCATGTTTGGGACTGGATGAAGCGTCGTCTCACGCGGTCTGCACGTCCATCACGAACGCTGGTCCAACTGAGGCGCCAGGTGGAAATGGCATGGCAAGCCATTCCACAGGACTACATCCAGCATCTCTACGATCGTCTCCATGGGAGAATAGCAGCCTGCATTGCTGCGAAAGGTGGATATACACTGTACTAGTGCCGACATTGTGCATGCTCTGTTGCCTGTCTCTATGTGCCTGTGGGTCTGTCAGTGTGATCATGTGATGTATCTGACCCCAGGAATGTGTCAATAAAGTTTCCCCTTCCTGGGACAATGAATTCACGGTGTTCTTATTTCAATTTCCAGGAGTGTACATCAAAGGGGATAGTTGAAAATGTGTGCCCCGACCGGGAATCGAACCCGGAATCTCCTGTTTAGTTAGCAGACGCTCAATCCAGCATTTTTTTTAAATTTTTTTTTTCAAAAGGCTCTGAGCACTATGGGACTTAACTTCTGAGGTCATCAGTCCCCTAGAACTTAGAACTACTTAAACCTGACTAACCTCACACACATCCATGCCCCAGGCAGGATTCGAACCTGCTACCGTAGCGGTCGCGCTGTTCCAGATTGTAGAGCCTAGAACCGCTCGACCACTCAGGCCGGCCCAGCCATTTTTTTCATTTTGTTCGGTATTGTTCGTTGCATTTGGTCTGGGCGGACGTCACAAGAGACATCCGTTGAAGTTGATCGTTGATTCCTCTACTCAGTTCCATCTGAGCCACTGAGGGCACAGACGATAGTGCGACTGCAGGGATTTATCCCTTGCACGCTCTCCGTGAGACCCACATTCCCAACTTAATGTCCACACACTACATTCGAAGTGCCCCTGCCCATTACACTCATTACTCGCGGCGGGCAATCTTACCGAGTCCCGTAAGAGTTCGGGCAATACGTCTGCATCCAGCACAGAAGAAGAAGGTCAATGGCTGGTTACCCTTAACTATATATGAAGATGATATCCTTTCGGACATGTCCGAAAGAACAGACACCATCTTCATATAGAATGGAGAAAGATTTTATGTAATTTGGTGATCGTTCAGATCTGTAATACAGAGAAAACAAAATCTGGCTCCTGTGAATCGAGACTGGGTGCCCCACAGTACAAAGAATGCAGGAAGCAAATCGCATTGGAGTTTTCACATACAGACCCAAACTACAACCGTCAGCCAACGGCAACGTCTACATATATCAGACCAGCCATTGACTAAGAACAAGACAGGACTCTGTGTCCCATTCAAAAGCCGAACACGCTGCCTGGCACAGGCCTCGCTGATTTCCTATTGGGCGAGACATACAGCTCCCCAAAGAGCGTCGTTTAGATTTCCCATTTCGACTGAGCAATGACTGCCTTCACTGCAGACAGATTGTTTTAGCAAAAGGGCCCACGAGTTGGCAGACGAGGAAAACACGAGAGGCTGAAAGCTGACATATGGTATAGGCAACTTTCAAGTTATTCTCACGACGTGTTGATTAAGCTCGCGAAATCGTTGGCTTACTAAGATGTGTCATCTGATTGACGAAGATGTATTAACATTCTTAATGTGTTTATGGCTCAAGTTTTACCATTCACCATTTACGTTTCTCTATTACTAACGGCTGACTGAAACAGGGGAAACGAAGGCTACGGAAGACGAATGGATAGTTCTGAGATGTTTTTTGTGTTAAACCCTCGAAACTATTGTATTAACAGAGATATTGAAGCAAAGCACTGTTGTTTTAAATGGAACGATAAAGAGGGTGACTGAGCGAGGTGGCGCAGTGGTTAGCACACTGGATTCGCATTCGGGAGGACGACGGTTCAATCCCGCGTCCGACCATCCTGATTTAGGTTTTCCGTGATTTCCCTAAATCGCTCCAGGCAAATGCCGGGATGGTTCCTTTAAAAGGGCACGGCCGACTTCCTTCCCTGTCCTTCCCTAATCCGATGAGACCGATGACCTCGCTGTTTGGTCTCCTCCCCCAAACAAACCAACCAACGAACCGCAGAACCGCAGATAAAGAGGGTGATTACAATTAAAGTTAAACTTTCAAAACGCTGTGGAAATAACACCACTGGTCAGAATGACGTCGAATTGCAACTGAATATTATTGAAGAGTGGGAAAACGTATGCGAAAAGAAAAGTACTATGAAAATTCATCAATAGATGACGCTGTATGTCTCAGAATACAAAAATGAAAACACCTGACATGCGCACGACCCATTGAAGTTGGTATAAAGACGCTCGGGGCCGGCCGTGGTGGCCGAGCGGTTCTAGGCGCTTCAGTCCGGAACCGCGTGACTGCTACGGTCGTAGGTTCGAATCCTGCCTCGGGCATGGCTGTGTGTGAGGTCCTTAGGTTAGTTAGGTTTAAGTAGTTCTAAGTTCTAGGGGACTGATGACCTCAGATGTTCAGTCCCATAGTGCTCAGAGCCATTTGAACCATTTTTTTGTGGAAGGTGCTGTTTCTCGATTTCAACTTCTTGCAGAAAACGGAGGACAGCGTATTGAACATGTTTTGCGCCAGTCACACGGAAATAAATAATCCAGTTTGATTTTGATTGATGCGGAATTTGGCCTCAGGACTATTAAAAACCGATGTGTGTGATGATTTTATGCGTTTTTTGGCCTCAGGACAATTAAAAACCAATTTTTCCCGTCGGATGTGATATAACCTTGCCATGGTGGATGGGCTTACGTACCTAACACTATCACACCTGTACCACGAGCACACTGAGTAGTACAGTTTGTTCAACGTCAAACGTACACCTTAGGCATTGATGTATGAAATTGCAATTAAATCAATACAATGAAATGTATACCCTTAGCTGCATACAGGCGTTGATATACGTCAACAGGGACAGTTGGAAATGTTTGCCCCGACCGGGACTCGAACCCAGGACTCCTGCTTACATGGTAGACGCTCTCTCCATCTGAGTCATCGAGGACACAGAGGATAGTGCGACTGCAGGGACTTATCTCTGACACGCCTCCCGTGAGACCCACATTCCCAGCTTAGTGTCTCGCACTATTTTCATAATGCCCCTGAGCATTATACTCATTACTCGCGGTTTTTTGACGATTCCCGTAAGAGTTCGGGCACTGTTTGTGCATCCGCACAGAAGAAGATGGTCAAATGGCCGGTGAGTCTTAACTATATATATATCAAGATGGTATCTGTTTCTTCGGACATCGGACATGTCCGAAAGAACAGAAGCGCAGGTGTTACATCTGCATGATAAGTATGCTGATGATACCCTGTTTTTTAAGACACCAGAGTTCATCAGGCTGGAAGAGTATGTGACTGGTTTTCCGAAAACTTCTCCACCTTATTATATCACGACTGGCCCGCAAAATCATCTGACTTGAACCCAAAGAAAATCTACGGGACATGCTGGAACAGCGGGTAAAATGACGACAAACTCAGCGTTCTCGTAATCTGGTGGAACTGCGCGGTCGGAGCCTCAACGAGCGACGTAACCAGGACACGACGTGCCTGCACAGCCTCGTAGAGTAACTTCCTAAACGAATCCAGGCGGTTATCAAGTCCAGGGACGGAATTACACGGTATTAAATTATGCTTGGAATTATTTGTCTAGGGGTGAGTAATTTTTTGTCCGGTGAGCTTACAATGGTTGTTGTTGGCGTTGGAACTTACGGAAAAGTATACGAGAAATTTGCTAAAATTTGAAGGCGAGGCAGCCGGATTCGTCTACTGCGGTGTAAATACCACCAAGCGGGGAGCCGATCCCAGGCTCCATCGTTGTCTCGAGCCTCGTTTCCGCAAAAGCTGATCATTTACACATGATTACACACACACATTTGGAATAGTTACCCTAAGCCCCTTCTGATACCCCAGAAGGTAACATATACTTCCTCTAATAAGAGCTGTATATAATCATGTACTTACACAGATGAACCATATCTTTACGGGCACTGCTCACAGCAAAAATTAGTCCAGCCTGGTGGCATTTCGGGCACATGACGCGGAAACGAAAGTATATAAAGGGAACAGAGACGAATCAGAATCGACGATTGTGGATGCAGATGGAGAAATCCACGGACATAAGTGACATTGACAAACGACAGATTGAAATTTCTTGGCAGATTAAAACCGATACTCGAACACTGGACCTTTGCTTTTCGCGGGCAAGTACACTACCAATTGAGCTATCCAAGCACGACTCACGAGCTGTCCTCATATCTTTACTACCGGCCGTGCCAAACCTCCTATCCTCCAAACTTCACAGAAGCTCTCCTGTGAAACTTGCAGAACTAGCGCTCCTAGAAGAAAAGGCATTACGGAGTCATAGCTTAGCCACAGCCTGGGGCATGTTCCCAGAATAAAATTTTCACTCTTCAGCGGAAACTCTTATATGAAACTTCGTGTCTTTCGCGGACATCATATCAGGGCACACTCTCCTACAGAGTGAATATTTCTTTCTGAAAAGTGCAAATTATTACGGCCCGACGCCATTGAACGTACAGTGAAGCTGGTCGGCTGTTGGCGTTCTCTTGTCGAGAGTGGCAGTGGAAGGTGGCTGAGGGAACGTGAAACCACGAGTAGGCTACGACGTGTTGGACGTCCACGCTTCTCAATAGGACGTTGGTGTCAGACGCTTCCCGCTCTGTATAGCAGTACAGGGGGTGATCTGTGGCACGTCTCTTGACACTGTACAACGCTTTTTTCGGAACACACCGTTCAGCACACATTGTTGAATATGTGGCCCTTAAATGTTTCCACATTGACTCAGTGACACAGACAACTCCTTACTTTGTCAGAAGACTGTCAGTTTAGCTTTCGGTAAGGTAAAGGCACCAGAGAGACAGTTCTGACGTTGAGAATGATAATGGAAGCAAAGCTTAAACAATCAAGATACATTCATAGAATTTCTCACTCTTGACACTGTAGAATGTGTAACTTGCTTTAAATTTGAGGAAACTAGGAACAAGCTATATCAAGAACGAAGTGCGCGGGTTATAGAGGGTGTAAGACAGAAATGCAGACTTCTAGCCCTACTGTTCAATATATACAGGGTAGTCCATTGATCGTGACCGGGCCAAATATCTCACGAAATAAGCGTCAAACGAAAAAACTACAAAGAACGAATCTTGTCTAGCTTGAGGGGACTGATGACCTCAGAAGTTAAGTCCCATAGTGCTCAGAGCCATTTTGTCTAGCTTGAAGGGGGTAACCAGATGGCGCTATGGTTAGCCCGCTAGATGGCGCTGCCATAGGTCAAATGAATATCAACTGCGTTTTTTAAAATAGGAACCCCCATTTTTAATTACATATTCGTGTAGTACGTAAAGAAATATGAACGTTTTAGTTGGACCACTTTTTTCGCTTTGTGATAAATGGCGCTGTAACAAACAAATGGCTCACAATTTTAGACGAACAGTTGGTAACAGGTACGTTTTTTAAATTAAAATACAGAACGTAGGTACGTTTGAACATTTTATTTCGGTTGTTCCAATGTGATACATGTACCTTTGTGAACGTACCATTTCTGAGAACGCATGCTGTTACAGCGTGATTACCTGTAAATACCACATTAATGCAATAAATGCTCAAAATGATGTCCGTCAACCTCAATGCATTTGGCAATACGTGTAACGACATTCCTCTCAACAGCGAGTAGTTCGCCTTCCGTAGTGTTCGCACATGCATTGACAATTCGCTGACGCATGTTGTCAGGCGTTGTCGGTAGATGACGATAGCAAATATCCTTCAACTTTCCCCACAAAAAGAAATCCAGGGACGTCAGATCCGGTGAACGTGCGAGCCATGGTATGGTGCTTCGACGACCAATCCACCTGTCATGAAATATGCTATTCAATACCGCTTCAACCGCACGCGAGCTATGTGGCTGACATCAATCATGTCGGAAGTACATTCTATCATGTAATGAAACATCTTGCAGTAACATCGGTAGAACATTACGTAGGAAATCAACATACATTGCACCATTTAGATTGCCATCGATAAAATGGGGGCCAGCTATCCTTCCTCCCATAATGCCGCACCATACATTAACCCGCCAAGGTCGCTGATGTTCCATTTGTCGCAGACATCGTGTATTTTCCGTTGCCCAGTACTGCATATTATGCCGGTTTACGTTACCGCTGTTGGTGAATGACGCTTCGTCGCTAAATAGAACGCGTGCAAAACATCTGTCATCGACCCCTAATTTCTCTTATGCCCAGTGGAAGAACTGTACACGACCTTCAAAACCGTCTTCATGAAATTCCTGGTGAATAGAAATATGGTACAGGTGCAATCGTTGTTGTAGCATTCTCACATAAATATTACACGCCCGTTGGGCATTTTGATCACAATAGCCATACATCAACACTATATAGACCTTTTGCGAAATTGGTAAACGGTCCATTTTCCGCAATGGCGGAATGTCACGTGATACCACGTACTTATACGATTTTGTCTATTACAGCGCCATCTACCACAAAGCGAAAAAAGTGGTCCAACTAAAACATTCATATGTCTTTACGTACTACACGAATATGTAATAAAAAATGGGGGTTCCTATATTAAAAAATGCAGTTGATATCCGTTTGACGTATGGCAGCGCCATCTAGCGGGTCAACCCTAGCGCCATCTGGTTTCCCCCTTCAAGCTAGACGAGTTTCGTTCTTTGTAGTTTTTTGGTTTGATGCTTCTTTCGTGAGATATTTGGCCCGGTCACTATCAATGGACCACCTTTTATATACACTCCTGGAAATTGAAATAAGAACACCGTGAATTCATTGTCCCAGGAAGGGGAAACTTTATTGACACATTCCTGGGGGTCGGATACATCACATGATCACACTGACAGAACCACAGGCACATAGACAGAGGCAACGGAGCATGCACAATGTCGGCACTAGTACAGTGTATATCCACCTTTCGCAGCAATGCAGGCTGCTATTCTCCCATGGAGACGATCGTAGAGATGCTGGATGTAGTCCTGTGGAACGGCTTGCCATGCCATTTCCACCTGGCGCCTCAGATGGACCAGCGTTCGTGCTGGACGTGCAGACCGCGTGAGGCGACGCTTCATCCAGTCCCAAACATGCTCAATGGGGGACAGATCCGGAGATCTTGCTGGCCAGGGTAGTTGACTTACACCTTCTAGAGCACGTTGGGTGGCACGGGATACATGCGGACGTGCATTGTCCTGTTGGAACAGCAAGTTCCCTTGCCGGTCTAGGAATGGTAGAACGATGGGTTCGATGACGGTTTGGATGTACCGTGCACTATTCAGTGTCCCCTCGACGATCACCAGTGGTGTACGGCCAGTGTAGGAGATCGCTCCCCACACCATGATGCCGGGTGTTGGCCCTGTGTGCCTCGGTCGTATGCAGTCCTGATTGTGGCGCTCACCTGCACAGCGCCAAACACGCATACGACCATCATTGGCACCAAGGCAGAAGCGACTCTCATCGCTGAAGACGACACATCTCCATTCGTCCCTCCATTCACGCCTGTCGCGACACCACTGGAGGCGGGCTGCACGATGTTGGGGCGTGAGCGGAAGACGGCCTAACGGTGTGCGGGACCGTAGCCCAGCTTCATGGAGACGGTTGCGAATGGTCCTCGCCGATACCCCAGGAGCAACAGTGTCCCTAATTTGCTGGGAAGTGGCGGTGTGGTCCCCTACGGCACTGCGTAGGATCCTACGGTCTTGGCGTGTATCCGTGCGTCGCTGCGGTCCGGTCCCAGGTCGACGGGCACGTGCACCTTCCGCCGACCACTGGCGACAACATCGATGTACTGTGGAGACCTCACGCCACACGTGTTGAGCAATTCGGCGGTACGTCCACCCGGCCTCCCGCATGCCCACTATACGCCCTCGCTCAAAGTCCGTCAACTGCACATACGGTTCACGTCCACGGTGTCGCGGCATGCTACCAGTGTTAAAGACTGCGATGGAGCTCCGTATGCCACGGCAAACTGGCTGACACTGATGGCGGCGGTGCACAAATGCTGCGCAGCTAGCGCCATTCGACGCCCAACACCGCGATTCCTGGTGTGTCCGGTGTGCCGTGCGTGTGATCATTGCTTGTACAGCCCTCTCGCAGTGTCCGGAGCAAGTATGGTGGGTCTGACACACCGGTGTCAATGTGTTCTTTTTTCCATTTCCAGGAGTGTATATCCAAGAAGCTATGAAGTAAATAAAAGAAAGATTTAAGATTAAAATTGAAGGAGAAAGGACATCAGACACAAGATTCAATTATGACTTCGCCGTTCTCTGTGAAAGTGAAGAAGAATTACGGAGCAGCCTAATAAGTACAGGACTGGGACTGAGAGTAAATCGGAGAAAGACTAAAGTAATGAGAAGTACTGTAGCAGAAATCAGAACAGCGACAGAATTAACTGAAATCTAGTTTCGCAGAACAGAGGGGATCAGATTGTGGAAAGGGGCCAAGATCACTTACTGTTAGTTACACAAGAACACACAACTTTATTCCTCGGAAACCAATGCACAGTTTTCTCTTTAAAACAACAATGATCAAATCACGGCTGAGGGCCCAAGTAACTTCTCAATAATAAAGTTTAAATAATTCCTTTTAAAATACAAGGATTTAGAGAAACGGCTGAAGGCCTTACTTAAGTGAAATTAAAATATCCTTAAGTAATTCCTTTTAAACGCCTGAACGCCATACTTAAGTAAAATTAAAATATCTTCTCGGCTTTAGGCCCAAATAATATTTCATATCAGCATAGCAAATTCTTTAAAAGGCAAGTATTTACCAATTTCGGCTAAAAGCCACATTAATAAGAATTTAAATTAATTTCTCGGCTGAAAGCCCAATAATATTTCAAAATAATAAAAGGCAACCTTTAAGGACAAGCACTTACACAGTACAACAGAAAACCATCGTAAGAAAACTTGAAATATCCTGACGGCTGAAGGCCCAAACAATTACTCAAAATAATGAAAGAGAAACCCTAAGATAAGCATTTACACAGTACGGCTGAAGGCCATTTTAAGAATTCAAGATAATTAAATAGAAACCTTACAGACAGGAATTTACACATTACGGCTGAAAGCCACAAATTTTAAAACAAACGCGGCTGAAGGCCTAAATACAGAGCAAACAAGAATTTTAAATAAAAGACGGCTGAAGGCCTAATCTTAAAATACTTCACACAATGTTCGGCTGAAGGCCATACACTGAACATAGACAAAATTAATACACTGCTAAAGGCCTGGCACAGCACTTGCGACGAAAGAAAATCACAGTCACAAGGAACAGAACAGTGGTGCCCAGAAGTGTTCCAAGGGACGGCCTAGGGAGGAACATCTAACAACAGTTTAGGTGAGACAGGCAGCCAAGCGCAACACTAAATAATCGGTTGGCAGCATGACCTAGGGACGGCTGAAGAACCATCCAACAACCTAATCAATTCGCTTCCACCCAACCAACGGCAGGACAACCGAAAATATCAGCGAGGACGAAGATCGCAGAAGCACTACTCGCTGCTCTGATCGACTGGCTACTCCAGTACGCAGGCAGCATTCATCTGCTCAGCGGAAATCACAGAAGCTACACACAGTTCCACGTAAACACTTGCACCAAGAACTCTGACAATCCTAAAACCAATCACCGTGGAACACCAAGGAGAAATGGCAAGTCACACACAGAGAGAGTTTCCATAAGCGGTTGGTGACCAAATACACGTAGTCCGATGAGATGAAGGACTGAACGACCAACCAAGGTCGTCCCCATTCAAGTTAAGAGTGTCGGCAACGGTCGGGCGAGTCTTGGCTGTCCGGAGCTCACTGCAGCTCCACCCCGACTCAACCCGATGTCGGTCCAGAGCTCGGAGACACGGCGACTCGGGCACACTGGCTCGGACATACCCATGCAGAGGTAACTCTTGCCCATCGGCGACGACATCTCTGCACGAGGGACAAACCGACCCACGTCCGGCAAGGTGACCAACTGACGAGACCCAGAATCGGTCAAAAGACCAAATACACGTCGCCCAATGAGACGACCAACCAGCGGTCGTTCCCACTCCAATCTCCCGTCGGATAGTTCGTGTGTGTGGCCAGCGGTCGGCAAGTACGGGCCATCCGCGTCTCACTGACACTCCGTCCCCCGACTGGCTCCAGACACACGACGACCCGGAAATACTAGCGGTCGCTCCAGATATGATACGACAGTGCCCTTATCGATAAGCGCTGCTGCTGCCACTCACGGGCAACCAAACCAGCAACCTAGTGACGCCAGTAAATCGAATTAAAAGAAAACGAGGCGACAGAACCACAAAAACAAGATGACGGGCAATAAACGGCATGACCCCGAGCCGCGCACGGCTCATTAACATTAAAATTGGCGACCGCGAAGTAGAGAAAGTTAAGGCATTCTCTACCTTGAAAGCCATATAACCCATGACGAATGAAGCAAGGAAGACATAAAAAGCAGACTAGCACAGGTAAAATGGGCATACCTAGCTACAGAACTCTGCTAGTACCAAACGTAGGCCTTAAATTGAGGAAGAAATTTCTGGAAATGTGCCTTTGAAACACAGCATTGTGTGGTAGTAATCAAGGAAAACCGGGAAAGAACAGAAATGAGGCCTCTGAAATGTGTTGCTATACAAGGACGTTGAGAATTAGGCAGGCTGATAGCACAAAAAAATGATGTTCTCCGCAGAATGGACGAAGAAAGGAACATACGGAAAACACTGACAAGAAAAAAGGACAGGATGCAGAACACGTGTTAAGACATCAGCAAAAATGGTCCAAATGGCTCTGAGCATTATGCGACTTAACTTCTGAGGTCATCAGTCGCCTAGAACTTAGAACTAATTAAACCTAACTAACCTAAGGACATCACACACATCCATGCCCGAGGCAGGATTCGAACCTGCGACAGTAGCGGTAGCTCGGTTCCAGATTGTAGCGCCTAGAACCGCACGGCCACTCCGACCGGCAAGACATCAGCAAATAACTTCTATGGTATAGAAAGACTCGCAGCGGGCACAAACTGTAGGGCAAGACAGAGACGAATACATCCAGTGAATGATTGAAGACATAGGATGCAAGTACTATTTTTTCACCAAGAGGTGAGCGCAAGAGAGGCGATCTGCATCAAACCAGTTAATAGACCGATAACTCAAAAAAACTGGAGCGTCAATCTATGGAAACGTCTTACTTGGTCACGTTTTTTCTTACAGCATGTCAATGGCCGGATCTGGACACGCCATTATTCAGGCGAATGTGTGCTCGAATCATTTGTCGCACCATGAGCGCAGCCTTAAAGGGACAGTATTATGCTGTGGGAGAGGTTTACCTGAAAGATCCTTAACATTACCGCAACGTAAAAATGCTGCTGTTATCCACGCACATCCATTTTTGGCAGTATCATTACTCGTAAACGTAAAATTCCCAAGTCCTCCAACAAAAACAGACGGCCCGTGAAGAGCCGTTTGGCATCCTAATTGATCTTGCGTAGTAACTGCTCCGGCGCTAGTCACGGCATGGCTAAGGAGGCTGTTGCGAAGCCCCGTGGTTTTACTAGAGACAGGGGGCGCTAAATTTCCCAGACCGGAAGTAGTCAACGCGCGGCAGGAAACTGCGGTCACAGATAAGCGACGACTTTATAAGCAATGAATCTGGGAAGATAGCAATGGAGGATTGCAGATATGCCGCGTTATTATAGAAGGAGATGGCGGTCACGTGGTACTGTTTATAAGTCTGTTGACAACAGGTCAATTACTACGCGGGGTCAATTGAGATCCGAGCCTGTTCTTCACGGGTCGTTGTTGGAGCAGTTTTGAACTAAGTTTACGAAGAATGATACTGCCCAACATGGATGCGGGTGGATAACAGACGCAGTTGTACGTTATGTTAAGGATAAGCTGTGCCATGAATCTTTCAACGCTCCATGAGACTAGTGATAGTAATCGAAACCACCATGATGGCTGTGGACTATCTGAACACTACTGCAGACTTCCCTTCATGTTTCACGTCTTTCTCAATAGTGGTGGAATATTCCACCAGGTTAAGTGTCCTTATAACAAAGCCATAATCGTGCTACATTGGTTTGAGGAACATGTTGACACCTTGGCCACAGAATTCGTCTGATCCGAATTCTCTTAAACACTGTTGGACGCTGTTGGGTGCCAGCTCCGTGTCCACCAACACCGGCCGTAGTCTAAGGGAACTGCGTGGCCTCTGCGTAGATATGTAGTACCATATACCACCGGAAACCCGCCAAGGACATGTCGAATTCATGCCAGGCACAACTGCTGCTGTACTGCATTCCAAAGGTGGACCAAGACGGTATTAAGCAGACAGCCATAATGTTTTTTCTCGTCGATGTGTCTGCACCTGACCGCCATTTTCAGTTCATTTGTTGTGCTGAAAAGATATTTTGGTACATTTTCTCTTGTTGAAATATAATTTTGCCCACCGCCATCTTTAATTTTCTTAATTTGCCATCATCCACCATCCTGATGACGCCACGCTTTGGAGGTCATGGAACTCACGTGATACCAGCAGGTTTCAAGGTCATTGATGACATCATGGCAAGAATGCCCTCAGCGGATAGCGAAGCAATGATTTTTAGATCCGAACCCAGGGTTCAGGTCAGTGTGAGCAAACAGGTGAGTACATGAGTGGGTGCAGTTCACCGTTTGCCGTTAGCCATTCTCCATTTGCAACTCACCATTCGCCATTCGCTGTTCACCATTTGCCCGTACCCGTTAGCCGTCGGTTCTGGTCTAGATGTCCTGGTTTCATGATCCAGTGAAGACATTTTTGCTATGCTGTCATCTGTAACCATGACACAGGTGTCATCAGTATGACAGATGATGGGAAATTTAGAAAATTTAAGATATTGCTGAGTGGAATTGTGCTTCGACAAGAGGAAATGTACAAAAAAAGTAGCAGTTTGATCCGAAAGTGAAATAAATACAAATATCACAAATTTTCTCCTACGCTTATGGTGACAATTGAAATTCATCACAAAACACATATTGTACATTGAGATGTCGTGCGATACCTTCTAATAGCATGTCGGACCTCCTTTTGTCCGGCGTAGTGCAGCAACTCGACATAGTATGATTGAATAAGTCGTTAGAAATCCCCCTGCCGAAATAATGAGGCCACGCCCCCTCTCCAGCCGTCCATAATTACGGAAGTATTGCTAGTGCAGGATTTTGTGTACGAACTGACCTCTCGATTATGTCCCGTAAATGTTCGATGGAATTCATGTCACAGGATCACGGTGGCCAGATCATTCTCTCGAATTATCCAGAAAGTTCTTAAAACCAATCTCAAACAATTGTGGCCTCGTGGCACTCCGCATTTTCATCCATAAAAATTCCATCGTTGTTTGGTGCAAGTGGTCTCCAAGTAGCCGAACATAACCATTGTCAGTCAATGATCGTTTCAGGTGGACGAGAGGACAAAGTCCATTCCATGAAACACAGCCCATACCATTATGGAGTCACCGTCATTTTGCACAGTGCCTTGTCGACAGCTTGGGTCCATGGCTTCGTGGGGTCTGTGCCACACTCGAACCCTACCATCAGCTCTTACCAACGAAAATGGACACTCATCTGATGACGCCACCGTTTTCCAAACCTGTAGGGTCCAATTGACATGGTCACTAGACCAGGAGAGGCGCTGTAGGCGTTCTCGTGATGTTAACAAAGGCACCTTCGTTGGTTGTCTGCTGCCTTAGCCCATTAACACCAAATTTCGCCGCACTGTTCTAATGGATACGTTCGTCGTACGTAGCACATTACTTCACATAGTGTTGCTTGTCTGTTAGCAACGTAATTTCTTTCCTTAGCCTCCATTTGTTATAGGAACGCGGTGGGCAGGTTATGTCTACCACCACAAGTTTGGACCGTATGGCCCTTGACCTATCAACGTGAGACTGCCTACACTACGCTCGTCCGCCTGTTCTGCAGTATTGCTAAGCTGGATGGTATCCTTTCCAGATAGAACAGAAAGTGGATATCGAAAAAGTTCAGAGAAGGGCAGCTCGTTTTTTACTGTCACGAAATATGGAGGAAATTGTAACGGATATGGTGCGCGAGTATGGGTGGCAATCAATAACAAATGTGCTTTTCGTTGCGGCGAGATAGTTTTACGAATTTTCTTGATCAGCTTTCTCCTCCGAGTACCAAAATATTTTGTTGATTCTCACCTACATAGGGAACTAAGACCATCGTGATAAAACAGCGAAATCAGATCTCGCTCGGCAAGATTTATATGCTCATTTCTCGCATATACTATTCGAGAGTGGAAGTAAAAGTGGTTTCATGCACCATCTGCAAGCAAATAAGTGAATTGTAGAGTTATTTCGGTAGTAACATGTCCGATAGATCATTTGAACGATTTTTTTTATCAAATTAATGTGTGGAACTAGTCAGATTACAGGATGTGTACACATGATTAATGTTAAAGTTAATGAACACATTATTTTTTAGTCCTACTTTTTGTTACAGGATACCACCTTTTAAACAGAAATTCGTCCATGGAAAGAAGAAGTTGTCCAGGAGAAATGACTAGATTAGTCTTAAAACCTGGTTTGCTACCCGTGAGATATTTCATTTTATTGGCAAATAGTCAAAAATTTTTGTTGCTCCATACCGACCTCCTCTTCAAGCCACAACTAGCATTAATAAAGAATAATAAAGATAATTCTTTCCTCTGATGTTGCAAGTATGGGTATCACTGTTCCTCTAAAATTGTGGTGGATTATTTATAAAGAATTTCACTAGCGGTTATAGTGTGAGGGCGCAGTTGAAATGCCAAACTCCTTGAGGAGGTATCTATATGACAGCCGAAGGTGAACTCCACATATTATTCCGATTGCTCACTTTTGTGGAATCAGCACTTTGTTTCTAAGCGGTGAGTTTCCATAGACACATCGATAAGACATTATTTAATGGAAATACGCAAAATATGTCAAGTTGGTTGATTCGTTTATTTCCTAGACTAGAAATTATACGAGGAACGAAAGCAGCTGAACTTAATTGTTTGGGAAGCTCAGTAACACGCTTCTTCCGGTTGAAGTTTTTATCAACATGTACAGCTATTTACTGACTCCTGTTCACGTGATACATGTTGATGAACAGTGAAAGCGATTCGTCTACCTGAATTCTGAATTAATTTTTCTTATATACAAGATAAAACAGACATAAAGCGTTGGCGGCAAAGTTCTCGCATAAGCAGTTTTTGACTTCGGACGAGAAGAGAACATCTTTCTTTTCTGCAGAGCTCTCGTCAATCGAGAGTGGAGAGCTCGTGAAGTAATTTTATTGTCGACTACTTACCCGAGGTACGAGCCATCTCACTGAGATGTGAGATAAAAATCGAACGACGACTCTAAAGGTGGTGGCTGTAAAGGAAGGAAAAATTAATATTTAATGCTGCGAGCAGTGTTAATGCCGCGAGGGCGGGTGTAATTTATTACGCGATAAAAGCCCTATAGCCCCGTCCACAGCAGCAGCAGCGGCTTAATGACCTCCTGGTCCGCCCGTCCTCGCTGTGGAGGATATCTCACTCCTGTTTAATTATGGCGTCCTTCCATAGACAAATGAATACTGGAGTGCTCACCCGGAAACGCCGCGAACATCTGAAAGGCGACGGACGGCCGTGCAGCGCCGCCGTGGTGACGCTACCCGCTGCCAAATGCCCTCAGGCCGTCTGGCGACCGATGACGCCACGTTAGCAGTCCTGGCGCAAAGACCTTTCCCAATGGCTGCGATCAAGTCGCTCGCAATGATAAAATTTTATGCGAACAGCGACAGGACCGAAACAGATGACCTAAATAGAAAAATCAAAATATGCAGAGAGCGAAATGACACCGCGTACTAAGTAAAGACATTTCGACTGTCAAATTTTCAATAGTAAATTGTCGAAGAATCCGCAACCAAGTTCCTGAATTTACTGCCTTCCAGTAAAATAGTCACGATTAAATTATTCTCGGAACCGAGAGCTCTCTGAAACCCCAAAGTGCGATGGTAGTTTGAAAAGTTCTCCGAATGGAACAGAAAGAAACGACTTACCTCAGTGAAACTTTTTTTTCAGTGCAGTCTCTATGTATACTAATGCACTAAGTCCACAATGTTCCAATACCTTGATGCCATCTCGAAAATTAGGTTCATCCAGGGCTGCAAAACACCCATCGACTTCAGCCGTCAGTTCTTTTTTGAAGATAATCTCCGTGCAGCGAGGAAAATTTTGAGCGTGGTCAAGAGACGGAAATGCATATTTCAGTTTATGTATTTATGGCGGCCACACTTTTCTGTTGGTGCGCAGATCCGTAATGAAATATGACTTTCTTCCTTGCTAAAGTTGGCTTTTTTTCGCGTATCTTTTGCTATAGTTGGCCCAGGAGGTTAGCGTAGTATTGTCCCGTAGTTGTGTGACCAGTGAGAAGATAATCTATCATCAGAATCCCTTTCACATCCCAGCCCATTCTAGCCAACCATAATGCCTTCTCTTTTCTTTGGTGGTGATGAATCAACTTGTTTCCACTGCGCTGACTTTTGTTTTGTCTCTGGCGTATAGTTGTGCACTCATGTTTCTTCTGTAGCCACAGACGATCGCAAAACGTCTTGCTGGTTGCTCCGCAAAACGTGTCAAACATTGGTTGGACATTTCCATTCTGATTCGTTTCTGATCCTGCTTTAAGACTTCCGGCAACCATCTAGCAGATAATTTTCTCATACCCAATTCCACTGTTAAAATGTGATAAGCCCGTTGAAATGAAATCTCTATAGCTTCAGTCGGTGATCCTCAATGATCGTTTTATGCACTTGTGCAATAATTTCTGGGGTAGTGGCACATATCGGCCGATCACTAAGCGTATCATCATCTAAGCTGTCCCGACCGTTGAATATGAAAGAGCAGAGTCCCCAGTCTGTTCTGAAAATCGGTATGCTTTGCTTTCGTATTGTTGCTTACGAAGTGATTGGTCACTATTCAAATTCCGATTTTTTCGATCTTCACAAATCACTAAGTATAAACAACAACAGAGATACGTCCACACGACAGATCTATACCCAGAGCACTGACATGTCACATGTTTACTCGTAACAGATGACCCATTACTACGCGGAAACCTCATTGCGCTAGTGTTGACATCTGGTCGTGATTCCACGAACTTTTCAAACAAACCTCGAAGAAAGCTCTGAAATTTTTAGCGAGGCGTGGAACGTATATCTAAAAGACAGATTAGACGCCATTGCAATCGATAAAAATATGGTGTCTATCAAGGCCGAATAAGAGACGGCTGTGAAGTTATCTGCGTACATGTAACAGCTCTACTTGAATTTAATTATCGGATGTTTTTATCGGCCGCCCGATGCCGGCGTGACAGTCTCAAAGTCATTCAACGAAGTTCTATGCCCAGTAGCGCGTAAACACCCAGATCATGCAATATTACAGGGTGCTCAACTTTAAAGAAGCCCCATCACTTAGTTTATTCTATAAGCAATATTTTTATTGGGAAACTTACACTATAAGTTATAAATTACAGCAGGTGTCGGGAATGTTTTCCATCCATTTCTATGCATTTGTCAACACGTTGGACCATGTTCCCGGCTACTCTTGTTAACTTTACACTGCCTGTTTCGTTGATGGCTTTCGTAATATTTGTCTACAGTTCCAGCAGGGTGTGTGGATTCCTCCTGAAAATAATATATTTCAAGTAGTCCCACAGAAAGAAGTCTGGACATCTAAGATGAAGAGAGCTTGGTGACTACAACCGCATCGAAATGATTCTTTCACCAAAAAAATCCTGTAGCATCTCTACACTAGAGCGAGCTGTTTCGCAATCGGCGCTGTCCTGTTCCAACCAGCAGTCACGCCCATCCTCTTGCGTAAGGGTGTGAATGGTTGTATGATAATCTTTGTACATGGCAGCATCCACAGAAATTTAAAAAACAGAGGTCTTGTTATTCGTCGCCTTGAAACGGTAATATGTGAATTTTTTACGGGTATAAGGGAGACTCAGAGATTGGATTGCATTGTTTGGGGGGAGGAGACCAGACAGCGAGGTCATCGGTCTCATCGGATCATCGGATTAGGGAAGGACGGGGAAGGAAGTCGGCCGTGCCCTTTCAAAGGAACCATCCCGGCATTTGCCTGGAGCGATTTAGGGAAATCACGGAAAACCTAAATCAGGATGGTCGGACGCGGGATTGAACCGTCTTCTTCCCGAATGCGAGACTCAGAGAAAGTTTGCGGATTGTCAGTACTCCAAGTCTGGTAGTTCCGGCTATTAACATACCCACCAAAATGAAATAAAGCTTCATAAGTGAAAGACGCTTGATCTAAAAAACAGTCATTGGTACAAATTAAGTATGCAGGCAACAAACATCCCTCCTGCTCCTACTCCAGTCGTACCAACATTAAACAGTATTTCACCTATCTCATGCCAAGTTATGTATTTCAACGACAATATTCATTTAGTATAAACTAAAAATGGGGCCTCTTTTAAGTTCAACGCTTCAAAGTTGGAGGCGACTTTAACTTACTGCATATAAACTGGAATGTTTATGGATTCATTGCAAGTAGTGCTTACAGGCAGTCTTGTGAAGCACTTCTGAGCACGTTTTCCTCAAATTGTCTTCAGCAGCTAGTTTCGATACCCCATATGCAATGAAAATATTTTAGATCTGATCTCATCGTCGGAGTCAGTATAGGACAGAGTTTAGAGGTAATGATGTCTTCACATCGACGATGGTTACGAAAGTTAATAAATCCATCAGGAAGGGTAGGAGAGAATTTTTGCTAGAAATAGAAGATAGGCAGTTGTTAGCATCTCGCTTATAAAATGAATGGAAATCATTCAGTTCCGGTATAATGGACGTAGAGGAATTATGGGCAAAGCTTATACGGATTGTAAATGGCGCTCTGGAGACGTATGTGCCAAGTAAGTGGATTAAGGACGAAAAGACTCATCGTGGTATAATAATAAAATTCACGAATTGGTGAGGAAGCAAAGTTTGTTGCACACCTCGTTCAAAAACGAGTGTGCAAATGATGACAATCAAAAGTTTGTAGAAATTCGTGCACTTGTAAAAATACCGATGCGTGAAGTATACGACTATCTCCGTCATTCCTGAACAAAAGATACAATTAAAAGAAAACAGCCCTCGGTCACTAATTTTTAACGAATTAACCGGGTTTCGACACTGCTAGGAGTGTCTTCCTCAGTATTTAAACCAGAGAATGGTCTACCACGCAAGTAACGAGCAGCCCTTAGTGGCTCGCCATCAGTTTTTTTATCTTAAATTTCTTTGTGACTAATGCTCTTTTGGCATCTTTATTATTTTATAAATGACATATAAGTACTGCCAGTCTTTCACGATAATTCCGTACTTATAATTTGTATCATACGTTTTTAGTCATAATTCTGTGACCATGTTATACACCATTCTTTGGTTTAAATTCTGAGGAAGACACTCCTAGCACTGTCGAAACCCGGTTAATTCGTTAAAAATTTGTGATCGAGGGCTGTTTTCTTTCAATTGTAACTATTCACGGTCTCTGGACGTGCAGCCATGTACAAAATTTTAACAAAAGATCTTGCGGAGAGCTCGAGAAAATTATGGCCCTATATAAAATCACTAAGCGGGTCAGACGCATATATACAGTCACTCATCGGTTCATCTGTAAAGGAGAACGCGTATAGAACAGTAGTAGTGTGACTACTTCTTAAGTACTGCTCGAGCGTTTGGGATCCCAACCCCGTCGATTAAAGGAATACGTAGAAGAAATTCATTGTCGACCTGCTATATTTGTTATTGGTAGGTTCAGCCAGCAGGCAGTTATTACAGAGATGCTTCGTGAACTCAAATGAGAATCGGTGGGGGGAAGACGATGTTCTCTTCACGAAACATTATTGCCAAAATTTAAAGAAGCGGCGTTTGAAGCTAACTGTTTAACGATTCCATTGCTGCCAACAAAGCACTAAAACAAGAGAAATCAGAACTCGTAGGGAGGCGTATACACTGCGGGGGAAAAAATTACTATACCTGTAAAGAAGTCGTCGATTTTGATCCGATGACAGCATAAGCCATCTGGCGGATAGTAGATGTACTGATAATGCTTTCAGTGTCGTCCGCTAACAGATAATGTAGTGGCATGACTACCAGAGCGCCATCACCGTCTACCCTTAACAGGGAATAATTACAGCTAGAAAGCTCACTGTGGCGCAAAAATGTGAAGCAGGCAGCCAGCCACACTCGTGTTTCCTACAGCTAACTGAGCGAGTGCCGAAATAGTCCTTCCGGAAAGACGTCCCACAAGTTTGACGCGCCATGTCCGTTATGCGTCGATGTTGATGCCAGTGATCACGAGAACATTATCGCACATGTAGACGATGTTCTGGACGTCCACGCAGCACAGACGTCCGGAGCGTCGTGCTGTAAGCGCAGCGGTGGCAGATAGTAAAGCAACCACAACGCAGGTAAGAGGGCTTGTGAGCCCAGACGTGTCAACACGAAGTGTTGCGAACCAATTATTAACAGTGAGGCTATGAGCACACACAGCTCTAGCCCGGCTTCCACTCACGTCACAGCATCGACGTGGAACCCTCTAATAACACTTGATCCCCATCATGTGATATAAACGTGCACAGCTCGAGGACCAGTTGTAAGATGGAATGGCGCGCCGTGGTCTTCAGCGATGAAAGCAGATTCTGCCTGCAAGCCAGTGATGGTTGTTTGTGCGTACAACGTAGACCTGGTGAGCGCTGGCTCGTAGAGTGCATTCGTCCTAGACATGCTGATCCCCCCCCCCCCCCCCTCGCCTTATGGTCTTGAGTGCGATAAGCTACTACTCTCGTTCACCTTTGGTGATTCTGGAGTGAATGCTAACCAGCACTCGGTACGTTCAGAATGCTGTTAGACTCGTTCTTTTGTTATTCCTGCAGCAGGAAGTCGATGTGTTGTTTCAACAGGATAATGCTCGCCCATACTCTGTCCGTGGAACTCAACGTGCTCTGCGAGACGTGCAGCAACTTCTCTGGCCAGCATGCTCTCCGGACCTGTGCGAGTACGTGTGGGACAAGATGGGACGAGAATTAACCCGCCCGACTCGTCAACCATCAACTCTTACAGAACTACGAGAACAGGTCGAGCAGGCGTGGTGGAACGTTTCCCGGGACAGTATTCGCCTTTGTACGATCGATTGGATGCCAGAATCTGCGCCTGCGTTGCCATCTGTGAAGGCTGCAAACCGTACTAATATGTGTGTTCCAGCATGTGTCGGTACCTGGTACTTCAGAAACGTTTGTACTTCTGCTATTGGTCCCCAAAAGCAATCATTTCATGTACTCTATATGCACTGTTGCAACCATAATCTTAAGTGAATTGGAAACCTCTAAAAGAATGCACTATTTTTTTCCCGGCAGTGTAGATTGCGTTTTTCCCTTTGCTCCGTTTGCGAGTAGAACAGGAGAGGACGAGACTAATAGTACAAAAATGTACCCTCCGCCACGCTCCATAAGGTGATATGCAGAGTATTATGTAGACGTACATTGCGTCTGGGAAAAGCTCTACAACCACACGTATAGGATGTTTCAAAGTCCTTAATTCAAATGAACGGCGTTTCTATCACATGATGAGGATCAAGTGTTGTTAGAGGGTTCCACCGACATTAGACGTCCTTTTGTTGAATTCGCCGGCTCTGGGACGACGAGACTTCACCGATATAGCAAGGTCTAGTAACCTGGTGTGCTCCGTCTGTATACTAACTTTCAGAGAAAATTGACAGAGCGATTTTCATCAAGAAATCTGTAAGAATATGTGACCCTAAGCGGAGAAAGATATTTTAGAAGGAAATCAGGAACTCGACCCACCCCTTCCACACCTATCAGATAAGTGGACTAAAGGCAACACACATTGCATTTGTGCGCCGAAGAGTGTGCCGCCTCTCGGGGGCATAAGCAAAAACAAGAGACGCCTAGCATCCCCCAGAAAAGTAAACGAACATTTCGTCTCTAACTAAAGTCGTTTCGCATGACGTGATCTATTACTCCCAGCCGTTCGATGCTACGTCTGTGAAACAGCTGATGCACTCTGCATCCACACTGTACATCACACTGCGGAGAGGGTCCATTCCAATATTACCAGTTTTTTGGCCTATTAAAGTGATATAATGAGCAAGGGAAAATGACTGTTAGAATCCCTCGAATACAGATTTCCTAAATTTACCTACCATGGTTTCGCGAGAACTATGTCACTCTTCTTCTGTGGATTCCCATTTCAGTTCCCCAACGATCTCTATTGCATTTTGATAAGGGCTATACCGACCTGTTAGTCGAGCCTGGTTTCGTTTGATGTCTGTTGCGATGCAGACTTGATAACGATCCCAAGCGCTGGAACAACGTGCTAGAAATGGTCACACTGGCGTCTTGCAGTCGCACTGTTCTTACCCTGTACATGTCCAACAAATCTTAATGTTCCTTTCACCTTTTCTAACACCGATATTTTTTGTGGTCGTTCTATTTCAGTCGCTTCTTCGTATTACCCCTAAATACCCTGGTCTGCAAAATTTAAAAATTTAATGACGAAAGTAACTTTCGCATGATGTGTCTCTGCCAAGCAACACAGCTCGATGAAACTTGGACCTTATATAGAAAGAACTGCTACAGTGTAGCACAGAAGATAATTGAAATACGCAGTGAAACGAACAGAAATAACACTTTTATTCAAAGACAGTAATAACACTGAAGTCATCACGATGCATGATGGTCTGTGGACATTACAAAAGGAGGGACGTGGTTCTTAATAGGGTGTGTAATCACCATGGATGGCAATCCATGCTCCCATTCTGGTCACAAGTTCGTAAGGAGTTGTTGTGATAGAGCTTTCCATTCCTCCATAAGTGCGGTTGACAACTGCTGGATGGCTGTTGGTACATGTGAATGTGCTGCAGTTCATCTCCCGTATGTGTTCCACTCATGTTCGATGGGAGTTAAATTGGGGGAACGTACAGGTCACTCCATTTGCTGAATATCCTCTCGTTGCAAGAGCTGCTTCACCTGTGCTGTTGGATGCAGTTGAGCATTTTCATTCATAAAAACCATACAAGTGCTAGAAGTATTCATGCTCTGAAGGTTCTGTACAAATTTAATCGATGATATAGATATATCATCTATCAGTTATGATGAGTGTGTTTGCGTGATTCAAAATGTATAACACGAATGGCCTTATTTTTTATTGCATTGATTTATATGCTTAAATTTTTTACACTGCCTACGGACTGCAGACTTTAGTACGAGGGCTAGTTGAATAGCAAGGTCCGACAGATCGCGAAATGGAAACAACAGCTTTGCTCAGATGCGTTGGGCAGTGTCTCTAGTATGCCTGACGATCGAATTACACTGCTCTTTTCAGTTCTGGGCACACAGTGAGCACGTAAAGATGGCTATAACAGCAGTGTCTCCGCAAAGCACGTGTGCCCACTGTGAGGTTGCGCCTGATTTCATGCAGCCCCACATAACGTACCTGTCATGAATTTCCTTCTTCATTACAATTCTTGTCCGCACGCCGCAGTAGCAGCGAGGACGCCCCTTCAGCGTTTCTGATGGGGAGTGTTTGATTGCTCACCATACAGCCCAGACTTGGCTCCCTCTGATGTTCATCTATGGTCACATGAGCTGCTGGTTATGAAGACAACATTTTGTCACAGACATTGAACTGTGGCATAGAGAAGTGGTGGAAAGCACAAGCGGCTGCCTTCTACGAGGATATTGGAAAGTTGGTTCAATGCCGCGACACATTTCTAAGTCGGTGAGGCGACTATGTAGAGAAGTAGCTGGAAGGTGCAGCAAACAGCTGCAAATAAAACATTTTTGATTTTCACTGTGGTCTCCATTTCGCTGCCGACCGGACCTCATACTTGTCATAAATTTCAACTTGATACCTCTAACCGTTACTGACAAAAAGAGGTCTTAAGAGATGGACAGACAGACAGGCGAATAACAAATGGTAAAAAAAATACTTTTGTGTGATATAATTACAAATTAACAATTTTTGGATTTTTTCCTTTACTTGTTAAAACATTACTTCTTACCAAATATCATGATTCTATGTCAGGGAAATATCCTATACGTTTTGATGACTGCGTTTGCGAGTTTCGAAATATGTGACACAAATGGTCACATCTTTGGCTGCACTGACTTCGATATTTAAATTTTTTACATTTCCAAGGAACCGTAGACCTTAGTATTTGACCTAAATTTCAGCTTGAGAAAAAGGGATCTTAACAGACGGAGAGACAGACATACAGACAACAAAGTGCACCTGTAAGGGTTCCGTTTTTGGCGATTGACATATGGAACCCTAAAAATGAAGTCAGGGCCGAATGCACGCCTGAAAAGACGCACTCAGTGAAGGAGTGCAGTGCCAAAGTAGCGCTTACTGGTGAGTCTACTATGCTCAAGGATTTGGAGGTCAGTACGTCCATGCAACACTACGCCTCCCCACGCCACAAAACTTGGACCACCAAGTGCTGTATGTACTCTAATATGGCTTCCAAAAACATGCACTCTCATAACGATTACAAGGAACTATTGCTATTTATGGACTCTTAGCAGGTAATGCTTGTAACTTCGAAATCGGTCATTAGAATTACATTACAACAAACTATCAGTCATTGCACTTATAGTTTCTGCCATTAAGGCTGTAGCTGCAGCGCATCCACCTGCTGAAACTGGAATACGGCGCATACGAAAATGTTCAGAATGCAAATTTCAACCAACCTATTTAAAAACAATATTACATGACAGAAAAAACAGTAAAACAACACAAATAAAACTTTAAAATGTGAAAAGAAGGAAGTAGGGGCTTTTATTACGATTAAAGGGAACCATAGATATCTATGGCTTAGCAACAAGTTACACAAGTATCTCAGTGGTCATCAGCATTTGGGGGACTGAGAATCCGCATTGCACCATTGAGAAATCTTTTCCCTCTCAACGGATGACTTTGTGATGCGGAATGTCCACTCACAGAATAATCGGTGCGATATTCCTTGATGGCACGGTGACTACCGAAAGGTACTTTAAGGTTTTGGAAGATAAGTTCATCCCCATTACCTAAGGTGACCCTGATTTCGACAAGATGTGGTTCATGCAAGACGGAGCTCGACCTCACCGAAGCAGAAGAATGGAAGAGAACTATGGGGACCGCATTCTGGCTTGGGTACCCAGAGGCCACTGGTATGGGCCTCGATTGGCCGCCGTATTCTCCGGATCTGAACACATGCGACTCCATTTTGTGGGGCTATATTAAAGACAAGGTGTACAGCAATAACCCCATTGCTGAGATGAAAACAGCAAGTCAGGAGGTAATCGACAGCATCGATGTTCCGATACTTCAGCGAGTTATGTAGAATTTCGCTATTCGTCTGCGCCACCTCATCGCCTATGACGGCAGGCAATCGAGCACGTCATAACCTAGATCCGAATATCTGTAGTGACGTTTACATGTTGAATAAAGTGCGTGCACGCCATTATTTGTAACTAATTTACGTTTTTTTCATATAGTTCAATAATTGTTACCCTGTACCTGCAAGATGTCCCAGGAATGGCCCATATTTATTGATATGGCAGGGACGATAATTCGAAGCAAGAAGTCTAGTAAATATACGACTCTAAAACGCATACCTTAGGAGCTATGAACTCTTCATCATCTTCCAAACTTTGAGACAAGTCTCTTCTACTGTAACCTCTTTGCTTACCATATTTTGCAAGGAGGTAGCAGGAACCAAAACAGGGGGTCATAGCTTTCAAGATATACACTTCAGAGTCCATGTTTACTGGACTTCTTGCTTCGAATGTTCGTTCTTGTCGTATTCCTGAGTATTGTCCATACCTCTGGGGACACACTGTAGATGTGGAGCATACAAGGTGTTAGTGAACTTGTGGATTTCATCTTCATCATCCACATGTCTATGGGACAGGATAATTGCCGGCCGGAGTTGCCGTGCGGTTCTAGTGCTACAGTCTGGAGCCGAGCGACCGCTACGGTCGCAGGTTCGAATACTGCCTCGGGCGCGGATGTGTGTGATGTCCTTAGGTTAGTTAGGTTTAATTAGTTCTAAGTTCTAGGCGACTGATGACCTCAGAAGTTAAGTCGCATAGTGGTCAGAGCCATTTGAACCATTTGAACAGGATAATTTTTTGGGGAATTTCAGGATGAGAGAGGAGAATTTATCCTCAAGGAATGTTCCCATTTGTTGCAGCAATGGTTGCCCTTGGCGACGTCTTTTGTTTGGTAATATGGAAAACTGGAGACATTCAATGAATTCCACTAATTCTCTGAATTCTGTTCGTTTGACCATGGCTTAGCCGGGGCTGATGAACTGCCCCTGTATGGATTCAGCAGAACCACGTCGTAGCGGGAATGCACCTTTCAGCCCGATGATCAGGTGCTATCAAGCAAGAGAGTGTATTCAGGAAGCAAAATCACTCATTCAGTAGTACTCTTACAGCTCTGATAGGGCTTTTAAAGAAGCTGCCCAGATAGAAAAACCAGGACAAATGAAGTCATCGTCACCCATGAGTGATGCTGGGCCGCTCCAGTCCATTATGATTTTCGCGATGGGAGTGCTTCCATTCGAGAAACGCTAGCCAATCCGACTCTCATATATATGCCACCCAAATCAGCTACTCATTCTCACTTCATTGGGTAGTATGCGGCTGTGCACAGTATGCCCAGCTTGCAGTGGACACGAACTGAAACCATGAGGCCGGCCGCTGGGGCCGAGCGGTTCTGGGCGCTTCAGTCCGGAACCGCGCTGCTGCTACGATCGCAGATTCGAATCCTGCCTCGGGCATGGATGTGTGTGATGTCCTTAGGTTGGTTAGGTTTTAGTAGTTCTAAGTCTAGGGGACTGATGACCTCAGATGTTAAGTCCCACAGTGCTTAGAGCCATTTGAACCATTTTAAACCATGAGAAGAAGACCATTCACAGTCCAAATCCAGCGGTCAGCCGTTGCTGACACACTTTACTGTCAAAGGTGCAGGTCTGCTCCTGAGTGAAGTCTGTATGCAGTCCATTTGGCGCTTCTGCACGATTGGGTCACCCACTGGGCGACATTTTCTAGGCGACGGTCACCTCCTTGGTGAGTCGTAGGTTTGAGCCTGGACCAGCTAGCTGCCGGCTACACTATCACCGTCCATTGACCAGTGCGGGCTTACATTCTTGCTGTCCAGCAGCCAATGTGAGCACACGCCATTCTCATCAGTCATGCTGGAAGCCACGATTAGTCCATCTCATCCTATGGGCGTGGCCAAGCTCTCAGGGCGGCTTTCTGGTATTAGTCACTGATGACGCACCATCTTTTTTCAGCCCTCTCTATGGCTGGCCTGCCATCAGTACATGCCACCACGAGCACACGTCACCTACCTGGTTGACAACCAGATTGCACACTCCAGTGACAAAGGCCGTCTTTGTGCCAGAGGCCGTTGACCTCCTCTCCAGCTACGACTGTATCTTTGAAACTTTCCTAACTAGGGATGTTTTACGGATGGTCCACCGTTCAAAACTAGTCACAACCACCACTGCAACCCACGTCCCGACGAGGGAACAGTACTTCATCACGGCCTACCAGTAGCTCAGTTCACCCACCATATACTTCTACAAATTGTTTTAAATTGAATCAGAGCGTCACAAATGATCTCAAGAGTCGCAGGGATCAGCTGATTGGCTTAAAAATTGACAATGAGCACTGTGCCGGATCTGCCGCCTGTAACTTCCCGCGACTAGCCCCGTCGCTAGCAGACACGACACAGCCCAAATAAGAGAAGAAATTCAGAAAAAAAATTAAATACTCTTAAGAATAATGGCTTATAATGTGAAGGAACGCATCGACAACGCTCTCGCTACGTAGAACTTCAAGTACAGGGAAACTGCAATTGAGCACACAAACTGCAGCGATTTCAGTAGACTGATATCGATACAGTTTTTAAATACCTTTCCGTTATGCGTTGTTATTATGTTAAGGTCAATAGCAGTGACGTCAACACACTAACGGAAAAACGCAATTGCCTATCGTACGCTATCGAGTGATACACAGATTAAATACCACAAATTGATCAAAATTAACCTATAATTATTTTATCTAAGCAAATTTGTAAGAGAAAGCGCTCTAGAACTGTTACTGTAACAGAAATAATTTAATTTTCCTATTAGGCATCTTTAAGAGTAGCTAAGAAACACTACCAGCTCGTTAACATACGTCACAGATCTTTAACGCACTCACTTGCCTATTGACAGTAAATGTTGATATATTTTGTTACCTTCTTACTTACGCATACTATGTTCAACAAAAGACCAAAATGTTTCAAATGTTTTTGACAGATACATTCAGCAATCTGTTTTGTTGCTACGGCACAGCCCGTCAGTAATATAAGCAATGTCTCTTTCTTTATGTTACGATACAACGTTTATAAACTTTCAACTTAGGAACAAAAATAAACCAATTCTTCGTATCTTCTGTATTTCTAAACAGATAACTCACTCATACATCCTTATAAACATAAACTACAGCCCAAATTATTTTATCCTGATTTTATCAGTTAAATGATCTTGAAGTGAAGATTCTTTAACTTGTAAAAGCTTTGGATTACTTATCTTGCTTTCATTTGTCACTCAATAATCTCTGACTTTGACAACTCTTTTTCTAGTTGCTAGTATTCGACAGTTTAAGATCTCGC
This sequence comes from Schistocerca serialis cubense, assembly GCF_023864345.2. Classification (NCBI taxonomy): domain Eukaryota; kingdom Metazoa; phylum Arthropoda; class Insecta; order Orthoptera; family Acrididae; genus Schistocerca; species Schistocerca serialis. The sequence continues at coordinate 319,122,860 of NC_064646.1, forward strand.
TTGTTTCTATCATAAGGTTCCTGTTTTGTGTACCCTTGAACTATCATTGTGTGCTTGTTTGAATGGAGTATCCCATACTGTTTCCTATTCTATTTCCTATTCTTTGAAAATCATGTTTTATGCTAATTTAACCTCTGAGTAACACTTTTCTTAATTAATTTACAACAGTAAATAAGGCACCAGCTTTGAGACAGACTAAGCATGTGTTATCCGTTTTATTGAACATTGATAAATTTTAAAATAAATATAAAACTTTAAACTTACTTTACTTTTCTTTAATATAAGTTTCCCCATCTGATTATTAGAAATAATAATAAAACGATAAAAAATGAGCTGATAGTGTGGGTAACTATTGCATAGATTTAAAAAATTTATAATAGTAATAAAAATTTATGTATCAGTCACCTACGCATACTTTCCACCCTAGGTTCGGAAGGTGTTTTAAAAACATTATAATTAAGAAGATTAAACAAAAATCGTAGGTGCTACCACCATTTGTTAACTCAATTTAAAACACAAGTTGGAAAATTCTCAGCCACTTCAGGTGTTAGCGATCTGCGGTCCCACTAACAAAACCTCAATGAAAACGTCACTCGTCACTGTTAACTATAGGAATAAGGTCTGCGTGAAATTCCACTTAAATATGCTTCATCTAGAGTCTGGATCAACACGAAACATTACTATCGCAACTCTGAGAGAGGTAAACTTCATCAAAATTAAAGAAACCACTGTTCTGGGTCTTCCGGTAACAATCTTCAAATTTCTTAAAAAATTCGAGGACTCCGCTCGACAGTAAAATAATTCAATATTCACAGAATTCTACTCACATATCACCTCAAATACCAAATCCATCCAATACATTCACGGCCGTTACTCTATGCCTTCGTCACTTTTAAAATTAATCACAGCACCCATTTTATAGGCTACAAATATCCCATAATCGGAAGCCCGACTCAAACAGCTTCAGTCCGATCGCCGAAATCAAACAATACTTCACGATTCGCCATCCACAGAAAACTCGTGTTTGCGTTATAAGTACAAACTTAAAACACCACTCAGCTAATTGAGGAATGCATCACACCGATAATTTTTCAATTTAAATCAAGGAGCACAATAAAATTATAATATTTCCAGTCTTCAATATCCAGCTCTATATCCGTTGCTGCAATCTTTCACCAAAATAGAGACACTTTCAGTCATATTTCTAAAATTGCGGAAACTTCCCACATGTAGTATAATACAATACAACCGTCAGATTAAGGAATATTGATAGTTATCAAAAAAAACAGCAACTACATTTCCGGTCCTTCCGACGCTCTACACACGGACGTAGTGGTTCTTAAGTACCTCTCCCTGCTCGTCGACAGTTACCGCCTTTCTTCGGGCAGAAAACCATAGCTGAACCATTTCCCTGAACCATTTCATTGGCAAATGCACGGTGCTACCATTATTCCTTAACAATTATCAATGAACAATATACATCGGTCGGTCGTTCTTCTAGTGGCCAACTGGTGCACGATAGTCCCTGGCTCTAGCGGACTGAGGTTGTCCCCTGGCTGACGGATGATCTTCGCCGTGACCTCCCTCCGGAACATGCTGCACAAGATGCTCAGCTATCTGCACAAATATGCAAGACATATATTATCTACAGAAAGTTACAAATTTTTACATATTTCTTTGCCCATATTTCTTTTTCCATATTTTATTTTTGTCGTGTTGCTTCAATAGAGTGAAACGAACCTGAAAAAAATTATATCGTCAAAACTTGTGAAATCATTCTGCCCCAGCACAAACATGAAATGGTACTGTATGGGATCCATCAGTAACTTTAATGTTTTCCATGATATGGACGAGGTCATGGCTATTTTTGATGCTGTAATCGCTGCTGAATGTGTATAGCTCATTTAGAATTCTACTGCACTTTTCATTTAATTTACGGTTTGGGCTGGGGCAGTTACAGACGATCAGTTCAATCAGGTTATCAGGTTTACGTAATTTTCTTTATGCTAGGAGAGAATGGATTTGTGTGTGCATTGTACTAATTCTTTTTTTATCCCCATCATTATGAGACAGGCAGTTACAATTTTTAAGGTGGCAACGTTTTGCCACTATACATTTAATGTTGTTGTAGATTTATATTTATTGAAAGGCTGCCACTTTTCCCCCTTCACTTTTGTCTTAGATAGACCAGCAAGTCGTGACTTGTGCACATAATTCCATTGTGATTCAGTACAGTGGTACCAGTGCGCTATGGAGAAGGGGTGGAAAAACTGTTATTTTATTTTTCACTTCACATACCTCATTAATCCTAAAGTGTTCTCATTGTCTCAGTGATTATGTTTATGTTTTTAAATTTTGTTTTCTTCTGGTGGTTGGTTTCAGTGTTGAAAGCCTGTTCAAGTGATAGAGGAAGCTTTCGTAGATGCTGCATTGCAGTCCCAAGATGTTTCCAACTAAAGTTTCCGTCCAAGGATAGGAAAGCAGGAATGAGTGGTCAAAGATTTGTACGGTTCTGGAGGTGTGGTACGCCATGGTTGGTAGAAAGTCCACCCTCTCCCCCACCACCACCATCACCACTTACCCTGGAGATTGGCAGTTGACTCTAGTATATGCTTCACTAATTTTGCTGACGACGGGAGTATTGTATATGCAGCACTTAAGTTGAATTACCTACTAATCCATTCATCTTTAGGAAATATTACGAGTAAGAGCATGCTTAGCCCGACCGGTTGGCCGTGCGGTCTAACGCACGGCTTTCCGGGCGGGAATGAGCGCCTGGACCCCGGCACGAATCCGCCCGGCGGATTTGTGTCGAGGGCCGGTGAACTGGCCAGTCTTGGGGATGGCTTTTAGGCGGTTTTCCATCTGCCTCGGCGAATGCGGGCTCGTTCCCCTTATTCCGCCTCAGTTACATTATGTCGGCGATTGCTGCGCAAACAAGTTTTCCACGTACGCGTACACCACCATTCCTCTACCACGCAAACATAAGGAGTTACACTCGTCTGGTGTGAGACGTTCCCGGGAGGGGGGGGGGGGGGGGGTCCACCGCGGGCCGAACCGCACAATAACCCGGGGTTCGGTGTGGGGCGGCGGAGGGGTGAGGTGGACTGCGGTAGTCGTCGTGGGATTGTGGACCACTGCGGCTGCGGCGGGGACGGAGCCTCTCTGTCGTTTCTAGCTCCCCGGTTAACATACAATACATACAAGAGCATGCTTTGCAACCAGTCTTGCTAATGTGTGCTAGTCTTAAGCTGAGATTATTTGCAAGTAGAGCGTACAGTTAAGCTGAGTTTTCTTTTGAATGGGCAAGCACGAATATATGGTGGGTACTTTGGAAGCTCTATTGTCTCCAGTGGACCTCGTGGTCGCTGGCTGCACAAACAATATGAACAGAGCGTGCTTGATCCGCAAGCCTCAGGTGTAGATGGTAAGTTGATATTATTTGCAGGTGGAGTGTAGAGTTAAGCTGAGTTTACTCGCTTGTGAAACTATTTGTACGGACAAGAACGTACACATTAGATTATCATTGTCTGCGGCGGACGTCCTAACCGCTGGGTGCACAGACAGTGCTCGTAATTATGGAGAGAGTATACTCGACCCGAATTCAGTCATAATTCATATTACACTGCTTAGTTTGATTAATTAGTTAACGAATTTTTATTTTGGAGAGGAAATACACTGATCAGCCGGAACATAATGACCACCAACCTAGTAGCTTATATGTCCATATTTGGTACAGATAACAGCGGCGACGCGTCGTGGCATGGAAGCAGCAAGGCCTTCATCGGTCGCTGGAGGACTTTGGCAGCACAAACGCACACACAGGTCACCTAATTCCCGTAAATTACGGGGTGGGGGGATGAGTTCTGACACCACATTCAGTCACATCCCAGATGTGTTCGATCAGTTTCAGATCTGACGGGTTGGTGTGCGAGCAAATAAATTGGAACTCATCAGGTTACCTTCCATTCAGAAGGCTGTTGCACGCAGCGACTGTTATATTGACTTGTAAATAATAGATTTTAGCTATCAGTCGTCCTTTTGAAATTTTATTGGCGGGTCTAGATTTCAGCTAGAAACTAACCATTCTCAATGCACTATCATTATTGATCAATGCATGTAATGCCTGTTGGTCGGGCTTCATCCATAGTTCATTCAGACAACTGTTGTTTACACCGGTGAAGTGCTCTTTTATATCTTAACTGTTATTGAGCTTACTAATAAGGTCTTACAATACAGATATTCATTTAAATCAACAATCAATTGAGAATGTTACCGCTGAAATTAAAAGTGCTTGTGGATACGCTAAAAATCCTAAAATCCTAAGCAGACACAAACGGATTTGCTGTTGAGGCTCCATACTCCATTCCTTAATACGAGGTGCATTCAAGTTCTAAGGCCTCCGATTTTTTTTCTAATTAACTACTCACCCGAAATCGATGAAGTTGGCGTTACTTCTCGACGTAATCGCCCTGCAGACGTACACATTTTTCACAACGCTGACGCCATGATTCCATGGCAGCGGCGAAGGATTCTTTAGGAGTCTGTTTTGACCACTGGAAAATCGCTGAGGCAATAGCAGCACGGCTGTTGAATGCGCGGCCACGGAGAGTGTCTTTCATTGTTGGAAAAAGCCAAAAGTCACTAGGAGCCAGGTCAGGTGAGTAGGGAGCATGAGGAATCACTTCAAAGTGGTTATCACGAAGAAACTGTTGCGTAACGTTAGCTCGATGTGCGGGTGCATTGTCTTGCAAGCCCTGCAGACGTACACATTTTTCACAACGCTGACGCCATGATTCCATGGCAGCGGCGAAGGATTCTTTAGGAGTCTGTTTTGACCACTGGAAAATCGCTGAGGCAATAGCAGCACGGCTGTTGAATGCGCGGCCACGGAGAGTGTCTTTCATTGTTGGAAAAAGCCAAAAGTCACTAGGAGCCAGGTCAGGTGAGTAGGGAGCATGAGGAATCACTTCAAAGTGGTTATCACGAAGAAACTGTTGCGTAACGTTAGCTCGATGTGCGGGTGCATTGTCTTGGTGAAACAGCACACGCGCAGCCCTTCCCGGACGTTTTTGTTGCAGTGCAGGAAGGAATTTGTTCTTCAAAACATTTTTGTAGGATGCAACTGTTACCGTAGTGCCCTTTGGAACGCAATGGGTAAGGATTACGCCCTCGCTGTCCCAGAACATGGACACCATCATTTTTTCAGCACTGGCGGTTACCCGAAATTTTTTTGGTGGCGGTGAATCTGTGTGCTTCCATTGAGCTGACTGGCGCTTTGTTTCTGGATTGAAAAATAGCATCCACGTCTCATCCATTGTCACAACCGACGACATGCTGTCGTTGCGCGTCAACATTGCTTGCCAACATGCCACATGCGCAGCCATGTGGTCGTCTGTCAGCATTCGTGGCACCCACCTGGATGACAATTTTCGCATTTTCAGGTCGTCATGCAGGATTGTGTGCACAGAACCCACAGATATGCCAACTCTGGAGGCGATCTGTTCAACAGTCATTCGGCGATCCCCCAAAACAATTCTCTCCACCTTCTCAATCATGTCGTCAGACCGGCTTGTGCGAGCCTGAGGTTGTTGTCACACAATGTTCTGCCTTCATTAAACTGTCGCACCCACGAATGCACTTTCGACACATCCATAACTCCATCACCACATGTCTCCTTCAACTGTCGATGAATTTCAATTGGTTTCACACCACGCAAATTCAGAAAACGAATGATTTCACGCTGTTCAAGTAAGGAAAACGTCGCCATTTTAAGTATCTAAAACAGTTCTCATTCTCGCCGCTGGTGGTACAATTCCATCTGCCATACGGTGCTGCCATCTCTGGGACGTATTGACAATGAACGTGGCCTCATTTTAAAACAATTCGCATGTTTCTATCTCTTTCCAGTCCGAAGAAAAAAAATCGGAGGCCTTAGAACTTGAATGCACCTCGTACAATCAGTGAGAAAACGTTATTAGAGTATCAGAGTGTAAAACATTGTGCCAACAAACTTAACACAGTGACCGAATTCCTATCTTATTAAACGTGTTTTATTGAATCTAATTATCATTCCACGATGTGTGACGTTACGTCTAGAAATACAACATATCACAACTTCACATCTCCATATGCCTGACAAGGTATATATTTTATTCCTTTAACCTCTAAGATGATCTGTGATCATGTTAGCAGTTGATGGCATAACACCTGTCGGGATCGCCAAAATAGTTTTATTTATCTTCTCATGACACACTTTTGGATAACACAATCATCAGATGTGTGTTATGAAAGATACAATTTACGACAAGAGTTTTTCGCTGATGTAAAGATTCAGAATGTATTAAAATGAAAGACATTTATTCAATTAGTAGTCTTGGGTGATGTAATCTAATTATTACAACAATGTTGAAGTATCCTTCATGTTTGTCAAGACAGAATTATATGTAATACAGTTAAGTGTTTGAATATTTTGTCAATATGTACAGAGAAATTAGTTTGAACAATTTTTAATTATAGTTATATTCCTAAAACTTGTATAGTGCTATTTCACACTACTTGCCTTTTCCCGTCCTCTCGACTGCATAATGACTGTTTAACAAACTAATTTTCTGGCCTTTTGTGTAGAATTTTGTTTGGTTTGATTATAGTAGTGTTGATGGAAATCACAAAATATGTTGTCCTGCAGAATGAACCCGAGACTGATAAGTACTGATCATATGAGAGGGTTTCGCACAAAATTCTGGCATAGTTACGGGAAAGAGTTTACCTACAGAGAGTTTTCTGTGAAAACAGAACATCCACACACTTTTCTGAAGTCTGAATATTGTGAAGTGTTGTGGAGAGAAAAATTGTTTCTCTGTTAAACCGCCACGCTATTTTGCTTCGTTGAGTGCTATTACATTTCTTCACTTTGAATTCCATCAACAAAGACAGCTCATTGATTTAGGATGCAGGCTACTTGCCACTGATATCCTGGCGCCGTTGTTTATTTTTTTATATCTTTTGTTTCTCTGAGCAACATTCCGTTCACTTCACAGGCGGAGACCGATCATACGGGCTAACTTTGTGACGGTAAAAAACACACGACAACGTAGTATCCTTCTCCTGGCTCCATTGCTCCGTCACAGCAGTGCAGTTCGAGCCCTTTCGAAGTTTACCGGGTGCGAAGTGCCAGCGAAAGATTCACGACAGCAAAGAGCGGAGGAAACGCAGTCTGCCCGAAGTTGGCGCCGCCGGCCTACGAGGTGAGGCGGCCCCGTCCCAGTGTGCACCCGTGCACTCTATTATCCCGGCAGCCAATTTAACGGCTCGCGTCCCGCATCGCTCGCGGCAGAAGGAACTTCAATTGGCCGGAATGTGCAGCGAAATTGGTCGAGATGTGTCTCGTGCTGCTTGCCTCGCCAGACGAGAACTGCACTGGGCAGATGAAGGCAGCTTCGGGCGCTGGATCTTCCGTTTCGTCACCGTGCTAACCGTACGAAATGGTGCGAGAAGTCCGATGAGAGCAGGCGAGAAGAGGCGACGCAGATAAACGGCACACTGGAGCTCACTATCTAAGTAGGATTAAATGCAGTTTCTACACCGTCCGTCTGATTTTATTCCAGATGTAAGAGCGACATCAGCGCGGTAACTACGGTGGCAGCTTGAACTAACAGCTGTAAGCATATAAGCCTCGTCTTGTGTAAAGTATGTAGTGTACCACTAACTCAAGAGATTTTTTCAAAGAGACTGAAATGTTCCATTCTTAAACCTCTCTTTCAGAAAGGTGATAAGAGAGATGTCTATAACTAGCGACCTGTTTCACTGCTGACTCATTTTCCAAAATTTTTGTTAAGATGATGTATTCTAGAACAGCATCTCATCTTAGCAACAGTAATGTCCTCAGCAATTCACAGTTTGAGTTTCAGAAGAGTTGCTCTATTAATAATGCTATTTACATGTTCCCGCTCCTGATTTTATAAGTATTAAATAATAAAATAGTGCCAGTTGATATTTTCTGTGACCTGTCTAATGCACTGGACCTTATGAATCACAATATTCTCCTATATAAATTGAAATTTTATGTATTGATGGGGCAGCCAATCAGTGGACGTAATATCTAATCAAAATGAGGCAGAAAGTTGTACTTCGTACTTCAAACTATATAGTCTGGGGACATTATTTCCCAAGGCTCAATCTTAGGTCCAGTATTGTTCCTCACGTATGAAACTGAGACGCCGCTAAACCCGCTGGGCAGTACAGGTGATTACGATTTTGGAAAGGGTCAGTTTCACCTTAAAATTGTACCTTATTGTAATTTAATAACACATTTACAACCAAAGTGGCACATAGCCGAACTTTTACAACTACGAGTTTCGAACTCCAAATCTTTCACGGCTGGAGGCCTCCAAACAAGAAATCTTAAAAATCAACAAGGTAAATTTCAAGAGACTGAAAACACGCAGTTACAGTTACAAATAAAATAATTAAAATAAATATATAACACATCTGGGCTGAAAGCCTCAAGGCAAGGGTGGGTAGACAAACACAAACAACATGAAATACAAACGGCTGAAGGACCACAATAAAAATTTCAAGATTTTATAATAAACCACCATAACCTTTCAAAGGCAGAAGGCCGCAATGTTTAAGCTTGAAAGTTAATTTTAAGAATAAGGTTCCAAGGCTGAAGGCCCACAATTAATTTTCCAAAATTTAAAAAAATATAACCATAAGCCTTAAGTTTTAAGTAGCTGAAGTCGGACTAAAAGAAAAGACAACACAACGGCAACAACCTTTCAGCAAATATCCACTTGCCGTAATTCTAACTTACTTACATAAAACAAAGTAAAACCAATAACTTTTTTATCATTGGCTATGATAGACTATAAACAGACAATTAAACACCGGTGAGAAAGACAATAGCACTCCGAAGCCTGCAGGGGGTCGGTCTGCCCTCGTTCACTTAGGTGAGACAGGTGGTGAGCCCAACTACACTTGATCCGTCGGAACCCAACCAAGGGACAGCCACGGACCGACAGAGAAGCGACTTACTTGCCACCAATCGGTACATGAGAATTCAAACACAAAATGTTACGGGCGTCATTATCCACAATTAAATATGTATATTAAGCTGTGAAAATTACACACCGTGTTGGACAGCGACAATAGGTGAGGAAAGGACACTGCTTGAAATTACGTTAGTGGCCAGGCCAGGTAACCGGAACACTAACGGCCACAAGGCAGAAAGTTCCGCTGGTGCACTTGAATTGTAGTCAACCAATATAGTTAATTCCACCGCATAGCGGCTAAATTTGAGCAATACAAACACGCGGTGTTGCTCACAGGAAAACCTCCCCAACAGCGAACCACCGAAACGAACCACACAACATGAATGGACGTAGCTTGGGCACTTAAGACACCACTCAACCTTGACGTCCTGGGTTGGTGAGCCACGAAGCTCGTAGCGATCGGACAGCGCCACACACGCACCGACACTGCGCAGGTACCGCGCCGCATGGAGTCATACTCCCTGGTGCGCACCAACCGACCGACTCCAATCAGAATGCCGACAACATCTAAAATAGTCGTCAGTGGAAATAACGCCAACTACACATACAACCTGACAAACACTTGCACGAAGACCTGAACGATACCCTACAGTAACTAAGCACGCACGAAGACAAATCGGTAGTCGATGCACACACACACACACACACACACACACACAGCCGACTCATGAACGATAGGGGAGCCAAAACGCGTCAAGTAGGACGACCGACCGACGATCCACAGAGACCGTGGCCCGGCTTAGGTGATGTTTGGCGGCAATGGTGGGGCGAGCCATGTCGGCGCAGACCTCACTGCTGCTCCAACCCGACAGCACTAGTGCCGCATTGCAACTCCCCGACTGGCAGATCCGGACTGCGCTCCAGACGTGTTCCAACTGACTGGCAGACTCGAACTCGCGACGCGAACTGGCTTAACGACAGACAACGACCGGGAAGTAATAGCAGTCGAGCAAGATACAACGAGAGGGGATATATCGATACGCGCTGCAAGCGCCGCTAACTATCAGGCAAAGCGGCAACTCAGTGACAGTAGTAATTTAAATTAACGTAGTGAGGTGTAAGTACGTTAAAAATAGGATGTAAAATACATTATGGCGGCAACACAAGCCACGCATGGCTCATAAACGATCTTCCGTCTAATATACAACAAGCAGAACTAGTTCTTTCTGCTGATACGCTAGCATTGTAATCAGTGCAAGCATACATACCGAAACAGAAGAAATGGTAAACAAGGTTCTTAAAAGTATCATCGAGTGGCTTTCTTTGAATAGTCTCACCCTCAATTTAAAAGACACAACGTATTCAGTCCTGTACAGCTATGAGTAGTACACCAATGACAAGTGTAACATATGGTGAGGAAATAATAAATAGGGTAGGAGCTTGTAAGACGTCATGGTCTCCTGACCTTCATTGCTTACATATTCCACCCTCACAATCATATTCCGCACATCAAGACGCTTCATTCGAACCCAAACTCGATAAGATAAAGTCAATGTTGTATGAATTCATGTAAACGATATGCAATTAACAAGTAAGCGCACCGTGGTTGAAATACTCGAGGCTGGCGTACACACATACATTCCAGACACGACGGTCACAGAAGATTTTAGTTTGGGAGAGAAACCGCACAACGGGACGCCGGTCCCTTCAGAGGACGACTCAGCCTATGTCGGCCAGTGACCGCCCGTGTGAAAGGGGGGAACAACCCTGTGTTCGCCTTAAAAGCAAATTCCGCTACATTGTGTGGGAGCGGCCAGCCTACACATTCTTTACACATAGCACGCAGTTTCAGAGATTTTCACAGGGAGACAGCAAACGCCATATGCCAATGCTTCAGGTTTCCAGATTGGTCGCCTTAAACGAAATGTCATTCTCCCGTTTTAGAAGAGCAATGCTGATTGGCAGACAACATTTCTGACGCCTTGAGCTGAAGGAATAATGGAAGAGACCGAAAGATATACTCCTTCACGTCTGGCATGGAGAGGCACCATTCTGTTGTCGCTCTTGGAGTGAGGAACAAGTCTCTCCTCAGTACTTCACTGGGAGAGCACCTCTGTCGAGAGCGAATCGAAGTGCTACTCTATATTGAGTCCTTGCGATTAAGCATTGTTCACTGTGTTGGCCGACACACTTATTGTGCAGTGTGAATGGACAGAGTTATAGTTAAACGCCTACGAGCGAATTTTGAGTGACATCGTGGTGGACTGGTTATCTGACCGGTGTGCCACGCCAATAGTTAGACTAGGGGCGAATAGGAATCCTTGACTTCATCAAGGCATAGAGAGAGTTTGATTGGTGAAGGCCAATCCAGATAGAATGAGAGTTATCTTATTTGTCAACAGCGAGCAGCGCAGACAGCAGTCATTGCAGCTTATGGTATTGTACCCTACAGCTATTGCAAGCCCCATATTTCCTCCACACCAGTACACTTCACTACATTTCACACGCGACAGCCTCGACCGTACCTATCAACATTCTAAAGGATAATTATTCAAGTTGAGTAGGCGCGCCTCTCAGCCATTCTGCCAAGTCAACAACCATCTTGAACTTTGTATAGAAATTTCATTAGCGAATCCTATCCTTGAGAGGTAACTTCATATTCCGAAAAGAACCAGGATATAACTTGTTCAATTCATAACTAAAAGTGCCATTGTGATTTCTCAGAATTTTTGCAAAATAAATAATAACTTTCGTTAGTTTATTGTTTTTCTTACACTAACTAGCATTCTCCAGTACCCTAGTATCCCGCTAGTTATGTAAGAAATTTTGTGAATTTTTGTGTCATTTCCTTACAGCAGACGACTCCAGAAGATATTTATTGCTGAAAGTTTTTCAGGCATTTCTCTTTAGAACGTTAGGAGGGTCTGTCTGACTTCTGTAGTGGTATGGGGGTGGAAATTGCATCTTGCAGGAGCCACAGGGTAAAGGGTACATCTCAGATTAATCCGTTGCGCAGAGAAACAGAATAACAGATGAACCCCACACCTCTGAAGCTTTAACATTATTGGGTATCCAAACTGATGAGAATTTCAATTGGAAAAAAAAACATTTTGGAGCTCCTAAAACTGTTTAGTTCAGTCACATCTGCTCTTAGAATCATTGCAAATCTTGGGAAGAGACAAATCAGGAAGATGACAGATTTTACACATTTTCATTCAATAATGTCGTATGGAATAATGTTCTGGGGTAACTCATCTTTAAGAAAGAAAGTCTTCGTTGGTTAAAAACGTACTGTAAGAATAACATGTGGTGCTCACCCACGATCATCTTATAGATATCTGTTTGAGGAGTTGGCCATTCAAACTACTGCTTCACGGTGTATTTCCTTCCTCATGAAATTTGTGTCAACGCTGTTGTGTCATAAATCGCAATGGAGCAACATCTCTACACCAAGTATTCAAAACAAAGAGAAAAGAATGTGCAAAGTGTGTCCCGCACACCCTGATTCCTGATGAAAAGCGATGATGCTTGGGCACATGCCGAGACTTGATTGACATGCAAAATGCGTGACAAGTCTTTTCTGGAAAAAATCATCATCGGTGGCGAGACGAGACCTGATGTTATGAGTACAAACCTACTACAAAACAAGAAAGTGCAGATATTCACATGAAGACGAAGCTTTGACGTCGTAACCGAGATACAAGCCAATGCGGCACCCGAATTGAACAACGTGGCAAAGGATTATTTTTCTGACAGTTTCAAATGGTTCAAATGGCTCTGACCACTATGCGACTCAACGTCTGAGGTCATCAGTCGCGTATAACTCAGAACTAATTAAACCTAACTAACCTAAGGACATCACACACGTCCATGCCCGAGGCAGGATTCGAACCTGCGACCGTAGTGGTCTCGCAGTTCCAAACTGTGGCGCCTAGAACCGCACGGCCACTCCGGCCGGCTGACAGTTTCATGTGGTTGTATGAACGTTCTGCGCGTTTTACTAAAGTGGCGGGAGACTGTGTAGAACAGGGCCGTTCAAGCTTCCTGGCAGATTAAAATTGTGTTCGTGGGAGAGCTTCTATAAAGTTTGGAAGGTAGGAGACGATGTACTGGCAGAAGTAAAGCTGTCAGGACGGGGCGTGAGTCGTGCTTGGGTAGCTCAGTTGGTACAGCACTTGCCCGCGAAAGGCAAAGGTCCCGAGTTCGAGTCTCGGTCCCGCACACAGTTTTAATCTGCCAGGAAGTTTCATATCAGCGCACACTCCGCTGCAGAGTGGAAATCTCATTCTAGGGCCGTGCAAGGTACCACTCTATGGAGCAACGGGATTTCGCTCTTCGCTTCGGCTCCGTCGGAGCTCTTCGAGGGGGAGCGCTTGGCTGTTTATTTGTTCATGAAAGCCAAGCGGAGCTGTGTGAAGCGGGCATATTCCCCTTTTGTGGAAGAGCGTGGTGTCGTAAATTGAAGACACAGTTTGAAATTGTTTAATCACGAGCAAATCAATGCACTGGTGAGCAGTTGTGGATATACATACACTACTGGCCGTTAATACACCACGAAGATGACGTGTTACAGACGCGAAATTTAACCGACAGGAAGAAGATGCTGTGATATGCAAATGATTAGCTTTTCAGAGCATTCACACAAGGTTGGCGCCGGTGGCGACACCTACAACGTGCTGACATGAGGAAAGTTTCCAACCGATTTCTCATACACAAACAGCAGTTGACCGGCGTTGCCTGGTGAAACGTTGTTTTGATGCCTCGAGTAAGGAGGAAAAATGCGTACCATCACGTTTCTGACTTTGATAAAGGTCGGATTGTAGCCTATCGTGATTGCGGTTTATCGTATCGCGATATTGCTGCTGGTGTTTGTCGAGATCCAATGACTATTAGCAGAATATGGAATCGGTGGGTTCAGGAGGGTAATACGGAACGCCGTGCTGGATCCCAACGGCCTCGTATCACTAGCAGTCGAGATGACAGGCATCTTATCCGCATGGCTGTAACGGATCGTGCAGTCACGTCTCGATCCCTGAGTCAACAGATGGGGACGTTTGCAAGGCAACAACCATCTGCACGAAGTTCGACGACGTTTGCAGCAGCGTGGACTATCAGCTCGGAAACCATGGCTGTGGTTACCCTTGACGCTGCATCACAGACAGGAGCGCCTGCGATGGTGTACTCAACGACGAACCTGGGTGCACGAATGGCAAGACGTCATTTTTTCGGATGAATCGAGGTTCTGTTCACAGCATCATGATGGTCGCATCCGTGTTTGGCGACATCGCGGTGAACGCATAATGGAAGCGTGTATTCGTCGTCACCGTACTGGCGTATCACCCGGGCGTGATGGTATGGGGTGTAATTGGTTACACGTCTGCGTCACCTCTTGTTCGCATTGACGGCACGTTGAACTGTGTGTTACGATTCAGATGTGGTACAACCCGTGGCTCTACCCTACATTTCAGCAGGATAATGCACGACCGCATGTTGCAGGTCTTGTACGGGCCTTTCTGGATAAAGAAAATGTTCGACTGCTGCCCTAGCCAGCACATTCTCCAGATCTCTCACCAATTGAAAACATCTGGTCAGTGGTGGCCGAGCAACTAGCTCATCACAATACGCCAGTCACTGCTCTTGATGAACTGTGGTATCCTGTGTAAGCTGCATGGGCACCTGTACCTGTACACGCCATCCAAGCTCTGTTTGACTCAATGCCCAGGCGTATCAAGGCCGTTATTACGGCCAGAGGTGATTGTTCTGGGTACTGATTTCTCGGGATCTATGCACCCAAATTGCGTGAAAATGTAATCACATGTCTGTTCTAGTATAATATATTTGCCAATGAATACCCGTTTATCTGCATTTCTTCTTGGTGTAGCAGTGTTAATGGCCAGTAGTGTATTAAAGGAACCATAAAAAGGAACCACAATTCTAATTAAACATGTTGAACATTTAATGAAGACGCTTATTACAGTAAGTATTAATGCCAAAAACATTTCCAGCGACAAAGGACAAATGACTGTAAATATTTATTAACTACGAAAGTTAATGCATGATGGCAAACTGAAAGGTAAAACTAGGAAACCAAAGCGCAAAGGAAATGTACGAAATTAATCCACATCTGTTTTGTATAGTTGCTTTCTACCTTTTTTTCTTTTCGTTGCGTAAGAGCTCCAGTGTTGGGAATGACTGTTTCAGTGCAGCTCAATCTCAAAATACATTTCTGGTGGTAATCTGATATAGAGCATGTCATTCGCATTCTATACAGTTTCATTAGGGAAAAGAATTTCTCACAATTGTATGTTGATCCGAACAGACTAAGCATCTCTATGCAGTTTAGGGTAACGCGTCTGTGATAAATGTTTCTAAAAGTCACTTAAAGTCTTTAAACTCTGATATCTATCTTTCAGTTCTGAGCCGCACTGAAGATCTATGATTTCCATTTGGAGAGGGTGGGTTACAGAATCGACGTCCACAGACTAAGGAGTAGCAAAAATTCCTAAATCTGTTTCCAAGCGCGAAACAGTGAACCTCATTTCAAATTCAGTACGTAATGTCCTTAAAAGATCTACATACTCTCCAAAATCTGCAACAGTGGCAACGTTTTGTTAATGTTGACACTTTCGGAAAGTAAAAGACGTTTCTAGCTTCCAGCTGCCTTGCCCTGAGCGACAGTTTCATCTTGAACGCCTTTATTTTGTCACAGAAATGAGAATATCCTTCCCTTGAAGTGCAGTCGCAAAGACACCCTGTCACATCAGTTAAGATGACTAAATCAAAACTCCATATACCATCCGACAGTTCCGGAACACTTTCTCCCTTCATTTCCATGATTAACGACGTTTCTTCGGGCTGTTCAAGAAGCGCTCCTGAACTCTAGCACAGCTGAGCCAGCGAACCTCTCAGTGATAAGGTAAATCTCCATATTCACAACCAACATCGTCCAGAAACGCTTTAAAGAAGCGATTATTGAATCCTCTTGCTCGACTATAATTAGTGATTTTCTCGACCAAGTTCATTACATTATTCAGTTTTACCCTTTTGAAATAGAAATGTTGTTGCTGACTCAAACAATGAGCAACCAGGAGATCATGATTCTTCAGTTTTCTCTGGACGCGGCCTACTAAGCCACTGATTTCACCAGTCATAGCTAGAGCACCGTCATCACTACGGATGTCAGTAAGTCCCACAGCGTACCAATCTTCTCTATAACCCTTTCAAGTACATCGAACATGTCTTGAGCTGTTGTTGTGTCCTTGAATGGGGTGAGAACTAACATCTCCTTGCAAACGTCCAGCATTTTGCAGACAAACTTGTAGGTACGGCAACCGCAGCTATGAATAGTCATCTTGGATATTAATAAACCGCTTTAGTTGTATTTAGTTCTTTATTATTGGGTCACTACGGTTTCATCCTCAGGTGAACATATAACTAAAACATTAGAGCGGGAAAGCTCGGAACCTTTTTACCCAACTTTCGTTCTCCGTCAGAACAAAACACCACTAAAAAGCGGTATGTCATAGAATTTAACAGCCTATTTCCAATATAGTGGATGGATCCACTTCTTTGATCTATACGGAATCACGAACAGGGTACGCCGCTGCGTGCTCCGTCATTTTCCGAGCTAATATTTTAGTCATACGTTCACCTTAAGATGCAGCTTTTCGTACCACGAAACCGGTAGTGACCCAATAATAAAGGACCAAATAAAGCTGAAGCTGATCAAGAAAATTGTTAACGACATTCTGCAAGTTCTGTCTGAAGCACCCTACCACTAAAGCTCCTGATCCAGGCGGTCTATCAAAGCATCCGACTAACATTTTTGACCGATACTTAATTTCACCCAGATTATTTCACAGTCGGAATCTGTGACAACCTCGTTAGATTTTATGAAATTCTTTACTGCAATAAGTACGCCACCACTATTTACTGCTGGCCCGTGTGGCCGAGCGGTTCTAGGCGCTTCAGTCTGCAACCGCGCGACCGTACGGTCGCAGGTTCGAATCCTGCCTCGGCCATGGATGTGTGTGATGTCCTTAGGTTAGTTAGGTTTAAGTAGTTCTAAGTTCTAGGGAACTGATGACCTCAGAAGTTAAGTCCCATAGTGCTCAGAGCCATTTGAACTATTGACTGCTAACCTATCTTTACGATAAATATTCCAGCCTGAACTTAGGATTTCGTTGTCATTAACGTCCGGTTTCAACTAACCTTCTGTTCTAATACTCTCTGTGCATTATATCCTTCAGTTAGCAATACTAATTCTAAGATGTTTCCTTGGGTGCTCCTGCAATTTACTAAAATCGTATTACGTTTTCTAACTCTGATCTACGACGACGCACATTCTCTGATGACATTGTGGCTAATTTATCAGGCAAATCGTCTTTGATCCCAAGGGAGGGTTTCTCTAACCTAAAAAAGTCCTATGTGCACGCCACACGTACTCCACTACCCTAGTAGCCGCTTCATGTGTGCAGTGCACGGGAACCTCACAATTCCGCACGCGATAGCGGAGGTCGAGAAGTTTGCATCCGATACCGTCGCAGAGTCGTCTGAGCCTCTGGTTTAGACCTTCCACTCTGCTCCAAACCAGAGGATCCGACCAACCTAGGTAAATAGTTACAAGTAGACAACTTAGCCTACACCCCGTGTGCGATGCTAGTTGCTTTACTAAATTAGTAATCCGCCGAAATAAGCCGAGAATGCCCTCAGAACCCAAGCGGCAGGCATCATTCGAGTCGGCATGTGCCACTATACGAGGTTTGTCAGGAAAATACGTATAAAAGTTGAATAATGTCTTTATGTTACAGGTTGCTGTCACCGCCAGGTGGGACTACTGCTGTAATCAATCCCATAAACGCTCAGTTCGAGGCAGAGCACTCTGCGTGAAGGTGGGAGTGTGCGGCAGCTTGTTGACAGTTACCCTTTCTCACCTGCCGTCGGCATGGAGCTCTCTCTGATTGAGGAACAGCGCGTCAACATCAATTTCGTTGCAAAGCTAGGCAAGAATGGCCGTGAGATTTTTGAGTGTTTGAAACAGGTTTATGGAGACAATTCTCTGAAGGAACCAACCGTGAACAAATGGTTAAAAAGGTTCCGGGATGGCCGAGAAGAAGTGAACAATGACCCTCGCCCAGGACGCCCGTCGACATCGAGTTCCGATGCAAATGTTGAACGAATTCGGGCTTGTGTTCTTAAAGACCGTAGATTGACAGTCAGAATGATTGCTGACGAGCTGTCAATCCCCAAGACAATCGTTCACGAAATCCTGACGCAAAAACTTGAAATGAAGAAATTGTGTGCGAAAATCGTACCGAAGCTCTTGACGCCAGAACAGAAAGCAAAGAGGGTTGAGTGCTGTGAGGATTGGTTGGAAGCAGAGGAACGAGGGGACTTTCTCAACCGAGTCATCACTGTAGACGAGTCTTGGTTTTACGAATTCGATGTGGAGCTCAAATCTCAAAGCAAGGAATGGAAACTAGCAGGAGAACCGAGAACAAAAAAGTCTCGAAAATCAAGGTCCAATGTGAAGACAATGTTAATTGTTTTCTTTGATTCTAGGGGCATTGTTCAAAAGGAATTTGTCCCTCCCGGCCAGAGAGTGAACGGAAATTTTTATGTTGAAGTTCTGACACGTCTCAGAGCTCATGTGGCCCGAGTTCGACCGAGTTGGCAAAAGGGGGCAGGTGGATCCTTCATCACGACAATGCGCCCGCTCACACGTCGCTCGTTGTGCGCGAGTTTTTGGCCCGAAGCTCAATCACCGTGACAGACCACCCGCCTTATTCACCCGATTTAGCCCCGTGTGACTTCTTCATGCTCCCGAAATGCAAAATGGTGCTTCGGGGGCGGCACTTGGGAGATGTGGAAGCCATCAAGGCGGAAACGACACGGCAACTGAACAACATCACAACTGAAGACTTTCAGCAATGTTATCAACAGTGGAAACGGCGTTGGCAGAAGTGTATCGCGTCTCAGGGCGAGTACTTTGAAGGAGACCATGTTGTAATACCTGAATAATTGTAAAATAAAGTTATTATTCAACTTTTATACTTATTTTCCGGACTAACCTCGTATGCAACCGCTTCCACCTAGAGCGCTCGGTAACCGCCGGCAGGGCCTCCTCCACATCACACGCGACACCCCCGGCAAACGCACCGAGTGCACACTAGCATTCTTTCCCGCCTTGCCTGCTATTTCCCTGAGGGGCTCCATCACCTGCCTAATATTGGAGCTCCCAATGACAAGCATATCCACCCTCTGCACTTGTCCGGACTGGACAGGAAAGTCGGCCACAGGCTCTGCAGGAGAGGCATCCAGAGCTGTCATCAAGATTGGGTACCACCTCGTACCTGTCGCGGAGGCTTAGGGAGCCAGCCTCGTGACCTGCTCCATCTTTCGCCTTCCGACCAGTGACACGCAAACCCACAACTGTCTGCCACCCACTCTCGAGTGAGGACGGACATGTCAGATGTTGCGTATCAGAAGATGCAGCGGCAGCCGGGTCACCAGGGGATTCCAACGGCACCAGAGGTGGAGCAGGTCTCGTCGCCAGCGCCCCGATGCTGCCGCAACTTTGAGCTTTAGCCAGAAGCTTGTCGACGCTACACAACTTCCAGCTGTTTACGAACAGCAGCCAAGTCTCCATGTGTCCGCTCACAACGAGCACAGTACCTAGCCATAGCCTCGCGTGTAAAAATATACGAGGGGCGTTCAGAAAGTAAGCTCCGATCGGTCGCGAAATGGAAACGACTATGAAAATCCGATAAAGCTTTGCACAGATGTGTTGGGTAGTGTCTCTAGTATAACCCCAGTTAGCATCACGTCGCTCTTCTCATTTCTGAGCTCGCAGTGAGTGCGTAAAGATGTCTAGAAAATAGTGTCTTCCGCCAAGTACGAGGGCCTGGTGAGAAATTTCGCCTGAAGCTATGCAGCTAACATTACATAACTGTCGTGCTGTTTCTTCTTCAAGACAATTCTCAGTCGCATTCTGCAGGGGCAATGAAGATGCTCCTGCATCGTTTTCAAATGGAAATGTGAGATTACCCACAATACAGTCCGCAATTGTCTCCCCCTGAGTTTCATCTCTGGTCACATGAACCGCTGTCTTTGAAGACAACATTTTGACACAGACAACGAGGTGTAGGCCAGTGTGGAGAATTGGCGGAAAGCACTGGCGGCTGCCTTCTATGATGAGGCTATTGAAAAGTTGGTACAACGCTATGACAAAAGTCTAAGTCAGAACGGCGACTACGTAGAGAAGTAGCTGAAAGGTGTAGCTAGTTGTTACAAGTAAAACATTTCTGATGTTCACTGTGGTTTCAATTTGGCAATCAATCGGAGCTTACTTTCTGAACAGGCCTCGTATATAAGACCTCAAAACAAGATTTACACAAAAACAAAAACTTAGAGTAATTTGCTAACCACTAGTCTACACAGTAAAATCACCGATATAGTTCTCGTTTTTGCAGATGCACGTGAAAAAAAAAACTGAAAACTAATCATCGTGTATCAGACGAATGCTGCTGGCGCGTCCGCTCGGCTCTGCGTTTGCCGGTCCCCTCCATAAATGAAACCAAAGGGCTCAGAGATAATATTCCCAAATTGTCTACGTGTCTCAGCACACTGCTATGTGTATAGTAATGACAAAGAAACGGACCAAGAAACGGACACTGCAGAAATAGGTGTTCTTTTTTGTGTGATTTAATGCATTTACTGTAGTGCTCACTGATATGGTGGATTATACTGTTATTTTTATGTCTAGTTTACAGTTAAGTAACAAAAATGGTTCAAATGGCTCTGAGCACTATGTGACTTAACATCTATGGTCATCAGTTCCCTAGAACTTAGAACTACTTAAACCTAACTAACCTAAGGACATCACACAACACCCAGTCATCACGAGGCAGAGAAAATCCCTGACCCCGCCGAGAATCGAACCCAGGAAGTTACATAACAATTATAGTTTGTAAAAAGTTGTACTTTTATGCAGGCGTTAAAAATAATTGTTTCACAATGTGAAGATGCGTTTTATTACCAAACAGTGAAAGTTTAAAATGAAGATGATGCAAAGTTAATGACATGACATATAAATTTGTTTATGGTGACGTGCAAAAACAAAACCGCTAGCCGAAAAAATACGGTTTTGTATAGTCAAAAGACTGTCCTGAAAGGAGATGAGAGGACCTGCAAGGCAGTTACATAGTGCGGCCTGCATTCAAATCGGGCAGCAGGCAACATCCGGTCACTGCGGTAAGTTGGAACAAAAATATCCTGTTCTTAATGTGTTAAAAAGTAAAGCATTATTCACATCAACAAACAACGGCAGAGGTGAAATAAGTGATACGTGAGAGACAAAAGTCTTAGAAAACACCAAGGATCGAACCCGCGCCTATCATTTAGCCACTGAGCCACCAAGTCACGTAATTTATCAATGATGAAATACAGGAAGCGAACCTGCTTCCATAAATCAGCCTTTTTTTCTGTTTCAGCTTTCGTGTTATTCAATATTGAACTGTGCCACCAATTTTTGCTCTAATTCTTTACCAGATTTCTTGACTACATCAAACGGCTCACAGACATCGGAACTAGCTACTTCTTTGCAGAGAATTTCTTCATGCTTCTCGATGCGCTCCAACTGTAATTGCGGCTGTCCCGTCTCCGTCTTTCTTTGTTGGTTCTTGTAACCCTGTTACCACCGTTTTGTCTTTCCTTTAAGATCTTCAACCCGCTTTCTGTCACTAGTTGACTTGAAAGGTTTGGTTCTTCTATGTTGTACCGCTTCCGTTCATTGCCACTTTCCTCTAGATTTTTTTCCAAACATTCGTGCATTTTCTCTAGCTTTACTTTATCCTCATCCTGTGATTCCGTCTGCCATTTTAGCTTCTTTTACTTCTCGTGGCACACCATTTCTGATATACTTATGATCATTTCTTTCGCGAACCTGAAGAACGTAGCACTGAAAACCGGTGAGTAGTCTAAACTCACGATTCATAAAACAGTTACTAGAGCATTAGAGTGTAAAATATTCCGACAACAAATTTACACGGTGCTAGAATCCAAAGATGCCTCTTCAGAAATGGTTCAAATGGCTCTGAGCACTATGGGACTTAGCATCTGAGGTCATCAGTACCCTATAACTTAGAACTACTTAAACCTAACTAACCTAAGGACATCACCCAAACATCCGAGGTAGTCGCGCGGTTCCGGACTGAAGCGCCTAGAACCGCTCGGCCACAACGGCCGGCCAAGATGCCTCTCCGGCTTAATGTGTGTTTAGTGTCGAGTCACAGAGTACGTTTAGAAATCACAATGTAAAGTCTTAAAAGAAAACTTAAATATATGGGTAATCCTCTTTGTGTCTTTACTTTCTAAATGCGTCTTACTAACAGGTTTTCAGCTACTCAAAGTCAGCTGAGCGCTGAGACACAAAAAGGACAGAAAACCTTTCTGTTCTATATAACCACTTCTCAGCGAACTGGTATGACTAATTATCGGCAAAAAGACTATTGGCGTGTAGTTGTAGCGAATAAAATAAAAGATAAATGAGTAATTTAATAACAAGGGTTCTATTCTAACGCCTGTAATTCATGTAGACGACAGAGAACTATATTGAAAAACGTTTGTTCAAGAAAGGACATCTCAGATAAACGGGAAGTTGTCCTACGGTATTCAGTTGAAATACAGACAGAAAGTACACTTATGAAATGCACAAACTCAAAGTGCTGTTATTTAGCCATCTTTAAGATTCTCTGACACTCCATTTCTTCCAGCATCTCTGAAGTATCTGCGCTATCAGAATAGAAATGCGGAAAACACAAGTCCGAAAACAAGTTATTGGACTCACCAAAACGAAACAATAATACGATCTCCATAAGAACAACCGACTCGATCCCAACTGCGGATCGGCACCAATATACAATAACACATTATAATAGAAAAGAGCCGACTCTTCACGGGGAGAGATCACAATCAAAAAATTTTACAATGTCAAGATGTCCGTCGACTATACCAAGTCCATCTCCAAGAGATCGGCCAGCTAGAAGAGGCGTCTGGCCTTGGCTGCAGTGGTGGCAGCCCTGTAGACTTCCAAGCGGTGCGTCGAACTGCCCTTTGCCGGCAGTGAACCGTCCTATTTTTTTTTTTTCCTTTATTGAATTTCATTTCCCCCCCCCACCCCCACCCCCACCCCCACCCCCACCAAGAGGGTGGGGGGAGACTGGCAGCAGCTTAATATGTCCGTCTTCAGCCTACAGAACAGTTAAAAACGCAATGAGAAGATAACAAACAATAAAAACAGGCGATAAAATCGCTACTTTTCAAAAACTGTAAAATGGCGTAAAATTGTGGAAGTTAAAATATAAAAAAAAGGGGTTGGTAACAAACAGTAAGTAGACAGGCACAATTAGAAGCCATGGTGAAAGTCTGGTATCTGTTCGCTATAGATAAAAAAAAAATCACACCTAGAGACAGTATGGAGTCTGCTCGCAACACTTAAAAAAGGGACACACAACACTGAACACTCACTTAAACCTTAAACACTGCGCTGTAGAGTAGACACGAAGATGACACATCACAGCTGAAACGCAGATGGGGCGTGAGAGGGGGGGGGGGGGAGAGGGGCGCCCTATAAAGTCCTTTTGGCGGGTGTATCTACCGGAACTATTTGCGGTCACGTACCTGGCGTAGCAAAGTAGTTTCTGGGCTGACTGCGATCTCTGATGAAACTGTTATGCAGGCTCGGCGAACAAGTAGCGGTCCCTGGCAGCCTTTGGTGGAGATCTGGTGTTGTGTTGTGGCCGCCGGTGAATATTTGTGTTGACAACACAGACGACATAGCCCTTCCTGGTGGTTATACGCCCTGTGATGCAGGCATCCCGTGTTGGTTGGACGTCTAGTGGGATGCCGATGCAGTAGGCGCTTCGATGCCAGCAGTGGGCGGCCACAACAATCTCCTGTACTAATGCCATGCAAGTAACAGCCGTCCAGATGCCCAGCTTCGAGATTTTCCACACTTGAGGCGACCCTGTTAGTCTTTGTACCTGGACTTGCTCCTGCTGGTCACCTAGCCGGAAGCCAGAGCTGCTGCAGCGCGCCCTAAGACCTGGGACCACTTGTGTTCAAGCCGTACAACAAATTCAGCTCTTCTTGAACCTGTTCTAGGCGGCCGGTTACCTGGCCTACATACATATAACGTTACACAGTGAAGACACTCCTTGTACTCAGTATTGTAAGCTAACACTATTTGCGACAGGAAACAACCACAGTCTTTCGACTTCTATCGAAACAATTATTCCTGTCAGCCAGTACTCCGAGATTAACATCAATATTTGATGTTTCATATCATGGATACACAATTGCGTAATGTACAAATGATATTTGCTGCTACAGATCATTTATTTCCAAAGTAAAACACAACTTTAACTATTTGAATAACCTTCGCCTGAAATAACTTTTTAAAATACACCATTCCAGAATGAGGTGCATAGTAATATGAATCGTCATCACTAAAAATCTTAATCTTCGTGCGACGAACTCCGACCTGAAGGCATTTCAATTTGGAGTATCGGCATTATTTTATCATCTTTCAGTATTTCCTTACAGCGATTCATTACGAGCTAAAACGCAAGATTACGTTTCGAATTACATGTATGAATTTCACTCACCTTCTCTGGCAGTTTTACTTCACAAACAATGCATGATGTGTGTAACTCTACTCAACTTTCCACACAGTATCTAACATACTGCTGGCAGTACATACACTTTGGATCTGAGCTATTCCGTAGCATATACGATGACGTACTGCAAAATAATGACTCCGAATTTTTTATGTGAAAGCTTTTTAAATGAAATTAACGATACTAACATTATACATCTTTATTCTTCTTGTCTGCATATTTGCACAACTCTGCCGCTGGAGGGTTTCGAATAGTAACGTGGCATTGTGTAACATAAATCTGTCGGTGCTATAAACGAGTTTCGAATTCTAAGGCTTCGTTCACACACGGAACACCTTCTTCTTCAGCATGAGAGCTGTGACATCTGCAACAATCCGACGTCTTAGGTTCACTCTAATCCATCATCGTTCGCACAGTCCCACTTGTCCCCAACCAATTTTCATCTGTTTCCAGAACTTATGTAACACCTGCAAGGACTTCTCTTTGATAGTGATGAAACGGTAGAAGCAAAAGTGAGGTTGTGGCTTCGTGAACAGAGTCAAACGTTCTACAGTGACGGTATAAACATACTGGTGTCTCCTTGGGAGAAATCGTTCGTCGCCAGACAACTATTCCGAGAAAGAAAGCCGGCCGGATTGGCCGTGCGGTTCTAGGCGTTACAGTCTGGAACCTAGCGACCGCTAGAGTCGCAGGTTCGAATCCTGCCTCGGGCATGGATGTGTGTGATGTCCTTAGGTTGGTTAGGTTTAAGTAGTTCTAAGTTCTAGGCAACTGATTACCTCAGAAGCTAAGTCGCATAGTGCTCAGAGCCATTTGAACCATTTTATTGAGAAATAAATATGTAGACATGAATAATAAATATGTAGAGTGTTAACAACGATTGTTCTATATAAAAACTTTAAGAATTTTCACTATAAAAATTCGGAGGCATTACTTACTCCTATTCAAGAACTGTAAACTCTGCAGCTCCTCTGAATGTACATAAAGCATATCTCATCCGCAATAAAGAGCTGCATGAGTAATAGGCCACATACCGGCCGAAGTGGTCGTGCGGTTCTAGGCGCTACAGTCTGGACCCGCGAGACCGCTACGGTCGCAGGTTCGAATCCTGCCTCGGGCATGGATGTGTGTGATGTCCTTAGGTTAGTTAGGTTTAACTAGTTCTAAGTTCTAGGGGACTAATGACCTCAGAAGTTGAGTCCCATAGTGCTCAGAGCCATTTGAACCATTTTTGAATAGGCCACATAAAAAGGAAGAAACAATTACGCACACTCCGTCTAGAGGCCATAAACAGGCTACACTGCGCATGCGGTGGGAAGGGACAGTCGCTACAGACAGACCGTATGGAACAATGCAACTTCTGACCTCTCCCGGTCGTAGTAGAAACTATCATATCATGTACAATGTGTGGTACAGCGAACGTATCTTCATGCTGGATCAGATAGAACTTCACAATTAAGTAATGCTGCATTGGTACAATCACCAATTTAAGCTAGGAGGAATAATGGTAATCTTAGAGAGTTAATCAATTACGGCTACATTGTCAGGACATTTGGGCACAATATCATTTGATTATCAAATTGTCAGCTAGAAGAATCAACATATTGGCATCTCGAATTCCTGCGATCTCTACCCATTCAGTACTAGGGGGGGGGGGGGGGGCGTAAAGCTAAGAAACGTGCGAGCACTGTACTGGCACAAAGACGAAAGCTCACCCATATAACGCAATCAAACGCAAGCAGAAATAACCATTTCAAATCGAAATTCATTCCGGTTATGATTTAAGAGGCAAGATAGTTTTCTGACAAAAATACGTTAATATTTAAATTCGTCTACAATCCTTATAATTCTTATAAAAACTGTATTATTTCTTTGATACCTTGCATGGGAAACGTGTGTCCGAAGATACCATGCTGACTACTATCCTTGTCGAACATGGCTTATACGTGCAAATAGACAGTTCACTTGGAAGGGACAGTTCGTAGGAGGTTGCATCATTTGTATCATTGCGATTTTCCTTCTGTTATTAGTGTTATAAAATTCAAGGTTCTCCAACACAAACTATCTCAGACAAAAAATCACAAACAACCTGGTTGTCTAGTTTGCAAAATCGTATCATTCCGAATACGACAATTTATATAATGCTTCCGCAGAAAGGGGCAATCTACAGGCTGACCATTATTGAACAGTTGTTGTTGTTGTTGTGGTCTTCAGTCCTGAGACTGGTTTGATGCAGCTCTCCATGCTACTCTATCCTGTGCAAGCTTCTTCATCTCCTAGTACCTACTGCAACCTACATCCTTCTGAATCTGCTTAGTGTATTCATCTCTTGGTCTCCCTCTACGATTTTTACCCTCCACGCTGCCCTCCAGTGCTAAATTTGTGATCCCTTGATGCCTCAAAACATGTCCTACCAACCGATCCCTTCTTCTAGTCAAGTTGTGCCACAAACTTCTCTTCTCCCCAATCCTATTCAATACCTCCTCATTAGTTACATGATCTACCCACCTTATCTTCAGCATTATTCTGTAGCATCACATTTCGAAAGCTTCTATTCGCTTCTTATCCAAACTAGTTATCGTCCATGTTTCACTTCCATACATGGCTACGCTCCATACAAATACTTTCAGAAACGACTTCCCGACACTTAAATCTATACTCGATGTTATGAACTATACGAAAAAAGTAAATTATTTACAAACTATGGCGTGTAAACACATTATTCAACATGTAAACCTCGCTACAGATTTTAGAATTTAGGTTACGACATCATTGGCGATGATGTGGTGCAGACGAATAGCGCAGTTCTGCATGACCTCCTGAATGGCTACCTTCAGCTTAGCAATGGTTTTGGGGTTATTACTGTACACTTTGTCTTTAATGTAGCCCCACAAAAAGTCTCATATGTTCAGATACAGAGAATATGGCGGCCAATCGAGGCCCATGCCAGACGCCTCTCGGTACCCAAGAGCCAGAATGCGGTCCCCAAAGTGCGCCTCCAGAGCATCAAACTCTCTTGCTTCGATGGGGTCGAGCTCCACCTTGCATGAAACACATCTTGTCGAAATCAGGGTCACTTTGGATAATGGGGATGAAACCATCTTCCAAAACTTTCACTTAAATTTCGATAGTCACTGTGCCATCAAGGAATTCCGTGATTCCGTGACTGGACACTGCACACCACACAGTCACCTCTTGTGTGTGAAAAGACTTCTTGATCGCGAAAAGCGAATTCTCAGTCCCCAAATGCGCCAATTTTGCTTATTGACGAACCAATCCATATGAAAATGCGCTTTGTCGCTAAATCGAACCATACACACGTCTAAGTCCTATTCGTCAATTCTGTGGACAATAGTGCTGGCGAAACACAACTGCTGTTCCATATCCGTGGTTGATGGGTTTGAATTTTGTATGGGAAGAGATGCAGGTCTTCAACAACAATTTGTTGCAGTGTCTCCCGGTTGATTCCCACTTGTTGTGCAGCTCGTCTGATCAATTTCCTGGGACTGGTTTGAAATACAGTGCATGTCTTCTCGATGTTTGCAAGCGTTTTCACCCTTTTTGGACGACCGACATTGCCAACACAATCATCACGAACATTACCCGCTCTTTCAAACTAGCGAATCAAATTCTTGATTGTTAGCGCACCTGGGCCGGTTCTCTTCAGCTTGAACTCGGTCGCAATCTTCCTTCAAGTCGCAGTTATGCTGTTATTGCTCGCATATTAGGCCTTCACAAGCACAACACGCTCAGGCAGACATTTTCACATGCAAATGGCCAACAACAATAAGGCGCATGCGCATACTAATTCTCATCATGTCCCACGCCCATCCGTGGAGCTTGATGGGAATTAGAATGCAGATTGAACGTCCTACTGCAAACCGTTTAGAAAGTATGACGATTTTATTTCATACAGTTCAATAATTGTCACCCTTTACTTGACGCTTGTTTTGGCACCACAGACTGGAGGAACTCGGGTGTTTATTATTGGCTTACCTTCTGACTGCCGTTCCGTGCTCTTGCCGCATTTCGGATTTTCTTACGGCTTTGTGACTGGGAACGGAAATATTCCTGTTGCCCGCCTGTCGTCTCGTCTCAAACTGATGCTTAGGAACGGCTTGGGCTGCTGCGGAGACCCCTGTGTTGTTGAAATCTGTCTCATATCGTCGCTGTATGTTGTCTGTTCTAAGATAATACGCGGAAAATTATCACAACAGAGTTAAGGAAACTATCAAGCGATATTGGCGGGGCGTAACTGTGCTGGGACTACCGGGGCAATGCCCCTGAGTATAGGTGGCTCAGGAAAGAAAAAAACGAGGAAAAATTAAAATGGGAAGGAAAAGTGGTATTCACTCATGAAATACATGTTGAATTTTCGTAAACACATATTTGCACAGAAAACAAAGTTTTGTTTACGGTTATACGCAGGTAATGTTACTCTGGGACCCACCCTGACATACATGCCTGCAAAGACGTTGCACTGAAAGCGAAAGTTTTCTCTACAGCTGTGTACAGGGAAGATTACTCCGACAGAGACGTGAAATGCCTCAACCAACATGCTGGTATTCTATATGTAGAAGTAAACTGCCTGCTACCCTCTTGATCATTATTTACTTGTAATATCACTCCAAGGGCCGAATTATTCATTCTACGGAGTTGGTGCGAAAGTTCGTAGCGTTTTGCAAGTTTAATAAACACAACAGATACACATAACAGAGACTTTAGTCATAAATAATATACTCCCTTTCACTATTTATAACAGTCTATGAACGCTGGAGCAACGTTTCCGTTGTAGAAATCACGTGGTTTTGAGGCGAAGAACTCATCGAGCCAAGTTCGGAGCGCATTTTCATCCGTAAAATAAGTTCCTTGATGGTTGTTCGACTGAGAGAGGAAAAGGTGACAATCTGAGAGCGCAAGATAAGGTAGATAAGGTGGTTGCGGTCTGACTTCCCAATCCAGCTCCTGTCCCGTACAGTGTTTTTTGTCAGTCTAGCAGAATGCGGGAGTTGCATCACTTCACGCAGTCATCCTGGTCGTCTGCAAGATGTCTCAGTTGTTGACAATAAGTGTCAGCAATGTCTGATTCTGTTTGTGCTACACCACGACGTTGCTGTGCCACCAGATACATAACATTATTTTTTGTGGATGTACGCAGGTCTTTGCACGGGGAGTTTCTGCTTTGTTTGGACTCAGTCATTCCTTTCACTTCCTGATGTTAGCATAAAGACGTCATAACGTGACCAGTAACGGTACAAGACGGGAATAGACGGTGTTGTTCACAAGCCCATTGATGACGAGCGAGCAGAGATGCACGTGATGATTTCTGTGATTTTTGCCTTAGAGCATGCGGTATTCATACACCAGATTTTTGAAGCTTTCCCATTGTATGTAAAAGTCGCACGATAGTGGAATGATCACATTTTATTAGATTTGCCAGTTCTCGAGTACACTGGTGCGAGTCATTGTGTATCAATGCGTTTTCAGCCTTCATCAAACCACGAAGGTCTTTCTGAACGTGGGAAGTCACTGAAGTCAAAACGATCCTCCTTACAACGAGAAACCATCGATTGAGAACCCTCTACTTGTAACACTAGTGATTCTGGTATATCCTTTCTCTTGTGTCCATAACGCGAAAATTCCGTCTTGGTTTTGGTTCCATACTGGAAAACTCTCTTTCAAATTCTAAAGGTGGCAGGGGTAAAATACAGGGAGCGAAAGGCTATTTACAATTTGTACAGAAACCAGCAGTTATAAGAGTCGAGGGGCATGAAAGAGAAGCAGCGGTTGGGAAGGGAGTGAGACAGGGTTGTAGCCTGTCCCCGGTGTTATTCAATCTGTATATTGAGCAAGCAGTAAATGGAACAAAAGAAAAATTCGGAGTAGGTATTAAAGTCCATGGAGAAGAAATAAAAACGTTGAGGTTTGCCGATGACATTGTAATTCTGTCAGAGACAGCAAAGGACTTGGAAGAGCCGTTGAACGGAATGGACAGTGTCTTGAAAGGAGGATATAAGATGAACATCAACAAAAGCAAAACGAAGATAACGGAATGTAGTCGAATTAAGTCGGGAGATGCTGAGGGGATTAGATTAGGAAATGTGACACTTAAAGTAGTAAAGGAGTTTTGCTATTTGGGGAGCAAAATAACTGATGATGGTCGAAGTAGAGAGGATATAAAATGTAGACTGGCAATGGCAAGGAAAGCGTTTCTGAAGAAGAGAAATTTGTTAACATCGAGTATAGATTTAAGTGTCAGGAAGTCGTTTCTGAAAGTATTTGTATGGAGTGTAGCCATGTATGGAAGTGAAACATGGACGATAAATAGTTTGGACAAGAAGAGAATAGAAGCTTTTGAAATGTGGTGCTACAGAAGAATGCTGAAGATTAGATGGGTAGATCACATAACTAATGAGGAGGTATTGAATAGAATTGGGGAGAAGAGGAGTTTGTAGCACAGCTTGACAAGAAGAAGGGACCGGTTGGTAGGACATGTTCTGAGGCATCAAGGGATCACAAATTTAGTGTTGGAGGGCAGTGTGGAGGGTAAAAATCGTAGAGGGAGACCAAGAGATGAATACACTAAGCAGATTCAGAAGGATGTAGGTTGCAGTAGTTACTGGGAGATGAAGAAGCTTGCACAGGATAGAGTAGCATGGAGAGCTGCATCAAACCAGTCGCAGGACTGAAGACAACAACAACATACCCTTGGCAACTAACACATCTGATTATAAGAACTCACACAAAGAGTGACGTGCTGGTGATAAATTTTTAGTGTGCCATTGCTTTGGAACGGCAAACTGTCATAATACCAGTACAGCCGAATACAGTGAAATCCAATATGTCGTTAATTCACAGTAAGCTGAGCATGATACTTTGTTGACTTCCATTCAGCTTCGTAGTCACATCAAGTGACATATCATTTTGACATGTTTGAGGCAAGCCGCATGTGACATTACAGCTTGTCCCAGATTAATTACCCTAAGTTGAAAATAGTGAGAAATTTATAATGTTGGCCATCTTTAAAAATCAAAGATGGCATCATATGGTGGGAAGAACACTTCCAAGTTAAAATGGCGGGAAATTCATACACACACTCGTCCTTAGCCAGTTGTGCAATGACCGATACATTTACAGACTCTCCCCCACTCCCCACGCCCGCCACCTCCCACCACTGCAATCAGGGTTGATGTGGGCTACTAGAAACTCACAGTGCAGGATGGCCCCCACCCCCGCCATCACTGGGGAGAGAGTTAAACATGTGCATATAAACTCAACAGTCATCTGTCCGTCTAATTCTTTTTACACACGATATTCCTATTCACCAGTACCTATTATTTGACCGCCAGCGGGTATAAATGTGTGAATATCGGAATAGCATCCAACACTGAGTTCAAAGTTAAGGTATACGTAGAAAATGTTCAGCAAGGTGTGAAGGTGCCGTTCCTTCTGATAGAACAGCAAGCAGGCTGCCTTATACCGAGAGCCAGTTGACAATCTACTACAGTCCATTCCATTTCAACACTGTTGTCTTCAACACCAGCAGCGGTGGCCGTGGCGTCAGGGTATCAACAGTGCAAGTGTTTGATGGTGCAAACGTTAAAATTAATAGTTCAAGGATCATCAGAGTGTGCATTTTCAAAGCATCAAAGTGTTCCAAACCTGTGCAGTTCGTATGACACAGTATGTATTGCAATGGACAGACTATGTAGATGGCGAGTCCATCCTAAAGTGCCTTTTGGTGATGATGTAAAATGTGTACTTCAAAGTAAAGTTCAGAATGACACCTAGATAGATAGTTGCATAAGTATTTACATTTATAGGACAGTAAACTTGTTACAATAGGTGTGAATACAATACATGCTGAATTTAAAGCATACAAAAAATGATTATTAGAAAAATATTGTTGGATGACGATTGGGATCACCTGGAAAAAGAGTGACTATATTTTGTAGTTGCAATATGTGAGCAGTATTCACTTCTTGTTGTTGTGATGCCAGAGCATTTTGTACACCTCTGTAGTACTTAGTGAGCGCTGCTGCTCTCAGTGTCTCAGGAACGCTGACTGTCATTTGCTGCCAGCGAGAGAGAAATAATGGTCTCTGCAGAATGTGAAAGTTTTCAAGATGACAAGTGTTAGCTGTCAACACCCGCACTGCTAATTGTTGTTTGTAAGACTCATCATTTAGCTCAAACAGGTAGTTTCAACCGTTCCGACTTGTATCAGCTATAAACTAGCGGACCATGTCCCAGATTTGTAAGCATTTATTGAAGTGGAAGGAATTTACATGTTTGAGCTGCGAAGCTGGAAGCTGTATTCGTACAACTTGCGGTCATGGATGGACAATCAACTTATAATCAGATATCAATTAATGACATATGAGCAGTAAAAGCCTTCAGGAGATCGTAAGACGAATGACGAATGACGATCTAGTGGTAGCATCTTTAGATAAGAAAGTAAATAACTAGGTACCAAATCTAGGACCTTGCTGTAAATATTGAAAAATACAAAACATTTAGTATAGTTCAGTGTAAATTGTGTTATTGAGATTATGCACAGTCACTATTATAATGATATCCCTCTGTTGCCATTATGTCATTTTGCTAAATTGCTAACTTGAGCACTCAGCCCATCCAGGTCGTTGCAATAGCGTCCATGTTTGCTGCTGCTCCATTAACGTGTCTCTCTCATTGATATTCTGCCTGGCCATTGACCGATTCTGCTCTGCCACTGGCATGGCCAGGGAATAACTTAAACTATTTTTTAAGTATGCACCTGGAATTTTATTCTGGCCCGCAACAGCTCTCACTCAAGGATAACTTAAGAAGAGTACCAATATGAAACGTTCTGGGATAGAACTGTCGTTTAACATATGGCACACAAATATTAATTACATTGTTATAAAAGAAAGATGTCCACAGCCATACTAGCTAGTATAAATCAACACAGTCTAAGGATCCCTAGCGAAATAGTGTGGATTTGTCAGACATATTTATAACGTCCAAAATACATTACATGGCACTAGTCCTACCACTGCGAAAGGATGTGGCCAAAAGAATTTCATCCACTCTCCGCCACTTCATCGGCTGCCGTGGACATATTTTTAAGGTGAAATATGAAATGCTGATATTAACCGACAGACAATGGCAGTTTAAACCATGCGGACATGTACCATAGCGCAAGTGTTGTATATCTGTAAAACGCACAGACAGTGGGGGAAGTCACCTCTCAATATGGTGGCATCTCTATTAAGTTAAGTAGCACTGACCATCCTGGGTCCCTACTTAGATGTCCACCATATACCAAATGAATTATACCATCTGAAATGTTGCATCACAGAATATAGTCGGATTAAAATGAGAACTCCTGAAAACATGTAACCAAAGTAAAAGAACTTCATGGAACGTAAGTACAAAGGCTTCAAGTGACACAAAATCTGGAAGAATGTCCACGACCCACTATTACCTACAAAAGTAAGGGAAAAGTTGTACCATGCTGTAGGATGCATAGTCAATGAATAAAATGTTGGGTGAGGGAAAACTTCTGCATATAAACATTAAAACCAGGTAACTCGCCCAACTTTTTGTTCATTGACTATCTGTCCTGTTGACATTATAGTTTTATCTAAGGCTACAAAATGTATTACCACAGCTGTGTACAATCAGAATGCAGTCATTTGCACCTAGTAATGTTTCTCTGTTAACAGACAGTTGCACACGTTTTGGTCAGCCTGGATCTTAATCTTCAATATGAAGCTAAAAGTAAAGTGACTGATTTATCTAAATGGCTTAGTTATTTAAGTACAGTGCTGTGTGCTGCTGTTAGCAAGTTGTAGCTTGTTGATGTGATTGCTATGTAATAATAGGCTGGTGTTGACAAAAGAGCTGAAAAAGACCATTCCCAAATGCCAGTAAGAGACATAAAATAAGCTTTAGCCTGGTACTGCAGTCATGCAGTCAGAAACACAAGGTACCACCAAAGGCAATTTAGTGATTTTTGTTAATCTGTATGTTGAACCTCATGCACAGATAAAAAGTACTCAAAAGCAAAACAAAAAAATAATGAGATTTCAGAGATTTTCCCAGTATGGCTGAGGAATGGTTTTTGGGTTTCCAGCCATGCTGACAATCCCACTTTAAAGCACAATATTTCAGTGACTGACCAAACTGTTCTTGTCTTATGTGCATTAAAATGTCTGACTGAATATTAAATTGGAATCATCATTCCAGTAAAACCTAGAGTCCTCTCTTATTCTCAATTCATATATCCCTTATAGTGTCATATGAAATTAGCGTCTCTTTTCTAAACCCATCAGACATACCAATGGAAGGTACAAGTATATTAACTAGTGTCTTATGTCTTCATCCACTGAAGGTGCTGCCAGCAAGGAGAACACAGCATCTCCAGCTGACTGATCATGTGAGACTAGCTACCCAGTCAATTCAACTCTCAGCAGCCACGATATCATTCCCATTCTCTGCTAGTCAGCCAATGCCATGTTCTGGTCTAACCAATGCTTCCCAGTGTGACATATTCATGGACTCGATCAATTAGCACAGTGTGCTGTTCTTACTGCTGTGCAAGTCAACCATGTCTGTGGGTGAAACTGCTAGATATGCAGTTACGCTTCTGTGCCTACAGATTGGTATACTCATTCAGCTAAGCAAACTAACTATAACAGTGGTTTTCACCACCCCGCATCAACTTTGCTACACTTGTATTAGTGTACTGCAACTGTGCTGTATTTGGCGTCCACA
This sequence comes from Schistocerca serialis cubense, assembly GCF_023864345.2. Taxonomy (NCBI): domain Eukaryota; kingdom Metazoa; phylum Arthropoda; class Insecta; order Orthoptera; family Acrididae; genus Schistocerca; species Schistocerca serialis. Next base: position 319,158,288 of record NC_064646.1, read on the forward strand.
GCACATCAGTTTGTTCTTATACGTGTGTAATAAATAACTGTTGCCACGGAGGAGCAAGTGACAATTACTATAGGAGTACTTGATGTGTAATATTTACATGCAGAAAGACAATGGCCTTGAACTTCACACCAGTTGTATTTTCTCATATATTTTGTTATTTTTTAATTCTCTGCAACGCAGTTTAAAAAATGTCTGCAGAAAGTAGATTCTGTCAAACCATCACAACACTAAGATGTGACTGTAATTTTAAGCATTTGCCACACCAAATTGTTTTTGATAGCTAGGACTACATTCCATTTGCATTTATTAAGGAAGGGACATTAGGTTATAACCCTCCATTGATGATGAGGTCATTAGAGGTGGAGCACAAGCTCAGATTGAGAAATGACAAGAAAAAAATCAGTCATGTCCTTTCCATAGGCGACATACTACTGTTTGCCGTAAGTGGTTTACAGAAATCTGGATGTCATACAGAAATTTGAACTGCCACCCTCCCAAACATGAGCCCAACATCTCTTCACCATGCAGCCTTGCTTGTCCATTCATGCTTAGTAGTGGAAAATGGTGTATGGAAGTACAAAGGAATAGATACTTCCCACAAAGTCTTTGAGGTATATAGGAACAAATGAAACATTAGAGTATTAAGTACTTTCAATGATAGGCTCATGATACATAGAGTACAAGCTTGGCAAGTATTAGGCAGAAATCCTAAAAGACCTATTCAATGGAGCACACTTGACACTCACCTTAAGTGATTTAAAAGAACCTGAATTTGGATATCCTCTGTTCTCTCAGTGCTTAACTGCTGTGTCATCTAGCTTGTTTTACGATGTAAACCTATTAATGAAGCAGTGGTTGGTATGAATTTTGAGTCTAGAATGTGAGAATCTACATCAAAAATGAAATGGGCAACTGTATATAAGGGAACTTCAAAAAAGTAAGTTACACATCATTCCACACTAATACCGTTGTGCAACAAAAGTGAACCATTGTAAGAACAGAGTACACATTCTGGGTTTCCTGCAGTCATAATTCTGTTGCAGTATGGATAACCAGCGGATCACAGTGTGGGAGTGAAATAGGAAGGTAGCTGGAAATTTACTCAAAAGATGAAGTACATCTGAGAGTATGATTCTTGTGAGCAAAACGTCTAAACTGCACACAGATTCACTGTGAAATTTTGGCAGTATATGGAAAAAACACAATGTTGCATCCAGCCATAGTGAAATGGTGCCGTCAATTTGACCAAGGTATGCTGATCAAAAGGAGGGCCATCGACATCCACCACAGACTGCAGTATCCAGGCAATTGAGGAACTGATTCCCAGCGACTGCAGAATTTCTAATGATGATATTCACACAGCACTTCTTGAATGGCTCCATACCCAAATAGGGGATTTCTATCATTTAAAAATTGAAAGAGTGGTAGAATACACACAGGGTAACAAAGAAAAACAGGAACTTTAGAAACATCCAATAAAAATAGGGAAAAAAATTATTGACAGCAACTGAACCACACCAACTTGAATTTTAAAACTCAGAAACCAAATTATTAATGTTTGGAAAAAAAGTAATGTCCAATGATACCATGTGACAAAATGCATACCATATTGTCACCTTGCGGATGTGTAAAGGGTGTTTGTGAACATCATTAAGGTTTCTGTTGCCTAGTAACAGTAGTCCTACTTATTCATTTAACTAATAAGATGAAAATGTGCCTCTCTGACATCCATAACTTATCCAGAAATCCATTGTTCTCATTTACGTTTGTCATAACTTGCTCACAGAATTCTAACCACAACTGGTAATCATTCCCCTTCAGTAGTTGCATGATGTGCAGTTTGCATAGATGAAATTTTATAACAGGGAATTCAGTTGACACTCTCTCGGGGTACACTGCCTGCTTGCTTAACAAACTCAATGCCATGAGCTCCATAAGACAAACACAAACAGCTTCTATATTCTGTAGAGCATGAGAGCTTCTCAGTTGTCCTGTCGGTTTGTGTTAAAGAACAGTTCCAGTCACTCCAAAAATTTTAGTCCAAGTTTTTATCGTATTTATAGACGGAATCCAACCATGATGCCCAAAGTTGAAAAACATTGAAAGTCCCTCTGGGCACTTTCCAAACTATCATTGTTTTTTAAAACATTTTTCTAGTAAGAGCACATTGCAACTGTTGAATTGATTGAAGATTACTAAATGGTGAGACTATTTACAGCTTACAGTCCCTGTTCTTCAATGATACCTACTGTATATGGCTGGCATTATGCATTTCAAAAGTTCCCATTTTTCTGTCACCCTGGGTATAAAAACAACAATATGTAAAGGATAGGTTGCTAATCACCAAATAGAGTAAACATTATTGAAACAGGCACAACAAGAAAGACTGCTAAAATATGAAGCTGGGGTGGGTGATGTGCATGAGGAGATGGCTTGGTGTGGGGAGGGATAACGGGGCAGGGGTGGCGGAATATGCTGGGCTGCCTGGGGGAGCCCATGCAGGGATGTGGTGAGGAGATGATGGGGCTGCTAGGTAGAGTGTTGGAATGCTTTGTGGGAGTGGGGGGAAGGGGGGGGGGAGTGTCTGTAGGAGAGAAGAGAAGTGGAAACTAGTAGCAGCACTGGTGGAATTGAATGTGTTTGCAGGGTGGAGTGGAAAGAGGGAAGGGGTTAGGTGGATTGAGGGCAGGGACTAGTGAAGGTGGGGGCCTGGAGGGTTACAAGGATAAAGAATATGTTGTAGGGAGATTTCCCACCAGCAGAATTAAAAGAAGCTAGTGTGGGTAGGAAAAATCTAAATGACACAGGCTGCAAAGTAGTCATTAAAATGATGCACTTCATGTTGGGCAGTATGTTCAGCAACTGGATGGTCCAGCTATTTTTTGGCCACAGTTTGGCAGCTGCCATACATGTGGACAGATGGCCTGTTAGCTGTCATGCCCACATAGAAAGCAACACTGTAGTTGCAGCTTAGTTTTTAGGTCACATGGCAGCTTTCACAGGCAGCCCTGCCTTGAGGTAAGAGATGCCTGTGACAGGACTGAAGTAGATAGTAATGAGAGGATGACATGACAGGTTTTGCACCTAGGTTTATTGCAGGGATATGAGCCATGAGGCAAGGGGTTGGAATCATCGGTGGAGTAGGGATGGACAAGGATATTGCATAGATATGGTGGATAGTGGAATACCACTGTAGGATGGGTGTCAAGGATATTCTTTATTTCAGGGGATGATGATAGTCAAAACCCTGGTACTGAATGTGATTCTGTTGCTCCAACCCTTTGTGGTAGCGAGACACAAGAGGAGTGCTCCCTTGTGGCAATAAGGTGTGCATCTGGGTGGTGGGTAGGTGACTAGAGACACAAGGCGCAGAAGATCTCTTTCTGGAAAAGATTGGGTGTGTGAGACCCTCTGTGTATTTGGAGACTGCTGGTCTTTACAGGTGAGATGACCACAGATGGCTATGCTATATGGAAGAGACTTCTTGGAATGGAATGGGTGGCAGTTATTGAAGTGGATGTATTGCTGGTGGTTGATAGGTTTGATGTGGACGTGTAGCCATCCTCGAGGTGAAGGTCAAAATTGAGGAAAGTAGCTCATTCGGTTGCAGAGGTCTAGGTGAAGTGAATGGGGGAGATGATGCTCAGCTTCTGGAAGAATCTGGATAGGGTGTCCTCGTCCTTGGTCCAGATCACAAAGATGTTATCAGTCAATCTAAACCAGGCAAGAGGTTGTGATTCTGGATGGGTAGAATGGGTTTCTCTAAGTGACCCATGAAAAGGTTGGCATGGTTGGTATCATGCACTTGCTCATTTCTGTAACACGGATTTGTTTGTAGGTGATGCCTTCAAAGGAAAAATAATTTTCGATAAGGATTTAGTTCATCATTGACATCAGGAATATTAGTGTAGACAGAAGTGGCATCAACAGTAATGAGCAGGGTATTGGGTGGTAAAGGAAGAGAACTGTGGAGAGTCATTAGAGAAAATGGTTGACATCTTTCAGGTAATAAGGTAAGTTACAGGTAAAAGATTGAAAGTATTGGTCCACAGTGTAAGTAGACTGTGAAGGGGACTGGAGGCATGGGCCAGGGGGAAGACATGCTCTGTCATAGCCACTTACTGCATCCCCACAACGAGAATCTCTGCTTTCGTGGACCAGTACCGCCAGCCTATTACCCATAACCTACCTGCCTGTATAAAAGACACCATTCATTTCCTTCACTGACTCTCCACAGTTCCTGTTCCTTTACCACCCAGCACTCTGCTCATTATATATTCCAAAATGGTGAAAAAATGTAATTTATTCTTCAAGGAAAGCATCTACGAAGGCAGCAGCCAGTCATTATTAAATAGTCTGTCACTTGTGGAGTAACAGCAATTGGAGTGTACGAGGAAGGTTTGAAAAGTTCTCGGAATCTCCATAAGAGGTCAGCAATAGCACAACAAGTTGTTCACATGATATTCATTGGACTGTTGCCTGTAAAAATGTGCCATGTCACAGCTCTTGGAAGAGAGAGGTGGCAATGATGTGGCTCTGTTGTTGTTCCCACATAGTGACTTGCGAAGATGGAAAAAAAGATATTGAGATTCGAGCAGTGATCAAGTACTTCATAAAGAAAGGTATGAAAGTGAAGGACATTCATACTGATTTCCAGAATACACTGAAGGACTCTGCTCCTTCATATTCAACTGCTGCCAAGTGGACAAGTGAATTTAAATTTGGTCGGGAGAGCTTAGATGATGATCCACACAGTGGTCAGCCAAGATGTGTCACTATTCCAGAAATCATTGCAAAAGTGCACAAAATGGTCATAGAGGATCGCCGATTGAAAGTGTGTGAAATTGCTCATGCTTGCCAGATGTCATCTGAAGGGGTCTATCAAATTTTAACTGAAGAATTAAAAATGAAAAAATTATATGCAAGACGGGTGCCACGACTCTTGACGCTGGATCAAAAACATGTGCTGTCACCGTGGCAAAATTACACAAACTAAGGTATGAATTGTTGCAACACCCGCCTTATTCACCTGATATGGCTCCATCAGACTTCCGTTTCTTCCCAAAAATGAAAATTTTTCCTGGTAGATGAAGATTCACTTCAATCGAAGAACTGATAGCCAGAGTTGACAACTATTTTGCAGGCCTGGTGGAACCCCATTTTTGAGATGGGATTAAGGCACTGTAACATTGTTGGACCAAGTGCATTAATCCACCAGGTGACTACACTGAAAAATAAAAAGAAGTTTCAGTGATGAAAGTACTTTTTTTTCTATTCCATTCCAAGAACTTTTCAAACCATCCCCATATAATATTTGAGAAATGAGACTTATAAGCACATAGGAGTTTTCAAAGACTCCCACTGTCCCGGTCAGTCTACAACTGACAAAAGATTTTTTTTTTCTTTTTTTATTGTGTTAGTGTTGTTTCTTGAATATGATTGCATCATGTGAAGTAACAGTTTGAGAGCTTCTGATCCTACAGTAACGTGTGGTAACATTAGATCAATATATGTGACGGTAGTATCTGTTCCTGAAAGAACAATTACCGTGGATGACCAAGCAGCTTTGCTAGAAATGAAATGATAATTAAATGGACACCCTAGCTGCAAACAGGTGTTGATTTACTTCATTGGGAACATGTTGAAAATGTGTGCCCCAACTGGGACTCGAAACCGGGATCTCCTGCTTACATGGCAGATGCTCTATCCATCTGAGCCACCGAAGGCACAGAGGATAGTGCGCCTGCAGGGACTTATCCCTTGCACACTCCCCGTGAGACCCACATTCCCAACATGTCCACATCACCACATTCGTAGTGCGCCTAATAGATGTTTGCCCATCATACTCATTACTCGTGGCAGATTAATCTACTAAGTCCTGGCATAACCACGCAACTTTGCTATAAATGAAATGATAATTAAATGGACACCATAGCTACAAACAGGCGTTGATGTACTTCATTGGGGACATGTTGAAAATGTGTGCCCCGATCAGGACTCGAACCCGGGATCTCCTGCTTACATGGCTTTATTACCACAAGGCTGATTATAAAACACACGCTACACACACTCATCATCACTGTGACTGACATCCTAACAGCGGCTAATTACGGTCATATCGAAAGGCTCCATGGTGAGCTAAGAAAAGAAACATATTCGCACCTGAGACCATGCTATTAACTAGCAGCACTGTAGACGGCAGCTAGTCCCTTACTCCCTGCGTCGCAATCCGGCTGGATGCACGTGGACTGACCAAGCAAATTGTTAGCATTCCAGATACAGCGGCTGGTGAGTGCGTGTTACATACCGTATGGCTGTGTGCAACCCGTAGACTCTTACATCACTCTCCCCAGAGAAAAAGAGCAACCATAGGTGGCTCAAAACGACCTTCTGGGCATTATGAATCTGTTTCGCCATTTGTGGCATCAGAAGGCATTGCAACATGTGTTTCATTTGCAGACACAGTAACGTTCAGTACAGAGAAGTGTGGCTTCAAGATGACAGTTTCATACATGACAAATGCTGTTGACAAAAGTCAAATTAATAAAAGCAATAAACACACAATACTGACAATCAAGTATACGTTAACATTACTCGATGAATTGAAGAACTTAATTCTGTTTGCTGCTTCAATGAAGTTTAAGTCATTGGTTTGGTTTGGTTGTTTGGGGGGAAGAGACCAAACAGCGAGGTCATTGGTCTCATCGGATTAGGGAAGGATGGGAAAGGAAGTCAGCCGTGCCCTTTCAAAGGAACCATCCCGGCATTTGCCTGGAGCGATTTAGGGAAATCACGGAAAACCTAAATCAGGATGGCCGGACTCAGGATTGAACCGTCGTCCTCCCGAATGTGAGTCCAGTGTGCTAACCACTGCACCACCTCGCTCAGTTTTAAGTCATTATTGGAAGAAATCAAATTTTCATGGATATCCTTAATTAAATTATTGTCTTCAGGAAAACTTGATAGGGAATGCTTTCCATATGTTAATATGTATGAATCATTGTAATAAACAGATAACATTCTCGTTAATGGCAAATGTCCAGTTGCATGAAATGTAGTTGGCAATACACTAGGCATATCAAATAGTTCACATGATAAATCACAATGTGTGGCATTAAAGATTAGTCCACTATTATTCAATTTGAGTGTAAAGGGTAGCTCAGGGGTATCATAATTTTTACATGTAAATGTGGAGTTAAATGAGAAAATTGTACCTTCAGAATATCGTTTAAGAAATGGATGATAAAGATGCGTTAAAATTCTAGGGCAGTCATCTCTTGGGGGATGGTTCATAAACAATTCTTTCTCACAGCTGCACACTCTACTACCTAAGAATACTATCAATTCAGGGCAAATTAACTTATGACTACGTTTTCACATACGCAAATCATTTTCATTTAGAGACACAAAATATCTTCAATCCTTGCTGATCAGTAGATAATCATTCAGTATGTACTTTATGTGAATACCTGCCTGTCTCCATTTCACACGGTAAGTATAAATCTTATACATTTCAAAATTATGCTTTGTTGTAGCAATGGGTATCGAAACAATAACAGTTAATTCGTCTTCAATTATTAAAGAGTGTGTGGTGGTTAACTTATAGTAATCATAAAAATTGTAAGAGTTAACGGGGTAAATCATAGTATAGGTTGCATTTAGCTTTCGCTCAATTGATAGCAGGATCTGTAAAAATTGTTCTGGATGTAGTATTACACTGCTCAAACAATCATTTGAACAACTTTCTAAGGCTGTTCTTAAGTTAAAGGCAACTTAAGAATCCATTGTTTTACAAAAACTTTAGCTATAGTCTCAGTGCTCTGATAAGGTATTGGTATCATGAGAAGGTATGTAGAGAAATGATCTAACATTGTCAACGTGTATTTGTTTCCATCTTTAGTCTGAGGCAACGGTCCTACAACATCTAGTCCTACTCATTCAAATGGTTCACTTGTCTCTGGCAGTTCTTGCAATGGTGCTCTACTTTTTACTACATTATTCCGCCTGTTACAGGAACCACATTGTGAAACAAACTCAAAAAGTCAGCTTTGCGGCTTGGCCACCAAAACATTTTAGCTATTTTAATGTTTGTTGCTATTTTACCGCTATGTCCTGATAATAAAGAATCATGTTGTTCTCTCATGATTTGCTCTTTCATGCTTTCTGGAATAACGAGGCGGTTTCCTTTACTAGTGATTTCGTACAATGATCCATCTACTTCAAGAAAACGTTGATCATTTTTCCATAATTTGCACTGGGGATCTTCTTCTCGAGCTGCCTTTAACACTTCTTCTCATCTTATTGTAACACAAACATTGACTTTTCGACTCATTGCATCAACATTCACATGTTGTTTACAGGTCAGTGAATAACTTTAAATTGGTACTCACTCAGTCTGAATGCCCATCTTGTTAGTCTGGAGCTTGGATCCTTTAAGGTCAATAACCATTTAAGTGCGGCATGATCTGTAATAACTGTAAATTCTCTTCCTGCTAAGAAACATCTGTTATATGTTATACCAAAAACCAAAGCACAAAGCTCCTTCTCAGTAGTAGTATAATTACATTCTGCTTTGTTTAATTGTCTGGAAGCAAATGAGATTGGATGTTCATGACCATCAACTTCTTGAGACAAGATTGCACCTATGGCAAAATTGGATGCATCTGTTGATAGAATAAATTCAGATAGGCTGACACTGGGGCTGTGGTTAGAGCAGTTTTAAGTTCTTCCATTGCCTTTTTGCACTCTGTTGACCAATTAAATATGGTTCCTTTCTTTAGTAGCTGTGTCATTGGACATGCTATATTCGCATAACTGGCTATAAATCGTCCGTAGAAATTTGACAATCCCAAAAATGATTGTAGGTCTTTCAAATTCCGTGGTTCAGGAAAATTCGTTACATCTCCAATTAATTTTGGATCAGGTCAAACACCTTCACTTGTTATAATATGACCAAGACAGTTAACTTTACTTTGTGGAAAATGACATTTATCTATTGATAAACACAGGTTTGTGCTTCTTATATGCTCAAAAACAGCTTGTAGTCTCTCAGTATGCTGCTTCATGTTTTCACCAAAAATTATTACATCATCAAGGTAAACAAGTGCTTGTGTTGGGGTGAGCCCTCATAAAACTGAATCCATCAGGCGTTGAAATGTAGCTGGATCATTACGAAGTGCAAACGGCATACGAAGATACTTGTATACAAGTGTTGCTGTTACAAATGAAGTTTTTGCTTGATCATTTGGATGCACTGTTAACTGGAGATAACCACTTGTTAAATCACATACTGAAAAAAAATCGACATCTGCCCAAGTAATCCAAGGTTGCCACTAAATTTGGTAAGGCGTAAATGTTGGGTGTGGTCATAGCATTCAAAGATCGATAATCAACACAAAAACGGAACTGTGATCCTCCAGAAACTGATTTCTTCTTTACAATTACAACAGGCGAACACTACAGTGGGTCTGAGGGATCTATTGGTTTTATAATTCCAGTTTCTAATTGTTCTTTAACTGTGTCTTCTACCAACTCTCTTTGGCTGAATGGTATTCGGTAAGGTTTCTGTGTGATTGGGGCTGTGTTCCCTGTATGAATACAATGCTGAACTAAATGAGTGACAGGTAAATTTGCACATTCTCAGAATAAATCTGCATACTCCAACAAAACAAACACCAAAATCTTCTGTTCATCAGCTGTCAAATGTTCTATCTTCAGCTCATTATTAACTTCGTCTCCTCATTGCAATTTTGGGATACTGTTACAAAAATCTGTGTTTATAACTGCAGCATTTGTTACCTCATCTGGGATCTGTATTATGTCACTTTTACTTACATTCAACACTTCAGCAACTTTCGTTCCTCGTGGCAAAACATCATCCTCACTGCTCATATTCGTTATTGTAACCAAGACTTTTGCGACATTCTGTCTCACTATTGCAGCGGCACCTACACTTCTAGCAACATAACAATGCACTGTATCCAGTAAATCACTCTCCTCAGATCGCTCAATTAATAACAAAGTTCCTTCCAAGCATCAGGGTGACTTAACTTCAACATAGATTGTCTTTCCTGCTCCCTTGGGAATTTGCTGAGGCTGATCAATTTGAACATTGACTCTGACGGTCTGAACTGATGCATCGTTGGGGCGGTCCATTCCCACAATGTCAGTTTTGCTGCTCCTTTGAGTATGATCTGAAGAATGATTTCTTAGGTTGTAGTTGCTACGGCCTAGTCCGAACTTTCTTTCTGCGACAAATATCTATGCCTCATTAGCGGACAAGAAATCAAATCCAAGTACACTGTCATAGCGCATTTCGTTATTTGAAACTACACTCATGCTCATAAATTAAGGATAATGCTGATACATGGTGAAACAACACTCTGGTGGGCAGTTTGTGGGTTTAAATCACCTCGGGCTATGACCATGCAATGGTGCTGGCTGCAGTCCACATACGCAGAGGTGTGTTGGTGCATGTCAGAGTATGGTGCAGCGACTAAGTCTGCAGACGTTTTCAGATGTGCTAATGGTGACTGTGTGTTGAAAAGGCTCAAATAACACATATTGATGACGTTATGAGGGGTAGCATACTAGGGCGACTGGAGGCTGGTCAAACACAGCAGGTCGTAGCACGGACCCTCCGTATGCCACAAAGTGTGATCTCAAGATTATGGCAACAATTCCAGCAGACAGGAAATTTGTCCAGGTGCTCCAGTACGCGACGTAAACAGTGTAAAACACCACAAGAAGACCAATATCTCACCATCAATGCCCGCAGACGGCCACGGAGTACTATAGGTAGCCTTGCTCGGGACCTTACCGCAACCACTGGAACAGTTATCTCCAGATACACAGCCTACAGACGACTGAACAGACATGGTTTATTCACCCGGAGACCTGCAAGGTGCATTCCACTGATCCCTGGTCACAGGAGAGCCTGTAAAGCCTGGTGTCAAGAACACAGTATATGGTCATTGGAACAATGGTCCCAAGTTATATTCATGGACGAGTCCAGGTATAGTCTGAAAAGTGATTCTCACCGGGTTTTCATCTGGCGTGAACCAGGAACCAGATACCAACCCCTTAATGTCCTTGAAAGGGACCTGTATGGAGGTCGTGGTTTTATGGTGTGGGGTGGGGTTATGATTGGTGCACGTACACCACTGGCAGTCTCTGACAGAGGAACTGTAACAGATCAGGTGTATCGGGACTTCATTTTGCACCAGTATGTCCGCCTTATCAGGGAAGCAGTAGGTCCCACCTTCCTCCGATGGATGATAACACATGGCCCCACAGAGCTGCCATCGTGGAGGAGTACCTTTAAACAGAAGATATTAGGCAAATGGAGTGGCCTGCCTGTTCTCCAGACCTAAACCCAATCGAGCTCATTTGGAATGCTCGGTCGACATACCGCTGCATGTCTTGAAACCCCTAGGACACTTCAGGAGCTCTTACAGGCACTGGTGCAAGAATGGGAAGCTATACCCCAGCAGCTGCTCAACCAGCTGATCCAGAGTATGCCAACCCATTGTGCGGCCTGTGTGCATGGTGATCATATCCCATACTGATGTCGGGATACATGCGCAGGAAACAGTGGCATTCTGTAGCACATGTTTCAGGACGGTTTTCTCAACTTAAATACCATGGACTTACAGATCTGTGTCGTGTGTGTCCCCTACGTGCCTATGCTATTAGCGCTAGTTTTGTGTAGTGCCACGTTGTGTGGTACCACATTCTGCAATTATCCTTAATTTATGAGCATGAGTGTACTTGCACTCTTTCTGTGAATTTATCTTTATCTTTATTTTCACCTTCATCTTGATCTTGGCCAAGAATTAATTCTACGACAACTTCTCCATAGTTACGTAGCTTTCCCCTGTTTAACCCTCACACTTTTAATAGTGGGAGTTTCAATTTGTCTCGTTTATCTATGCCACATCAGATTAATGAGGTCTGTGCTCCTGTGTCAGTAAGTAGTTTGATGTTTCTCCCACAAATTACAGCACCTATCACGAAGTCATTTTCGGTCTGATTTTCACTGGAACTAACAGGAATCACTGCCTCTGGCAAGGGGCAGACGGAGTGGTGCCCCTTACATCCCCGTACTCGTTTAAAGATCTGGCAGATTGTCTGTTATTCGCATTACCTTTCTTCTTGTTGCGACAATCTCTTGAAACATGAGCCTGCATCCCGAATTGATAGCAAATTTGGTTCTCTTTACAGTCCTTACACTTGTGACCCAGCTTATTGCATCTGTAACATTGTACTGTTGTGTTGAAAACTCTGGTCTTATTTCTGAATCTCATTCAATCATCTTAGTGCTTCAACAAAACCAACAGCTGATTCTACCGCTTCCTGGAATGTTTTACATCGTGCCAATCTCTGTGCAAGCCATGAATGAATATGTCCAAGGCTCTCTGGTAGGCTTTGAACAACTGAAGGTGATTTTCATTTTCATCTTCTACTAAATCGTATGTTTGAGTGTTGATGTTTCGAATTCTGTCAGCAAATTGCTCAGCAGATTTGTCTCATCGAATTCGCTAACTGTAAAGCTGCTCTCTGCAAAATCTGATCACGGTTTTACTTTTAAATCTCTGAACAACAATCATTCTAAACTCATTGTAATCTTCTGTTCACGCAAGCAGGCTCTGCGCTAATGAAATCTTGTGCTGCTCCCTGAATTCTTAATTTGGCAACCACCAGCTTTTCGGAATCTGTCCAGGATCCTAACAGGGCGGCACCTTCAAGTTTATGAAGAAACACTTTCACATCATCTTCAGGTTTCCCGCTAAACACTGGTAGTGATGGCAATAATGAAAAATTATTTATTGTAGTTGTACCTGTACCGCATGAACTATCATCTGACAAGTCTTTCGGAATGTTACGCTTGCTTCTTTCTGCTTTTAACTGTCGAATCCCTCTTGCAGATCATTAATAACAGTTTGTAGATCGACAATGTTACTCTGACTGGATTGTGACATTTTGTCTAATTTAATGCCAATGAGTCACTCAAATGCAAAATAAAAATCCATCACCGCCTTTCGTATTCTAACCAAACTGAAGTAGACCATTCTGATTTCCAGTGTTGGATGTCCCCACGTAGTCGGAAGATGTTCAAGCTGCTGCTGCTCAAAGTTAACATTGTGCTGCACCTCTTCTGTAGATTTTCCATAATTATCCCATGCTGACACCACTTCTTTAAGGGGGTTGTTTGTGTTGTTACCCCCGGATGATAATTACACGAAATATTTGTCAGGATTTGTAACTGGTGAGTCCTTGAGGTACAGCAATACGCAAACACCGAGAAGTAAGTTTAAACAGTTTTACTAAGAAAAGGCTTATTATGAAACACACATGCTACGTGCACCCATCATCATTGTGCCTG